>NW_027526203.1:454926515-455481515 GCF_048455015.1 Haemaphysalis longicornis | reverse complement strand
TTTTTCCATAGTCGTGAAAACTGGGCTTGTGTTAAAAGCAAATAATTCGCTAAACCAGCATAAGCATGCAAGTTATCTCTCTTCTTCCTACCCAGCTGGTGCTTCAAGATCTGAGGACAAACCTTGCCGTTGAAGAGGAGAAGCTGCGTGTGTTGTGCAATGTGTTCAAGGATGAAATTGGCAAGTGGAATTTTGTAACGTTTAAACCTCATAAACCTTGTCATTTGGCTCCTTGCTTACCTTGCTAGTATCTGCTTTATAGGCCTTCACTCTGTTACACAGTTAGCTACCCCCTCCCCCCCTTTTTTTTCAAGTCGCGCTCATTGTTTTCACTGTGTACGTATTGGCCCTGCCGGCACCTAAGGCAGCACTGGCAGCATTTAAGGCACCTAAGGCAGCATCTCGCCAAAGAAGTCGCATTGTCTTGATATTTTCTGATGCTCATAACTACAATACCATAAAGGACTGCAGCTTTTGGCATGTTTCAACCTGGTACCATGTGCAATGTGCATTTACTAAGCCACATTTGGCTGTCACATCATTTCATCGCTGCCAGCTGTCGCAGCGAGCACGTTCTGAGTCTTTGCCATCATTTCCAGTGGAAGATGGTGAGCCCAAGGAAAAAGCGGCTGATGCATCCTGGATGGATATGCTCCCACACCTGAAGGAAGTGCTGGAGGAGGACTGCGAAAAGGACGAGGATGTATCCTTGGAAGAGTTGGAGTTTGTCCTACTTGACGAGTGAGCCTCCCCTCCTCCAACCGCTGTGCTGTCTGCATTGTACTGAACATGCTTTTCTTACAACTTTTTTGTACGAAACCTTCCAAACCCATTTGAGTGGCCCCTTGGTGGCTTTCACCTAATGGAAACTTCTGTTCTTCAGGGTCCTGCACAAGATAAGGGCACTGCTCAAAAATGGAAGCTTCACTGAGGCAGTTGCATTGCTCAAAAAGGCCTCAGTTGCGTACCCCGACGTGAACCTCTTCTGCAAACCCAGTGGTGGTGAAAATGGCACGTAAGTTGGCACTGCAGTCATTTTGTCGCTGGTTGATGTAAGAAAAGTGGATGTACATTTTAGCAAATGCGTGCTGTGTGGTGTTCCAACTCTTCAAAGCTCGGCTTTCTTTTGATTGTGATCATTTTTCTTGCCTTCTTGTCAGAGGCGACGATAAAGAGGTTGAAAAGGGTGAAAATGGCGACGCCAAGCCAGCCCTTCTGGATATACTGAAAAATATCTATCAAGGTGGGTGACGTGTATGGGTTTGCTTCTGGCCTGTCTTCTTGCAATTGTCTGTGTTCGTTGTTTCTTCATCTTTTGTGCTTGTGGGCCTTCTGTCCGTGCGTGCTTTATTTAAATACTATGTAGTACTATACTATTAGCAAGGCATTGATAAATCCTTTTTTCTTTTTCCTGCTGTGCATTCAAGTGGACAACGTCTTGCCATTCAGTTCTTTATTGTCAGCAAGCCGTGAACTATAGTGCATATGAAGTACGTTATAGAACGGCTGCATTTAAGCTCTCTGGATTGTACAGGAAATTTTTAGGTCATTTCTCTTGCCTTGTATTGTTGGTTTAGTACTTTTCTTGATGTTCCCTAGATCCTCTCATTTTTCTCGCGTCCTGTATTTGTAACCTCCTCATAACCTAATAAATACCGTATGTGTGCTCTGAGGAAAACAAACCTGTTAAATTGTGTCTGATTGCTTACAGCAAATGTTGCGAAACTTAATTAAATTAAGCACACATATACTTGCAAGTGCATTGTTGCCCATAAAATGCCTGAGAACTGTTCTTGCAGATAGTAGGTTGGTCCTAGCTACAGCAGGCTTTGGTACTGTTTGTGTTCACACTGTCAAACCGTTGCAGGCAACAAAGTCGTCGCGGAGCCTCCACTGCCAAAGGACGTCCAGCCCCCCTCGGAGTTGCCACCCGACTTAAACTGCGAAGGCGGCATTGTGGAGCTTCACAAACAGAAGATGCTTGTGCACTACCTCAGGGTAGGTTTTCAGTTTCGGAGAAGGTGCTAGCAGTTAAGGAGCTGTCTCACTTTCATATGCCTTGTGCTGAGCTTTGTTATGAGCTTTGCTAGAAACAAAGTAACGTTGCCATAGAATGACTTCGAAGTGCTGTCCAGTGGAAGCGAAGAAGCTGTCGTGTGAACGTATTAAAAGGTTCGAAGGAAAGCAGAGCATACCAAAAGAAGCACTTGGTTTTGAAAAAAAAAAAATGCAGTTTTTCGACCTGCACCTTCCCTTTATGATGGGTTTTGTTGAATGCATAAACTGAAGGGTTACATTTGCCCATGCTGTTATTTGCTTTTGACTTGCACTATGTAGTATTTGGTTGTCTCTTTACTGATACCTGTATGAATGATCCGGCCGGACACAGTAGTAAGTGAGGCTGGTGTAACATGCAGGAAACTAGCACTTCTTGTGCCCCATTCTGTGAGCCTTGATCTAGTCTTGATTTGCAATTAGCATATGCATAAATAGGACATGAGAACTGGTCTTCCCTGCAGGACTGCGTGGGCTTTGCGGAGAGGATTGAGGAGATGATCCCGACGCTGTGCGACCTGCTGTTCTCGTGCATCCAGTCGGACGTGCTTGAGGCCATCTCGTTCTTTGTGTCCGCCCACCGTTTGGGTATCAGAAGTGCCGTGGTGGGCATCCGGCGCATGCTGCCCCTGGTCTGGGCCAGGGAGCCCACAATTCGGGAGGCCGTGGCCAACTGCTATCGGGACGTCTACTTCAACCAGCCCGCCACCAATGTCAAGTGTGTGGTGTTAACTCTCTTTCGCCTGCCACTCCAGTTGGGTTACGAAGGCGTGGTAGTTGCAAAATTACTTCTTTTCTTTGCCTTTTCTGCACCACACATTCCTTTTCCTTCTTGTTTTTCCCTCCCCAGAACCCGTGCACGCAATATTACAAACGGACTGTCTGAACTCGTGATCTCTGCATCACCAAGTGAACTAATGTGCCTGGAACAGTTGGTGAGTGACTCGATATGTGGGTGCTGGTTGTCGAGAGACAATGCTCTGCCAAGGTGTGTGTAGCTGTAATGCTGGCCTTGTGTTTTGTGCATTTGAGCACTTCCGATTATGAGAAACAAGTTGGTCTCAATTCAGTGGTTGATGTGGCCTGTTCATAAAAGTACCACATCTCAGTGGAAAGGCATCTTGGTAAGCTAAAGAATGACAAGAATGTTAAGCCCCACCATTGCCACCTCGAACAATTTTCTGCACTAGATTTTGCAAAGTTGGAAGTATGAGCGATTGGTGGAACTGATCAAAAAATCCTCTCGCGAAATGTTAACATGCCGGAATAGTGTATTCGGTAACCCGCGTCCAATTGCTATTTGAGTTCTTCTAAAACGCACTTAAGTTTGCTCACAACATCTTACTTCTGCATTATCTTTTGAAATTTGAGCAAAAAAGGAGGAATAAATGTTTTACGCCACTCAACAATTGCTGAGAGGGGTATACAAGGTTTCTCCTCTGCATTAACCCAAAAGTTAACCTACCTGTACTTTCTATTTTACAGTTTTCAACTCCCCCTTGTTTATCCCCCTTGATTTAAGCATGTCATTGTTGCCCTTGAGTGCTTGTGATCATTATAATCTAGTTTCAGTGCGCTCAAAGTCTCATTGCTTCACTTCTTTATGTCTGCCAATCATGGTACTTTTTCAGCTGCTTTAACGCCTGCATTTTTCAGGAGCTACATCGCTGCTGTGCATCTTTTAAAGGGAAGCCTTCTGTGCCTCACTGACGGCAACGCCCCAAAATGCACTGCAGGAAGGCAGCTTTCCCTGACGATGATGACACTGGGTGAAGGGAAAGATGGTTGAAACACGAAGCTTTCTGTGGTCGAAAGCCAATGTGTTCAAAGTCCAAAATCTAAATCTTACGCAATAGGTTTCCACGAAGGCACATCAAGTGCCTCAAGAAGAAAACGCTTCCCGTGGTTGGAAATCGAACCTGGATGCCTCGTGTAATGAATTGCCAACGTCTATCCGATTGCACCAATCTGACACGATCGAAGCAGTTTGAATTTTGGGCTTTGGCTTTGACTCGGGTTGCATGAGAGAAAGCTGGGTGTTTTTACCATTTTGGCACTTTCCTGCCCACGGGAAATGCAGTGATTTTGGGTAGTCTAGCACCAAATTTCTTCCGAGTCGCGAAAAATATCTAACATATAAGTGTATGGTATCATATTGTAGGAGGGTAAATTTCCTTTGCAATGATGATTGTTTCGAACGAAAATTTTAATGTGGGAAAAAAAAACTACAGAAAAATGTTGGTGTTGCTTTACACAAAGAAACACAAAAAAACAAAGATGTACATTTTGTACACATACTAGCAGTGCAAAACGCCTGCAAATACAGTCAAACCCGTTTATAGCGAACTGCAATATGCACCGCGATTAGTTCGGTATATCCAATAGTTCGATATAGCCGAACCCGTCCCCCCCCCCCCCACCAACTCCGCCATCCGCGTATGCAGAAACGAACACAGTACAGTAGCCATTACCATACCAAAATAATCCATTTATTGCAAGTAATAAAGCTACTTTCCGCCTTAACTGCCCACGCTGGAGAAAAAAAAGCGGTGATTTTTGTTTTCACTTTCGTTTTGGCGGCTTCAACTAGCATAGCATTCTCTACACAGAACGTTGTTTGCACCAGTTCGAGTCCGCGTCCTCAAAAATCTAAGAAGCATTGGCGGAGCACATCGACTGCCGAAAGCGCTTCATTATAAGCGTCGGTCGGATTTCACTCGCGACATCATCGGGAACGCTGGCGAGCTCTTACCACAGTTCACCGATGCTGCTGTCTTGGTCCGGACTCGCTGACTGGGCGGGTTCCGTCGCGAATCCCGCGCGTCGGAAACAGTTACGGAGAGTAGTGGGTGTCACGTCGCTCCGTGTGAGGTGCAATGTCTCAGTCGCGGCTCTTGCTCCGTGGTCATGGCCAATCAGCAGTTCAATCGCCGCACCGAGATCATGCATTTCGGCAGCCATTCTAGGTGCTGAGAGTTCGATATATCGGATGTGAACTTCGTTATAAGGAATATATTTCCCATGTATTTCCGTAACTGAATTATTTTTGTTCGATATATAGCATGATTCGCTCTATCCGGGTTCGTTATAGCTGGGTTTGACTGTATGAAATGCCTAACTGTAAAATTTCTTGACTTAAAAAAACAACAACAAAAAAAAACCAGTTAGCTCTGCTGGGTTTCCTGCCACTGGGTAAAGCTGCTCCTCGAGTTTGGGAAACATAAGTTGGCCGCTCATGAATCGCAGGAAAGATTGGTTTTTTGCTCCACCTTTTTTTGTTCGTGGCACAATTTACAATTTCGATACGTTTGCATTTTCTGTGACTTGTGTTGAACAGGGGTATCAGAAAAAAATTGGCGCTTCACGAAAAAACGAAAGGAAAGAGGATGGGAGCGTCTCTACTACTCAGTAGATAGTGCCAGCTCTCAGAGCATACTTGGAAAGAGCCAAATTTGAATGGAAGAACATCAAAATTTGAACTTGAAAGCATCGATAAACTACTATCGAGTTGAGTAGGTGTGGGCAGGGAATTGTTAAGAAAGGGGCTTTGATTTTTTGTACTCAAATGGGACTGCAAAGTTCACTGGAGTTCACGGAAATGCTTTGAACAAGCGTTGGTCTCTAGAAGGTTTATCGCAGTGGCATTGTGGTCCAGAGTGTAAGAGGGTGAAAATGTAGTTGGGGCAGACGGTATCTGAGCAGTGAGTGAACTGTCTGCAGGTTCCACATATACTAACACAACTGCAGACACGACTGCAGATACTAACATGACTGCAGACAGATACTAACACGACTAACAACCCTGTTATGTCCAGGTGGGGGAGTTGGTGAAGACGGGCGACGTGTCCCCCATGGTGGTGCGCTTCCTCTGGGAGCGCTACAAGATGGAGCAGCCAGGCACCACCAGGGACCAGTGCCTGGCGGCGGCAGAGCTGCTCGGCATGGTGGCCAGGTGAGCTCCTCCCACTCCCCCCCCCGCATTTAGGTGCTTCGTTTTGCATGGGATCCATGTTCAGGCTTTACAGTGCAGAGACTGCAGCATGGCACAACAAGTCTGTCAGTAGTTTTCAATCTGGAGTTCTGTTCGGGTGCATTGACTAAACGTGTTGCAAACACAAACTGTTGTGGAAAGTCACAGCAGGGCAGCAACAAACTTTCAGTGTGGCAGAACATCTTAGCAAGAAAAGGAAATGAGCACACAAAAAAGAATGAAAAAGTTACGGCGGTATTTAGGCTCTCTCTTGTGGTGTGACAATGCATTGAGTTGTGAGGGCACATGTATGAATGATTATGTTGGTATTGTTACGAAGCCAAAGACGACGCAGTTGCCTTCAAGGAAAACAAGTTTATTGGAGTGAACTTGTGCTCCCCTAACAACTCAAAGAGTACACAGGTGGCGAAGCAGCAGTCAACAAAGTGACGTGCGCAAGCGAGCGTCGGCAAGTCAAATACCGCACCGTCTGCTCTGCGGGAATTTATCTTTGGGCGCGAGTGTTTCTAGGCTGATGACGTTAGTTCGAAGCGCTCTCCCTATCAAAGCAGATAACACGTGTGGCATAAAAATAAAGAATGGAGCAAACGCTTCACTTGGCACACAGATAACACAGACCGGCGCAGCCAAGCAGTAAAAACAAAACATAAACAAACAAGCTCAATGCAAGGTTCGCGGCAATATCACAGCCAAATGGGAAGTGGTGAATCGCTTGCGTGTCTGTGACAGCTGCTTTCATCACTGGCCAATGCACCTGAGTGCATATGTTGTCGGGCCTATAGACAGCCCTAACGTTAGGTGACCTTATCATTGAGCCTAGCGACATGCCAATCAACGTCAAAACCATTGTGCATCATCACAAAAGAGATAGTGAGGCCAACACCATCAATCCTGCCTGGGTGCAAGTGTCTTTGCAAGGGGTTTTTTGTGTTCCTGCCATCACTGCCATGCAAAGTGTTGTTTGTGCAGCAGTTGGAAGATGGCTCGGTCCTCAAGACCTCGACAGCTATGCAACATCACCACCCATCAGAAGAAGCTGATGATTACCACTGTGTGTTTGGGGTACATGCATTGTGTAAGGACAAAAAATTAGCCCAGCTTCATTGACTTAATGTCGCGAATGCTGATGTGAACAGCAAAGCTGCCTGGCGTTCCTTAAAGGAGCACTGACACGAAAATTTTGTTACACTTTTATTGCTTTTATCGATGCTTAATGGTCTGGCCAACCTGAAACAGCACTTTGAATACTTCAGCGTGCGATAGTTAATTACATTGAATGGCCTGAAAATCATTTGTTTCAAGTTCCTGCGCTTTCATCCCGACGGCACATATGACAGACTCCCTGCCTGACCTCACCGCTTTGTGCGGACATCACCGGCGCCCGCTTGAGAGGGTGTTGCGCCCGCTCGCCGCTCGTGGGGCCGCGCGCGTGAAGTGACGTCACGAGTTTTTGACGAGCGCCGTCACGTCACTTCTTTTTCCTCTCCTGGAGTGATGTCACGCTGATGTCCATTTGCTGAGTGCCGCTCCACGCGCTGCTCCGTCGGCGCGATAAATGAGATCCAATTGAACTACGTTCTTCGCGTCGCAGGCCGCTCATATTTCAGTCAGGGTATTCTGTTAAGTGAAGGAAGCGAACTGTGCAATAATATTAACGCCGAAAATTGGCGTCAGTGCTCCTTTAATCGCAAGGCTAAGCTTCATAGAACTTCTCAAAGCCAGCAGATCGAATCCAGTTCGTGCCCATTTGCGCACCAACTCTCACCGGCGCTCCCAACGGGTGGCTTCTTCTTCTAAAGAGCGCGGTATTTTACCCATTTTCCAAACCTTCAAGAAACGACCGCAAAGTGAACTTGTCTATATAGGTATGCGCGCTCTTCCGAACCATTTGTTGGGCACACGCTCTCCAATTATTGGCAGACTCCTCCCCTCCTTTCCTCGGCTCTGCCCACCTGCTCCCCCTCTCCCCACCATGCTGAACCTGTGCTTGGTGCTTGGCACTTGCTCTCCCACCACGCCTCGTCCCATAAAAGCCTCAACCAACAACAGCATCGCAGTTAAAAAATCTATATTTTCATGGCCCATTTGGGGCTGTGATCACTGTGTGAGTAAGCATGGTAGTGCCTCACTAGGCCCAAACACTGTCCAGCCCCTGAAATCGCAAACCAAGTCTACGGCTGGGGTTAAACTTTGTGTGAACGACTGAATGTTGCCGCACTGGCTGGCGTTTCTGTCTACTAGTTCTAGAAATCATGGCCTGTCATGCTCATAGCGAATTATCTTTGCTGTTGTTGGCAGAGCCTTGAAGACGGGACCTGGCTATTATAGCACAGCTACATTTTTGCATGAAGTATTCGCCCCGAGATCGAACACAATTGGCCCCTGGTGGCTAAGTTCACTCTAGTTCAGGCAGAGCTATCTTCACAGATTTCTACCGTGGTTTTGATTATGGGAAGGGGGGGGGCTAGGTTTACATTTAGTTGTTTGATCTGTAATGGGAAGTTGCGCCACTCGAAAGACAGAGTTAACGTGGTGCCCACGAATTCGCCGCGTTTTGGCCTTGAGTGTGAGGTGCGGTGCGTGCTTGAAGTGAAACTTCAGACTCATTGCGGTGTTATAAAACACTGAGTTATTGCTGCCTTTGACAGCGAGCTTGCGAGCGGCGGGAATAGGATGGTCGACACTGCAGAAGGGGCGGTGCAGGCTACATCGCCGCAAAATGTTTGCCTTTGACAGCGAGCTTGCGAGCGGTGGGAATGGGACGGTTGACACTGCAGAAGGGGCGGCGCAGGCTACATCGCCGCAAAATGTTCAAGCAGTCTCCGATAGCGGAGAGTTTTAGTATAGCGGAAAGCACCACTTATCGGGCACGCTAATTAGCGGGCACGCTAACTGTCGTGTAACGACGCGCTATCCGTTTGCGATAGCGGCGTGCAAACGTTAACGCCACAGCTGAAACACTATACTAAAACTCTCTATTATGCTCGCTGGTAATAATGGTTCATCTATCTGAAGTGAAATTTAATGCCAAAAGGGAGGTGGCTAAACATACCAACGTTACTCAAATTACGATCGTAGTGAACGTGCACCTAGGGATTGAAATGGGAAAGCTAGTGGGGTGCGACGACTGTAATTTCGCTTTGCGCAACTTTTGCCGTGGCTCTACACTTGGGCCTAAAGCAGAGTCTGGGATTACAAAAATAATAATTTCGGCATTCGCATGATAATAAAAATGCCTTACGATTGCTTAGTTTTTCAATTCGATATTTTCCACGGAACTCCACATCACAGAGCCTAAGAATTTAAAAATGGTTTGTAAAAAGGTAGTGCATTTTATACCTTGTGATACTCTGGTAGAAAAAACTTTATTGAAAGGCTGTTGCAGCGTTATGTACATTCAAAACTGATTAAAAAGTGCACCCCCCTCCCCCCCCCCCCCCCCCCCCAGAGTTTCCAAAAATTTGATTTTTCAGGCACCTAATGTTACAATAAATGTCGTTAACTGCTCCAAATCAAGGTTCTTCTGCTCCAAAAGCGAGATTTCGCTGCTCCAAAAACTGCTCCCAAATCTGCTTCAGCTGTCTCACCCCTGATCTTGCATACAGCTAAAAATATGTCGGCACACTGATATGATGACGATGGCAAGGCGGCTGCCCCAATAATCGCCCGAAAATCCTAACCTGAATAGTAGTTGTGTTCGTCATCGCCCTTTCTCACTCTAATGAGTGTGTCTTTGCCATTCCTCCAGTCAGCACTTCGTAGTGTCAACTGGATTCAGTGTGTCGTTACTGGTCACCCATCCTTGGGTGCTTCGCTTGCATCCGTGGTGTCGTTTGTGCCAAGTGTGCCCCCTGAGGGCAGACGTGCAACGAAACCTAGCGCCTCCTCCCGGGTGGCACCACTGGGATGGTGGCGATTCAGCTGTTTGCACATCAGAACAATGTGTTCTGCCATCTTTTCTTCCTCACCACATGCCACTTATTAAACTTTATTGTTTGAAACCTTGCCTGTTGCAACGACCGCCTCAGCCGCCGATGTGCTCCGGTGTTCAATTTGCCCCAGCCTCCAGAGTGTTAAAGGGAAAAAACAACAACAAAAACAAAAACGAGAGGTGCCAGAAGATGAGCACTAGGCCTAGCACTCATGGGCACCCGCATGGGATTTACGCAGGCTGACGACTCACGCGTTTTGCACTGACAACTTCAGAGATACTATTTGTGGTCTCAGGCCCGAGGCCCGCAAGATTTTAACACATGCATATGGCTCACTGTCATGGTTGCCAGCATTTGTTTTGGTAGCATACCTAATGCTGGAAGATCTAAAAATTCCACTTTTAAACGTTCTAGGGCCCTATGTATCAGGAAAACCGTTTTGGTTCAACCTGTTTGAAATGATGCCCTTTCATATGGGATAGAGAGCAAATACTCTACAAAAATCGGTTGGCTGTCCTTTTAACTGTGGCGTTTTTGGTTTGTTTTGCCCCACTTCCTCTGCTTGCCACAAGCCTTCACACTGATGCAGTGCAATGAGCTAAGTTTACGGTTGCTACGCATAACCCGTACTTTGGGGTCGTTGCGGTAGTAGCACTGCACTCGTGTCCAGCTAGCATGTGTCGTGGGCAATGCAGGAGCTTTCAGTCACCATGGAATCGTGCCTGTTCTTGCTCTTGCAGCGCTGACAACACAGTGGTGCAGAAAAACCTGGAGGTTCTCATCTCTGTTGGATTTGGAGAACGTGGGAAAGCTGACCTTGACCTTGTCAGGCTCACGTGTAAGATCATCGAGAAGCTCACCCACTTAGGATCGGTAATACCGCACTTCTGCTGGGTCCCTGTGGGTTGCTGCATTGTGTGTGGGCATAACGCTCGGGTGGCTTTGTGTCTGTGGAAGCTGTGGCTTCAAACTAGGCAAGGGGACAACTAATGGAGCAACTAAAAAAATAAATAAATCCAGGGTTCCCTTTTTTTGCAAGGAATGGACCTCTCCCGGGGTACGTCACGCGGCGGCCGTGACGTCACGGAAAGCGCACGTGCTGGGTGTGGCCGGGGGGGGTGGTCGGTAAAACATTCGGACTGGCGCGCGGGGCGTATGCAGTGAGGCTGCATTAGACGCGCGCAAAAGTGGAGTTTTTGTTTACGTGTTGGCTTTTCTGATGCCGGTGGGCTGCTGTGCTCTCGGCTACGCAAATTTTGCGAGCAAAATCAGTGGCATCAGACTTTTCGGAGTCCCCAAAGAGGTAAATTCGGCGTGTATTGTGGATGCACGCAATGTGCCGAAGAGGCTGGCAGCCAAAGCAGCGACATAGTCTGCTCTTACTCGTAGCAACATTTCCCATTCTCGAACTTCAGTTGTTCTCCAAAGCGCAGTCATACCGTCTACATTGGCCGTCCGCGCTGATTCGTGCCATGAAATGATACTGTTTATCAACCATCTGCTATCATGTAGCACCAGCAGAAATTTGGTCATTGAAATAGTGCCGGGGGTCGGGGGCAGATGGAAATTTTCTTGCTGCGAAATATTGTCATGTTTTGAGGAGGTAGAGCACTGCATTAAAACACAATGAATGCCTAACTAACCTGCTTAGGCGACGCGAAATAAATGTTTCGACGAGGGATCCGCAATAGCCGCCTGCCGCCTGATCGACGACAAGTTTGGTCTTTTTGTTATGGGGGGATCTCTTCAAGACAAACGAAATTCATTGCTTGTAAGTGCAATAAATTTTTACCTTGATCAATGATGTTCTGCCTTGAGGATACGGCAAAACAGAGATGCTTGCCGTGCTCACATGTAGCATTATGCCTTCGGCGCGAGATGGGCCGCTCACGCGACTCGAAAAAACTCGAAAATGTGTTTGCCCTAAGCGAGCAAACTCAGTGAATGTATTCTTCTGTTGCGGCCTCCCGACGCTGGCGTACAGCGGGCGTACAAGGACACTAACTTTAACTATCATGAAATAATGACTACCGAAAATTATTTCAGTGCACTGTCGCAAGATATATGCACTAACCATATGTGTATGTGGCTGCTATGTTACTCTCACAATGATGACGAACCGTTTCGAGATTTCACTGGGGAAAAAGATAACAAAACAATCGGTCAATCACGTAAAGAACGACATCATTGCGATATTTTTATTGGAATAATTTTTGCCTTTTGCTCTTCATATTTTTGTTTCGCTGCTGCTTATTTTACTTTTTAATCCTTTCATGCTTTACCTTCCCTTTTTCCCCTCGACATGAAATCATCGTGTGTACGCCACTGTCTCCGGGCGACGCAAAGAGACCAAGAACAGGGAGCATTTACGCTGCCTGAGGCACCGCGCTTAGCTTAAGCGGACCTCGAAAGCAACAATAAATTAGCTTTCCTTGGTATGTGTACGAACACAAAGAATCTTAAAAAACATTCTTGGAATGCGTCGCAACAGCACCAACCTTCAGAATAACTCGTTAAGGCTGTTCTGAAGCGCACTGATTATCCGAAAGCGTCGCCCTTCAGTTGACCGTACGGTAAGCGAAAGTGTTGCGGACGTTGTAGATGTGAAAAGCTACATGGAGGTGCGACGGCCACAGCTAGGATAGTTAGACCCCAACCTGCAATGTGGGCGGCCAGTGACGGCCCGAACCAACGGCACATCGTTCCTTTCGGGCGCCGCGCGGCCAGGCCGGGCCGTCGGCGCAGGCGCGTTCTGCCAGCCGCCACCGCACTTAGTGGCCGCCAGCAAGCGCCACCCGTCGCGCACGTGCGCTTCGTGACGTCACGTTGTTTACATACAGGGAGAGGTCCACATTGGTGAGAACACAGCTAGCTATGATGATAGGTGATTGGTGTATTGTACACAGCGAAATACGCACTCGCTCCCTGTTAGTCCGTTGCTCACCAGAGTGACAAATCTGTGTTAGTATGACAATCTCCAGTGATATTTTTATGCATACTATTGTTACGTGGTGGCAAGACAAATGACAGGAATAATGGTTGAATGCGAAGTGATATATATCTACACGATGTCGGCCATTGCGGCTCACAGAAAAGCCACACACCATGCACACAGCTTCGTCGCCTCCGTCTTCTTTACGTGGCGCTATTACTCGCTTCCTTTCACACATGTGGGCATTTGTTTACGTGAGGAGTACCGCCCTGGCGAGTGGTGGCAAGCGGCACTGTATTCGGCGGAAACTTCAGATGGTCTATACCCGGGGACAACTTCAGAATGGCAACAGAAGTTTCCCCTGTGCCTCATCACCGCAGCCGGCTGTTGCTCTACGTGGTGCAAAAAGTGTCTTACTGCAAGTATTTTGAACGTGACACAAGGCGTTTTTGTGATTTCTCGCACTTAGTCTTCTTTTAAATTCCTGCAGCGACTGAAAAAAGACTAGGTGGGGAAAAAAAATAGTGCCCTTCCATTCTGTGAAGAAGGATGATCTGCGAAGCTGGAAGCAGTCCACGGAGTGCATGAAACCAAACTTGTTTGTTTTTAATTTGTTTACTAGCAAATTAGCTGTATAAAACTTGGAAGGACCCGAGCTTTATTCTAGCAAGCAAACGTGGAGATGTCTGTTTCCATCCCGTGTTGTCGGCGTCTTATTGTTTGTATAACACACCAACCTGATCCGTTCGGCCACGGAGGACACTAGACAGATCGCATCGGGTTGTTTGACGTCCATGATTAAACCACGACTAACTATTCTTCGGACCTGCCCAGCGAGCGCGGCCCCAGCACCGCTGTCGCGGGGATAATTTTCGCCGCTGCTAGTGGAGTGCCGCTACTTACGCCCTGTCGTTCCTCACCGCCGCAGCCGCCGCACGCGTGGGCGCAGCCTTGCAGAACACGCTATTGCAGATGCGGCGTGGAGCGTAAGTTGCGTCTGCTGTATGTAAAGCACGAAGTTTCAGACATGAAAAATACAGCTTATTCAGTCCTCTGAAGCGAGTTTTTCTTTTGAAGGAGCACGATGGTATACTGTTTCGTACCTTATTGTAGATCTGAAGAAGGTAAGGTGAGAAATGTTTCCTTTCACAAGTTCCCCGTCACCGAAGTTTGAGACAAATGGATAAAGACAGTCTCAAGAAAAGATGAGAACACCCTTCGTTTTATTTTTATTTTTTTCCCTTCACAATTGTGTTTGATTTTTGTAATTATGCGCTTTATCGCTCAACCGATCACGACAAATTGAAGCTAGCATGCTTCACTGCGCATAGTTATTGTATTTTAATATGGGCAGTTGGTGTTAAAAAGCAACGAGCAGCGGTGCGCTGTCTTTACATCTGAGCGTACCTCTCATGTTCCCACCGAATTTATTGGTGTCTTTTTTAGGTTATTCAGTTCCAAGCATCAAGGCCAGCACACTGGGCCTCATTGCGGGCTTTCGTAAGAGAACCGTCGACGAACACATTAAGTGCTCACTCTGCGTGGAGCAGCTTAAGGTGCCTCGCTCATCTGGACCTGCCACTGCGGTGATCTTCAATTTAGACGGGGTGGGCTATCTTATCCGAGGCTTCAGTTCCTGGAATTCGTATGTGCACTGGAAAGAGCGGCCCAAGCATTCGCAAAACTTGCGATATCCTACAAAAACACCGATGGCACTTTTTGTGAGGACGGTGCTACCAGCTGTACTGGAAAACAAGCTTTTCAGCCACGACGGCTCAACGGATAGTCATACGAGGGCAGTGGTTGAGCTCGGGTTGGAAAAGTTCAGCCGACCTTTTTTCACAAATTTTGTTGCGGAGAAAATGGCGAAGAGTGGCAAAGGGAAAAGGATTGTGGAAAAACCAGACTCCAGAATAGTGCTGAGAGTGTGACTACTGTGCTCCATTGTTCAAGTGAAGTGTATGGTTGTGAACGAAAATGAACTTTTGAAAAAAAAATGCCCAAGTGAAAAGGATTGTGCAATACTAGCATTCATTACTGTTCTGAAAACCTGACTACAGTGTGGCAGTGTGTGCGTAAACCGTGGCATTGTGTATGTAAATAAAATTAGCCTGTAAATAGGCTTAAAATGACATCGTTGTTGAGTTAGTAGTGTAGCAGGTCATTGTAGCACTTCACATGCACTCTCAGTAAAGAATTTCCAATTGATTCGCAAAGAAGGGGCCAAATCATCGTCGCTAATTAGTGCATGCAAGACCGTAACTAGCATCTTCAGTGCTTGAATTTTTGCATTTTGTTTTCTGAGCATAGAAAATTCTTCCGCATCCTTATAGCAAGGAAAAAACCGCTACACTTCATGAGGAATTTCAACAGAAAGCTTCAATTTTGTTGTATTTACTATAACAAAAAGAGTTCCTGGGAAGCTTTTATGACATAAGTTTGGTTTATGCTATGAACTTCCCAATGTACATCAAATTCGGTAATAACCTCCCCCTGCGAGTATGAACCTGTACACTTTGGTTAGCTAGCCAGTTCCGTTGTCAGTACGTGAGATAATGTTATTTCTTTTCAGCATCACTTCATATCAGACCACAAAACTAAATGCGTTGCGTGCACCGTAACGCATCTCACAACGGGAAAGCCAGTCAAGAGGCCCCGCCCCGCCTTAGCACGCTGAATCGGAAAAAAACATTCATTCAGGGATGGTCACCGTAAAACTGCTACTTATTCATTCGGAATTACCGAAATCAATTAACTGAACTGTGATTAAACACGAATTCCCACGCCAGACGGCTGCTACTAGCGCTCGAGCACGCATTGCCAGCGTAGCCGCCGCTTGCTGCAACAGTGCGTAAAAGCGCCCCTAGTGGCCTGGGGCCAAATGAGACTCAGCGCAAGCGCTCCCATAGAGTGCCGCTGGCTGGGCAGGTCCGAAGTAAAGTTGGTCGTGGTTTAAACCTTCCGTCAGCACAACCGACATGTCATAAGTAAGGACGCAAAAACTATAGCTGAGTATGTACCCGAGTATCAAAACCATTTTAAGCCCAGTTTTAAACAGCCAATAAAAACAGTTGATAAAACCAGCAAATGGTCGCTGGTTAAAGATACCTCGCAAAAAGTTTACCATTAATAACCAGTTCATGCCTGAGAGGGTCATGTCCCCTGGACCAGCTTTTTATAGCGAAGCTTTCTATGTCTTACTGATGGTGTCTGTAGTCCTCAAAACCCACTGCAGGAAGGCCAACTTTCTCGGGCTATGATGATAATCGTGGGTGAAGTGTGTGGGGACCCTTGTTTCCCTACGCCTCGTCTGCACATGTTTTGGTGAGCTGGGAGCTGCCATTTTTGGAAGCCGGTGTGTTATGTGAGTCATGACTTCTTCATGACCCCATGTGAAGCGCCGAACCGGCTCGCCGTGGACGTGTGTCCGAGGGCGTTGGGGAAGGAGGACCAGCTTGTAGCTTTCCTTCGCGCCTACCCTCTCCCCGACCCGTGGGGAGACCTCCTCTACCCCCGAGCCTACCTGCGGTACGCTCGAGCATTCCGCTGGGGAGTCGACTGGGCGAGCTGGTCGGAATCGGTTGGTTCGGGAGTGCCTACTCCCAATGCCCCAATGACTGAGAACCCAGTTGGCTCCATGGGACTCTGCTGAGAGATTCGGTCCTGACCGGTTGCAAGGGAAGCCCCCACCCCTTGCTCCCGCCACTGCGATGACAGATGTCCCCGCGACTTGAGTGAGCGGATGGAGCCACTGACTCCCCGTGAGCAATAGTCGTGTTGTCTGGTATATGCCCTGTATCTGCCAGGCAATGAAGCCTTATTTAGGATAGCCGGAGTCTGTCTACCACATGTGAGTGCCCAAACCCGTGCGTGAGTTTTCGGACTCCACTGGGGCTAGTATAGGCATAGCACTTTCTCTAGTGAAGCTAGCCAGGGTCCTCTGCTATCCCGTACGTTAGCCCACCAGTGAAAGAAAAAAAAAAAAAAAACGATTCCTGTGGTCAGAATCGAACCTGGGTCTCTTGCTTTGTGGAGCCGACGTTTATCTGATGCGCCATTCCGACACGGTCGAAGCTTCAATCGAAGCTTTCCATGTCTCACTGATGGCGTCTGTAGTCCACCTCAAAACCCACTGCAAGAAAGCCCAGCTTCCACCTGTATAGAAATATACGCTTTCACAGGTGAAGCCTGCTTTAGGTTTTTATATCAACACAGGAATCCACCACGAGAAACTTCGCTTTCAACCATCGCTGTTGTTAGACGGAAAGGTGCATCGTTTTTTTTACCAGTCCCTAATCAGCTAGAACTTAGAAGCTAGTGCTGATGTTGTGAATTAACTGCATAAGCACTGTTGCTCGTCTTGCTGTTGCTAGTGTCAGTATTAAACAAAATAGATTATAAATACAATCCTTTGCCAAATTTCAGCAAACAAGCAAGTGGTTCACACAAATCTTTTTTTCAAGGTTTCTAGAATAACACTGTCTCACAAAATAGAGCATTTGCTTTTTTGTAATGGCTGCAATTCACCTCTGTCGTGGTTGTTTGAGCCGTTTATCCCTCTAGTTTCACTAGAATTTGTTTTATGTAGTGATTCACCAAACATATATATATATATATATATACTGGTAGCTCAAAAATTACACCAAACTTGCCGACCATGGTGCAGATTTCGGCTGTCTGGCAGTGCTGTGGCAAAGCTAGAGCCTGGTTAACAATGCATAAATTTCAACTCTGCAGTATCGATACTTTCACAAATCAAGATGTCGTTAACAAAATCTTCAAATTGTGGAGAGTTTCTCTTGCCTGCAATAATTGCGGAGTCTCGTACTAACTCCATTCTTTTCTTTTTTTTCCTAGCTGGACAAGCCTCCAGTGCAGCGTTTAGAGGGTGATCACAACATGTTTCGAAGGCTCAAAAGCGTTCTTGTGGAAAGTAAGTGCTGCATACTGTGTGCGCAGTCCCAGCATTTGCTGCATTTAACGACTCTTATTGCTGCTTTTGAGTGTAGTACTGTAATAAAACAAAATACCAACACCTAAACTCAGTGCTTAGTGCTGACTTGTTCCATTTCTCGATATTGTTGAATTTAATCTTTTGCAATTCAGGTCCATTGGTGCTAATAAAGATTTTATTTTTTATTTTGGACTCTCACAAGGATTTAGATATTGCTGTTTCTGAGATGCGGTTGTCTTAGCATTATATTTTTCTTCAACAGTAAAAGAGAGAGAAAGCAGCTAACTTTTGCCTATGATTTACAGTTTGGTCTTGTAGCTCCTTGGTACTATGTAGTGCTACTGCTACTTAGCGTTATGCAATGTGAGTGAGCATATTGCTAGTGTTTCCTGAAACCCTTTTCAGCGTTTGCCGATACGAGCATCTCTGTTTGGAGCCCCACCATGGAAAAGGCCCTTGACGTTGTCTACAAGATGTCCAAGCAGCCATCGAAGTTTGCTGATGACCTTCTGTTCACCTTGGCTGACCAAATAATCTCACTGTCCCAGCAACAAGCAGTGAATGGTACGACATCCTGTCGTTGTCCCAGTGTTGCCCATGTTTTTTTTTTAATTCTTCCTTTGATTGCACGCGAGTGCAGTTTGTTGTTGCGCAAGTCAACAGTGCCTAACTAATGAATCAGAGTTTTATTGTCACTGATCAACACATTGGTCATGCATTGTAAAGCTGCTGGGGACTGGGTACAGCGTACATAAATTAGAAGCAGTTGTTATTTAAAGAGGTTTGTTCTCGTAGAGATGGCGCGTGTACTAAAGTCAGGTATAGTTTTGATGGAACGTTCAGTCAGTGTTTCAAGTGGATCTTGCGTCCTCTCCTGGTTCAAATGTGCCTTCAAGACACAAAGTAGCCATACATACACGCTTCCACGGGTGCTGCTTGGCATTGCCCCACGTGGCAGCTTGAAGCTGCAGCTACCTATGGAGCCCTTGACTTTCAGAGGTCGGTGCACCAAGCTAGCTTTGTTGGTGGTGTTTTTGTCTGGCTGCAGCAGTGTGCTAGCTGGTTGGTTTTGCAATGTATCGTAATGCAAGAGACGTTTATTGTGAGTCTTGTGTAAACCCAGACCAATGCAGAAGTCATTTATGCTGTATTCGGGCGGACAAAATCGTTCGGCTGGTTCTCTTGGAGCATCCTCATCCGCTGTGACTCCGAAATTGGAGTGCCTTCACTATCTTGGTGCAAGAAGGCCATGTGACACCACCTGCCGCATCTGTCACCAGTGGGCTGCCGAGTTAGATGTTTTCTGCAACTTTGCTGCCACCGAACCGAGGCCTAGCCAGCAGTTTGTTTTTGGAGGGTTTAGTTGGGCATGGAGTTTTTGTTTTTCACGCTAAAGTGCGCTGCGCACAGGCAGGTACACTGACACTATCATGGATGCCACCCATGCAGAGCGGCCGGCGGCTACAACGTGTCGGCCGTAAAGTGGTACTGGTAGCTCCAGTGACTGCTTATTACTGCTGTCCAAAATGCACCTCAAGACGTCAACAAAGTTACAAATGTGGGAAAGGGGCCGATAATGTGGTTGAAAATGGCAGTACAAATCACCATTTGAGCTCCTTACGAAAGCGGCCATCAAATATCTGCCGTGGTGGTAAGCCATCTTTGGGCGGCCCAGCTGGCTGCATGTAGTGCTTTTAAATGTGTTTGAAAATGGCACCACAGGCTGGTCCTATTGGCATGAGCAGTAAGGTCTCTCCGACTGCCACAGCACTGCAGTCGCCCGCTGTTCCAAAATTAGTAAAGCTTTCAGTTGGGGAGTCATGTCTTTCGCTGAAATTGGGGGTGGCCTCTGTATCAGCGCTGACATATAGGATTATAGCGACCAACCAAATACAACATTAAAATATTGGTGTTGATGAGGTTCATGCCGTGGAAAGAAACGTATTCTGTAATTTACATCTGATGCAAAAGGGACAAGGGTCTCGGGAGCAGCATCTTTCCTTTCCCCTCTGATGTGGCATCTATCGGTCATGGCGAAATAGGCAGCACAGAAGGGCAGGACGGCAAAGGAGCATCCCAATATTGGGATATCACTTAAAATTTCTCTATCACTCCTCTCCCTCTACGGAGGGCCGTTTGCAATGCTGGCAAATGCACATTTGGGGTCCACTTTGGGATTGGCACGGCTCCTCTTTTTCATTCTCCCGAATGGAAGCTGCTGGCACTTTGTAGTCTTCGCATTCCAAAAGCAAGCCCCTGATTGGAAGGCCTTCGTTTTTCACGTTCTTCGTCGCCAGGGGACGCTGAGGTCAGTGAGGTGCCATCGGAAGCAACTGGCACCGCCGAGCAGACTGAGCAGGCGAAGGCGGGTGACAGAGAAGGATCCCCCAACATAGCAGAGACCCCCGATTCTCGGGAAGAGCAGGGCATGGAGTGTGAAGGATCCTCCGAGGAGCCTCGGCCGCGGCCGACGATGGATGGGGTAGGGGTGAACGCAGTGGTCCAGTGCCCGAGCGTGATTCTGTCCCGCGCCCTGGCGTGCGTGGGGCAGATGGCGCTGCGGCAGCTCGTCTACCTGGACGTGGATGTTTTCACCCAACTGAAGTGGCGCCGAGACTCCGCCAAGGACTGCAAGGAGCGGCTCGCCAACCGCAAGTCCCTCTCGGCCCTGGCAGTCATCCACAACCGGAGCCAGGTGCGGTTGCAATGCTGGGCAAGCGCAAATACTTATTAAGCGAATCGAGTAGCTGCAGCATGAATAATTTAGGTAAAGTTTGAAATTCTAACTTTTGGATTTATTAATAATTGATAACTGTGAACACTCGACTTTGCTGCAGGCATGCAAGTGTGATCTGCTAGATCTAAGTGAATGAAAGTTGCTTGCACTAACAGCCTCTGCATAAACTGCCAACTCTAAAATGTTCTTCATTGAGCTAGCATGCACAAATAATACTTGAGCAACTTTTTGTCATCACAATGACCAATAGGACCTTGAAGTAGGCATTTACTTGGAAGTGAATGCATTGCCATGTTTGGAGTTCTGCCGTTGGGCAGGAAAAAGGCTGCCACTGCGCGGTATTACCTTAGATTTGGTGGCAAGATGCACACTTCTTATCTTCCAAGAGTCTTGTAACGTCTGACATAGCATGCGCGCAAAGATAACATGCGTGCAACTTGCTTGTAAGCTTTGTGCTATGCGCAAGGCATGAAAGCTCTTGCAGTTAGCAAACAAGGCGGCCCAGCCTTCTTGAAAGCTGGACTAAAGTGGCAGAGTGATGCAATAGCTTTCTTTACGTTGTGCAGAAAAAAATATGCTAATTTTATCCTGTCCCATTGCTGAGTAATTAAGGTTACCTTATTGCACAATTCATGTTAGGTTTTTTAGACTACCCAACAGTAGCAAATATTGCATCCAGATGAGGAAAATTTTGGCAAACATTCATAGGCTTCCGTGCGCAATATTTTTACTCGGGGAGCCAAGAATCATTGCCAGCACTGGAAAAACTGCAGGAAGCATTTGTACAGGTTGCAGAATCCCTGTAAAGAGAATTTTGAGAAAGTATGAACTTGGAACTGAATAAGTTCAGCCTCAAGGAACCTTCAGTGTGCAGGTAAAGTAGGGTTCAGGATAAAGATAGTGAAAGAAGTACTTAGCTTTGCTTCCAGGTAGCCCTTTTTTTTAATTTTCTAGCAGAGGGGTCCTTTATTGTTTTTTTTTAGTGTTGTTTTAACCTGTCTAGAGCATCTGAGGCATTTCGGCAGCTTTGTTTTGTTTTGCAGGAAGATCAGAGTGACCAGAGCCTTGACGAGGAAGTGACTGGCCCCGTAACAGAGGACGCTGATGCAGAGTACATCATCCACCTTTTGGACAACGTGGTGTTGGGTGGTGAGTGTCGCTTTCTGGTCCGCACCCTGTATGGGGACACGCGTCGACTATTTGACGCTCGAGACTAGTGCACTGCAAAGGCTGGAATTTTACAGCAAGGCCTGCCGAGTTGGCCGACAAATGAAACCCGGCAGCAGAGCCCAGTGCAGGAATGAAGGCTGTGTGAAATGTGGGCAAAGCCCAGTGCAAAAAGAGGGAAACTTTTCCAGGGGAATATCTGAACTTGCCAGAACAGCCATTCTCCACTCTTCTCGTTGTCTCCCCCGAAAATTGTCCCGCTGACCTGGGAAGGTGCGCTCCGCATCCCTTGCTGCTCTGCAGAGGACAGCCCACTGCGATTCTGGGCCGAGCTGGTGGTTCGCGTCGTCCAGGAAGAGGACACGTACACTGACCCAGGACTGCGCACCATGGCTTCCCTGGCCTTGGCCAAGCTCATGCTCATCAAGTGAGGGCCCACGCAGGACTGACCACCTCGAGCGGTCACGGGGAGTGTTTATGAACTGCCTTGCTTCAATCGTTGATTGAATATTGATTTTAGGGTTTAACGCGCCAACGCAATGCAGGCGATGAGGCGCGCCGTAGTGGAGGGCTCCGGATTAATTTTGACCACCCGGGGATCTTAAACGTGCGCCGAAATCTCGTACACACGGGCGTTTTTGCTTTTTGCCTCCATCAGAAAAGCGGCCGCCGTGGCCGGTAATCGAACCCACGACCTTGTGCTCAGCAGCACAGCGCCTTAGCCTCTGAGCCACCGCAGTGGGTTTGCTTCAATCGTAGAACGTGATGTATACCGAGTTCCGTGCGAAAATTTGTCCATGCATGCATCGTGCTAGCGTTATCATCATCGCTGTGATGAGCGCAGTACATGCCTGCCAACTCTCCCATTTTTCACCTATCCCATACCGATTGTACAGAAACAGTCATAAATCTCCCAAAAAAAGTGCACAAACCGGGCAAAAAAAAAAAAAGAGGAAAACACATCAAGCAGCACATCCGCATTGTAATTTCCAACAGCGCAAGTCGTATCCAAGCCATTTGGGTTCAGTGAGTGTGTAGGCCTTTTTTATAGCTCGGTTGACCACATGGCGTTGTCGAAGCCAAAGGAGAAGTATTGACAGTTTTTCTTTAGGCCTTAACTACAGCATTTCCATGCTTTGTGCCGTCCCGGAAAGGCAAGCGCTTCGGATTTCGCACGACTTGTGCATTTGACGTGAATGTGGCACATGGTAGGAAAAGTGATATTAAACTGCTTTTGGCCACGACTAAGCACCAGAACTTTGTGCGCACCACTGAGAAGCAGGGGGCCATGGACAATTTCTTTGTCAACGGCAGTGACAGTGTTGTGCATGCCAGGAGCCTCTTCTCCAGATTCCAGTCTGGGACGTGCTATGAGCAATCATGCACTGACAAGTTTTTGAAGAAAGCCAAGTCTGCCACAGTGAAGTCGTGGCAAAATCATCAGTAGGTGGACTAGCTGGGCAGTGGCCCGTGTACCCTGCTGCACCCCCAGTTGTAAATCAGTGTCATTTTGAATTTGCTTGGTTTGCAGTATTATTATGGCCTTGAAATTATGGCTGATATCGTAGGCTAGACAAGTCACGTATGCTGCAAAAAAATTAATAAATAAGTAAATTATTGCCCTCCCTTTCTGCCCCCCCTCCACGGGTAATCCCCCAATTCTCGAGGTGTGACAGCATCGTGATACCTCTTTTCATAAAGGACAGTGATGTGTTGGATTTGGGAGAGAGAAAGGAATGTAAGCGTGATGTGTGTGATGTAATGGAGAGGAAGAGAGCATGGCTTGAAAACCCCCTCACCTGCCCTTGCATTTACATTCCTACCAATTCTTTAGAGGGGAAATTTAGGTTTTCTTTTGCAAACTATCGAGAACCGCAGCTGCTTTGCAACGCTACGTGTGTGCGCTCTTTGCAGTGCTACGTTCTGTGAGCAGCACCTGACCCTGTTTTTCAACCTGCTGGAGAACTCTCCGGACCCACAGATTCGCTGCAACCTGGTGATTGCCGTGGGGGACCTCATCGTTCGATTTCCCAACTTACTTTCCAGCTGGACGGAGAAGCTCTACGCCAGGTGGGCTTTGCTCTGGGTGCCCTGACGATAAGTGTTATTCCAAAGCAAGCCATTCCAAAAGCAAACCTTGGACTAGGCACCTTTTGAGGTCATTTTTGGGTTTTCTGGTAACAAAACAACTTTGATAAATTCTTATTTATGACTGCTTTATGCAGTTGAATGCTTCTACTTATCGCAAGTGTTGCACACGTATAGCAGGAAGTGCAGCTCAGGTATTTCCATTTATTCCTAATGTTTGAAAGAAATGGAGACACACAGCATCCTCCAGGGCTAAAGCGAAAGACACATGTCCAGAGCTAAGCACTATTGTTCAGAACTACAGCTGCCTCAACTGGTCGCACAAATGTGTTTAAAACACATGCTCCGATGTGCGCGTGGTGCATTGTCGGTGTCATATTATGAAGTGCTGCACCCACTCTGCTTTCTCCACTGTTGCCTCTTTGTTTTGGCATGCTTTGGCGGATTTAGATACACGCAAGAGAAAGCTTAAAAAAATATTATTACGCGTTGCCCTTGTATTATTACGTGCTGTTTACGTCATTCAGTAAAGTGACCTGAAAACGTTTAGCGATGGCAATTTCTCTGGTACGCGCCATTGGTTCTACTGCCAAGTACCTGCCAGATGCCTGCTCTGGTGCTGTTTGTGGGTGCCACGTGATCTCCGTCTTCTGCCGCGCGCTAGAGCTTTGTGTCACTGCCGAAAAAAGGCGTGCAGGATTAGGTTTGCCTCCCACAGGGACCGCATCCCACGTGCGTGTCATCTTCCATGGGGGAATAGGCTGACCAAGTTTCACTCTTCATTATGGTTGATTCGAAATTTTTGAGTACTGAATTTTTGATCAAAGCGGATATCAAATACAGTTAAACCTCGTTATAACGAGACGGGATGTAACGACATAATGGAGATAATGAGCGAAGCGTAATTCCCCTTGAAAGGGGCCATATTGAAAACCTCATTTTAACGAGGTAAAATGTGCCCGTTACGGGATAAAACAAACAAATATTGTTAGGAAATAAAATTTTGAGCTAATTTCACGACTGCGCAACGCGGATTGGACGCGGTGAGCAACGAGATAACTGTATTTAGGAGCTCAAGACTCCCGCCATGAACCCTCTAGCAATGTGCGCAAAGCTGTACGGCGCACCATGCATCCGCTGCTCCCGCGAAGACATTCCCACCGTCCTCTTGCTGCACACGGCACACAGCCTATGCACGTGGCACGTCTGGGCGCAACGCACTCATCTGCAACTGTTGTAGCTCGCCGACATGTGCCACGGCAGCCGCGTTGCTGAAGTTGTGTGCGTGTTTTTTTTTTTTTTTTTTTTTTTTTTTTACAGTGCTTCAGCCTTATTTTTTTATCGCGATGCGTGCGTGATTCGAGCAGCATGAATGCACAAGGTGGGAAGTGAAAGTGAAAGAGTAATGCTAAACCAGAAGGTGGTTATGATAAAAGCCGTCACGTCGGGCACGAAGCTGAGCGAGCCATCGTTCACATCAGAAACTTCTTTGCAGCAAAGTCTGTTCAAAATGTGAGTTACATATTTTAAACGGCAATAAAGTAAAAGCGTGACTTTTCGTTTTTATTTCCGAAATGCGGTTGTTTTGTTGTGTATCGCCATGCGGTAAGATCCAATCTCGCCGGCTATTTGTTTTGAGTAAGTACAGTGCACAATATGTGCAGAAAATGCCTGCTACAGCTATAACGAAATATTGGTTATAACGAGCAAATCCCGGTGCATCTTCATTTTCGTTGTAACAAGATTGAACTGTAACATGTTATTCTGTCGAATGTAGATGAAAAAAGAAAAAAAATATAATATCTGTACATGCCTTAATTAAAAATGCATCATTTAGCCCAAAAGAAATTTATTTCTCCTCTGGGAGCATCAGGTGAGCATTTTCCCGCTTTCTGCTCCACAATCAAACAGGTTGCATGACCCGGTGCGGCAAGTCAAGATGAGCGCCCTGAAGACGGTCAGCTTCCTTGTCCTGAACGACATGATCAAAGTCAAGGGCCAGATCAGTGACATTGCTGTCATGGTCATGGAAGAGGACACCGAAGTGGCGGACATGTGCCGGAGATTTTTCCTTGAGCTTGGAACCAAGGTGAGTCCAGTATGGCCAGTCCTGAGATTCCAGCAGCCACTGAACTGTGACTGAATCCATCTGTGCACTGATGAATGCAGTTGTCATGCCACCCCAAGCAATTGCTAAGAAACTGTGTTTGTGTCCTTCATTTGATCTCTGCAGGGAAATGCACTGTACAATCTGCTGCCTGACATCATCAGCCATTTGACGGACGACGAGCGCGGCATAGATGAGGAGAGCTTCCGCACTGTAATGAAGTAAGCACGCTACGTCTCGGTTGGTGTGTTGCGCGAGCACTTTTTGTAGAGTGTGGTAGTAATGCGTTTTCTCTCTCAATTTAGGCTCCTCTTCTCTTGCATCAACAAGAAAAAAGATCTTGAAAACTTTGTGGAGAAGCTTTGCTTCCGATTCCTCACCATGAAGTGAGTGTACAACATCTTTGCAGTCGGATGCATTTTCCTGCGTGCAACTGTATCTTGGTTCAGCAAAGGCTTTGAATATCTTTGATGTCAAACTAATGTTACTATGAGGTTTCAAATTAGTCACAAAATTGGTTCTGAAGTTGGTAATGGCCTACGTATCGTATTATTGGGACCTTTATTGTTGAATTCGACACTACAGAAATAACAGAATGTGTACCTCTGCGTTCCTCTACGCATCAATTTTTATAGATCCTCGTTTTTAGGCCTCATTGCAACTTTTGCCTTTCACAGCACATTTGCTGAAGAGCTTAGTGGACCAAGCAGTCACCATAATCAGAGATGATTTTGTCGTGTGTGATGTGTCCTTGAAAGGGATCTCTAAGAATTTTAAGGCTTCTTGCAACCACTTTGAAAACACTATAATGCCAAACCAAGACCTTATGTTGGCCATACAAGGTATGTGCATTGAATGGAGACACTGAATCAAGAAATGGCTGACAGTTACGAGAGAGTTACATATAAGGCTGTGCATTTATTTGAAACTTTCAAATATCAAAACAAATAATGCAGTATTTCGTTCAGTTTAAATTGAATTGCACTACAGCTAAGCCTCGTTATAACAAGACCGGCTATAATGAAATAATGGGTATAACGAGCAAATTGAAATTCCCCTTGAAAGTCCCCATAGATATCAGTGTACTTAAAACCTCGTTTTAAATACTGCGTAAAACCCTCGAGGTAAATTTGCCCATTACGGGATATGACAAACAAATATCGCTAGGAAATAAAATTTTGAGCCAATTTCACAACAGTGCGCCACGCGGACTTGAGACGGTGCATAAGGCGACAGCTGACAGCTGTACATAAGGCGACAGATGCACCTTCCCGCAACATGCGCAAAGCCGGACGGTGTGCGTACGTCCGCTGTGCCCGCGAAGTCATTCCACCTTTTTCTTGCTGCGCATGGCACGCAGCCAATGCACGCGGCACTCCGGTTGCGGCGCACCTGCCTGCAACTGCTGTCACTCGCCAACTTGCGTCGTGGGAGCCGCGTTGTTGAAGTTGTGTGCGTGTTTCTTTTTATTTTTACTGCTTCAGCCTTGTCTTTTATCGTGCCGTGCGTATGATTTGAGCAGCATAAATGCGCCAGGTGGGAAGTGGAAGCGAGACGGTAGACATGAAGGCGGCTATGATAAAAGCTGCCAGATCGGGCCCGAAGCTGAGTGAGCTGTCAATCGCATCAGAAAGATGCATCAACGTCCAATTACGTACTTCTTTGCATCTAAGCCTGTTTCACATACGATTTACGTATTTTGAACTGCAACGAAGTAGGTGCGTGAAAGTTCCCTTTTATATCTGGAATGCGGTTAGTACTTTGTTGTGTACCGCAATGTGGCGCGATGCAATTTCGCCCGCTATTTGATTTGTTTTGGGCAAGTACAGCGCTCCATATTTGCATAAATGCCTGCTACGGCTGTAGTGAAACGTTGGTTATAATGAGCAAATTGCAGCACCCCTTCAGTTTCGTTACAACGAGGTTTAACTGTATTCGAAAACTTTGAATGCTTTCGGAGTATTTCAAAGTTTGTGATATTTTTTTCAGCAAACCAACTACATAGAACTATGCTTTTTTTTGTTTTTTAAATAAGAAGTGCCTCGTAAAAAGCACATGCAAAATATAAGTAGCGGATACTTGGCAATTTTCGCTTGTGATTGCTGCCAGTGTGCAATGCTTACTTGCAGTACTTGCAGTACTGTTGGCAAGTGGCTGGACACCTAGAAAAAGAGCTTTTGCCGCACCTCCTGTCTTCTTGGCTTGAAGCCCGCACCACCCTGGTGCGTGCTCTTTCACGTCCTAATGACTAGGTCGTGTACATGCGAGCATGGCCAACACCCACTAGACAAGAGATCCTAGCCGCACACTGCTTTGTTAGCTCCCAAATTTCCTGAACAAATGATGGGTAACGGATCTTCTTTTTTTCAGCTCCAAAGCGGATGACTGTTTTCGTGTCTTTTTGCAGGACGGAATGCCAGTGGCGTGATCTCGCATACTGCATGTCACTCATTCCATTTGGAGAGCGAGGCATCAGGAAGCTCTACGAAAACATTAATTGCTTTGGAGATAAGCTGCGGGTGGATGCCGTGTATGAAAGCATCATCAGCATCATATCAGGTGAGCCCTTGTTTGGACAATGACAGTACACGGCCGACCGGTTTAGTTGCGCTGCCATTTTTCAAAGTTATTGGTTTTCACAGAGATGTGTCATCTTAACCACTCGCTTTCACAACTTTCATTTTGCCTCAGGTGCGAAGAAGGTCCAGACTATGAAACCAGAAACCAAGGTACGTAACTGGCTTGAAATCATATTACCCAGCTTAGCTCAATCGTTTACATCTGTTGTGTTGGAAACTTATTGTGGATTGGAAGAAAATTTTGAAATAGTGGAGCATGTCCGGGCATGGGATACTGTCAATTTTTTATTTTTCAAAGGCGTCACTTGTTTATGGTTTTCATGTGTTCAACTTCTTTGTGTAGCCTCGGTACCGTGCACGAAAGCTAACTGTTGGAAATACAATTGCGCTAAAAAAACAAGACAAACCGAAAGAAGACACGCCAGACAGCGCAGCGCTGTGTGGTGTGTTTTCTTTTGGTTCGTCCTGCGCCCAGGAAAATGCTTCGAGCGATTTCACACACTATTCAAATATCCTAAAGGAGTTGCAAGCAGAATGCAAGAAAGAAAATATCCTGTGTTTTTCTTGCACAGTTTGTTTTTCTTCGCGGCGCCAGCAACTGCCAAATTGATTTCGGACGGGACGGCCAGAAAGTGGGTAAAAGTTCCAGACTGCAAAGGGTTAAATTTTGTTTAAGGTGTACATCCTCTTTTCAATTGGCACCCGAGGAACGACCCGGGAACAAATTCAAACAAAGCGGAAAGTGCAGGATGTTCTAAAGAAAAAAAAATAATGTCTTCCCAAAGACCGTGACGATTTCGCAAGTCGAAAAGGAATGGACGACTGCGATGGCAAAAGGCTGCAGAAATGAGTCAGTGTCGCTGCGTCATGCTCAATTTCAGCTTGGGAAAGTAGCTTATCCGGATCAAGCATACTGACGAAAGCAGCGATATATATTGGGAAGTAGACAGTAGCAGTTGACAGAAAAAAAACTGTGGTTGATTCCTCATTCATAGGATTCAGTAAAACACGAAAGTGAAATGTGAAGCAAAATCTGCAACTGAGCATGATTTGCAATTCGGCGGCTGTCGTGTGGGTGTGCTTGACGAGCGACGTCCTGCTGGCGGGTCGCTTCGGCAAAGGTGTACTGGCGTCATTTCCGTGACGGATATGACGTCAGTGAAACCTTGGTGGATCCTGGCATAAAACACTTTCGCGTTAAAATATAAAACCCGAAAACGAACAACCCTGAGTATAACGTACTCTTTACTACTAAAGGTTGCTTCCCCGCACAAAGACGCTGTGTGCAGGGGTGCACCCTTTACACGCCGCTTGCTTCATTGTACTGGCGTCATTTCTGTGACGGATATGATGTCAGAGAAATGTTCGTGTATCCCAGAATAAAACACTTTCGTGTTAAAAAGGCTCTTCCCTTCAGTGCAGCTGGGGTTAGGCAACTCCTTGATTTTTCGGTTTCTGGTGTACACCAAGGTGCTTAAGCATATGAGGCAACTTCCTGCGTAAGAGCAAGCTTCTTGCAGCTTGCTGGCTTCCGGAACGCCCGGAAGCTAGCAAAAAATCCGGAAAAAAAAAAAATAATCAGAGACCCACTGTCTTGTGCAGGAAATTTGTACAGGCATTGCGTTGTAGTATAGCGATGACCCAAGAGTCTTGCACCTGCCCCTCTTTTGTCCACAGACGCTCATTCAAGAATTCGAAGACCTCGTGGAGGAACTGCACAGCAAGGGCATCACCGAGGGCGAACTGACCCAGAGAACAAAGAAGTCAGTGGCGATGCCAAAGTCGGCCACCAGACATGGCGGCAAGCCGCCCTGTGCCAGTAAGCGATACTTTGAGCCCTTGTCCCATCCATCTGTTATTCTTTCTCTGTGTTCGTCTTACTGCGCTCTATTTTTTACCATGTAGGAAGATAAAACGAAATTGTACGAGTTGAACTGCACTATTCTGCGACAAATAAGAGGCTAAAAAGTTCATTTCTGTGCCTCCTGAAGCTTCAGAAGACCTTGTCCGAAGCTCAGGCTGTGCAGTTGTGCATTTCCCTAAAGGTGTTACACCCCCCCCCCCCCCCCTCCTTCTCCCCTCCCATTTTTATAATAATTTAATTGGGGAATAAAAAGCTAGAACCAGTCTGGGAACTTACGCACTCTGATAATTGAGTCCCAAATCTTCAAAATGCACTGCCAAATGTTTTTACTTTTATCGATTGTGCCTCAGATTTCCCCAACAAATGTTTGTCACACATGAGCGGTGCACTTCCCTCTATGCGCAGCGCCAGCAAACTTGGGAACGCAGAGCAAGAGGCGGCGGCGGAGGATGTCTTCGATCTCCGAAAGTGAGGAGGGGGATGAAGACATTGAAGTGACACCAGCGCCACTGACGACCCGCAAGGCTTTGCCTCGCCGTCAGGGCAAGGTGCAGGTACAATTTAGCGACAGCAGCGAGGACGACGAGACAGGTTCTTGAGGAATGTGTGACGGCTGCGGGCTCGCCTAGTTTCTTTTGAAGTCGTGCTAGTGGCGATGCCAAACAGCCATACCTGAACCAGAGCTATTGCAGCACACAGTAAGCACTGTGTTCCAAAGCTCGCACCAGACTCACCACTGTTCATTGCTCACTTTTTGCATCAGTGTAGTGGCTGTAAACATGTGACGTTTTAAAATGAATCTTTGCATGCTCCCCCTTCAACTTTTTCTGCCGAGAAAACTGCTGTGTCTGTACTGCATTTATTTAGAAGTCGCCATATCATGGTGACTTTAAAAGAAGATGCATGCCATGGTACCAGGGAGATCAGGCATTGCGGTTATAAGACGGTTTTGTTAGTTTTTATTTTTTTAAGCACCCATCTGGGTTTTTAGCACTCAAATGAACGGGTATTTTAGCTATGTTTTTAGCACAAAATGAACAAAAAAACATACTAAAACTGAAATTAAAGGGGCCATGAAGACAAAATACAACTTTGCTCTATTTGAAAGAACTAGACTTTGGTAGCTCATTCAGCTTCATTCCAGCCACGATAGCGTTCTTTTAACTGAAAAAAAACAACAAATATGGAACAACTTTCAAATTTTGTGCCATGGTGACATAATATGGGCATGAGTGAGGTGTTGTGAAGCGCCGCTAAAAACATTTTTGTCAGTGTGTTAGCTGCGCGTTAGCTATCAAACTAGACGATCCCCCACTACAATTGTCTAGTCATGTGTTCTAGCGGTCGTTTAGGTTGGCGGCCGCCAATCGCACAAACAAGAGTCTGTGATGTCACAGGAAAATTGCCGGGAAATGGATAGGGAGTTGCCACTGTTGATTGTGTTTTCTTTAATATCGATGATTTGTTTGAAGTTTGTGATTAAATTGGTATCATTGTCATCGGGACAAAGCATTCTTTTTAACGAACCACGTATTTTGTTTTCATGGCACTTTTAACAAAAGTTTATCAACAGTTGTATTAAGACCTTAGCAAAAGCTGCCGACCAGCACCTATTCATTACACATCAGTGCAATGCGAGTGAACTGTGCCTGTATAATTACTTGCAATGCCATGCGACCGTTTGAAAATTGCACCAGCGTTGCTGTGAGTGTAGCAGAACCCCCTGTTGTTTCGTCATGCGATATCACCCCACCATGCGCTTGCTATTTGACGTGGCTTTTGCGTGCCTTCTCGGCTCATCTCTTTCTGTCACAGCGGCCCTCTAGTTCCACATAGATTACTGCTTCACTGCACCAATGTCATGGATGATTATCTCACCAGAAACAATGTCACTTTGCATGCATTCTCACATCTGCTGTTAAGCATCCCTTTCATCCATCTTGCCAATGACAGGATCTTTTTTTGAGGTAGTGACCATACAGCATCCTTGTGGTGACCTTGTTTTCGCCTCTTATCCGATTCTATTTGTCACATGACCAAAGTACAATTAAGTATACATTAAATTACCATCTCTGATGATGATTGATGATGATTGGACACGCAACGCAGGCGATGAGGCGCGCCGTAGTGGAGGGCTCCGGATTAATTTTGACCACCTGGGGATCTTTAACGTGCGCCGAAATCTCGTACACACGGGCGTTTTTGGTTTTCGCCTCCATCAGAAAAGCGGCCGCCGCGGCCGGGAATCGAACCCGCGACCTCGTGCTCAGCAGCGCAACGCCTTAGCCACTGAGCCACCGCGGCGGGTAAATTACCATCTCTGATGGTCATTTAGGATGGCTAGGCACGAGGCTAGAGGCATGATGGGAGATAATCATTGGCTAGACAGGATACTGGTAAGCTTTCCCAGAAAACAAAAGATTTAATTAGGAAATGGCAAAGTATGACAATCTCTATCCCAGCTGACAGAATAGAACTAGCAGAGCTTTTGAAGTTGATAAGCGTAAGACAGTTGACATATGGAAGTATAATATGGAGAAGATTGAGTATGCTGTAAAGAACGGAGGCTGCCTGAAAGCAGTGGAGAGGCATGGGGAAAAATCAGATGTATGCACTTATAGACAAGCAGGGCAACGTCATCACAAATAGGGATAAAATAGTCACAGTGACCGAGGAGTTCTACAGGGATCTGTACAGTAGCCGGGACATCCAGGATAATGCTGAATGAGACAGTAGCTCAGAGGAGATAGACATCCCACCAGTAACGACCGAAGAAGTAAGGAAGGCTTTGAAAGAAATGAAAGGGGGCAAAGCACCTGGTGAGGATCAGATAACAGCAGACCTCTTGAAGGATGGCGGAGAAATTGTACTAGAAAAACTGGCAAACCTGTATACGCAATGCCTAATGACCGCAATGGTACCGGAATCTTGGAAGAACGCGAACATCATCCTAATCCATAAGAAAGGCGACATGAAGCACTTGAAAAATTACAGGCCGATCAGCTTACTGTCAGTCGTCTACAAGGTACTTACCAAGGTAATCGCTAACAGAATTTCTGCCACTTTAGATTTCAGTCAACCTAATGAACAAGCAGGGTTTTGTAAAGGCTTTCAACAATGGACCATATTTACACGATCAGTCAGGTGATAGAAAAGTTCACGGAGTACACTCAACCCCTATATATAGCCTTCATAGATTAGGAGAAAGCATTTGATTCGGTCGAAATCTCTGCAGTCATTCAGGCATTGTGAAATTTGGTGGGGGGGGGGGGGGGGGGGGGGGGGTAGACGAGCATTACGTAAGATACTAGGATATCTACAACGGGTCCAGAGCTACCATCGTCCTCCACGAGGAGAGCAGTAAAATACCAACAAGGAAGGGCGTCAGACAAGGAGACACAATCTCTACAATGCTATTCACAGCATGTTTATGAGAGGTATCCATAACATTGGATTGGGAACAGGTGGGCGTAAGGGTTAATGCAGAATACCTCAGTAACCTCAGATTTGCCGATAACATTACCTTGCTGAAGAACCCGGGGGACAAATTGCAAAGTAATAGTATTGCTTACCCCACTGGACAAGCAGAGTAGAACCGTGGGCCTGAAAATTAACATGCAGAAAGCTAAAGTAATGCTCAATAACCTCGGTAGAGCACAGCAGTTTGAGATAATGGCGAAGCAGTGGAAGTGGTAAGTGAATATATGTACCTCGGCCAAGTAGTGACCCCAGATCTCAACCATGAGGCAGAGGTTATGAGAAGGATAAGAATGGGTTGGAGTGCATTCGGCAGGCATGCTCAGATAATAAATGGCAGACTACCGTTGTCCCTGAAGAAGAAAGTGTATGATGACTGCATCTTACCGGTACTCACCTAGGGGGCAGAAATTTGGAGAAATGGAACGGAAGATGATAGGTGTAAGGTTAAGGGACAAGAAGAGAGTGGTGTGGGCCATGGAACAAACGCGTGTTAAGGACATATTAGTAGAAATTAAGAAAGAGAAATGGGTGTGGGTAGTGCATGTAATGCAAAGGCAAGATAACCATTGGTCATTAGGGTAACAAAGTGGATCCCTAGAGAAGGCAAGCGAGGCAGGGGGCGGCAGAAAGTAAGATGGGCAAATGAGATCAAGAAGTTTACGGGGATAAATTGGTCGCAGTTAGCGCAGGACCAGGATAATTGGAGATCTATGGGAGAGGCCTTTGCCCTGCAGTAGGTGTAGACAGGCTAATGATGATGATCATGATGAAATGACCATCTGTGCCTGGAAACATTGCTGGCTTTGCATTGAAGTCAGCTTTCCCATACTGGCTGGATTTGTTTTTTGCATGAACATTTTGTATGGTTTCCACCCCTGCTACAGCCCACATGGGCTGGCAGTATTCATCATCATCATCAGCAGCAGCAGCAGCCTACTCGGGTCGACAGCGGGATGAAGGCCTCTCCCATCAACCTCCAACCACTCCTGTCCTGCTCTGTTCAAGTCCACTTTTTGGCCCCGAATTTTCTTATTTCATCCCCCCACCGTGTTATTTTCTTGGATTTCCCCTTCTGGACCTGTCTCTTGGTATACTCTGTTACCCTTTTGGTCCACCGGTTGCGAGTTCTGCTCATTACATGGCCAGCGGAAGCCCATTTCTTTTTCGTTATTTGAACTATATCATCTACTTGTGTTTTTTCCCTGATCCAAAAAACTCGTTTCCTGCCCATAAGTGTTACTCCTATCATTATTCGTTCCATGGCCCGTTGAACCGACCGCAGTTTGCTTTAGTGGTAAATGTTTAATAAGGCGCTAAGCTTCAGCTCCATATGTCATCACCGGCAGAATGCATTGGTTGTACATTTTCTTTTGAGTGATACAGGTAGCTTACTTTTCATTATGTGTGAGTGCTTGCCGACACCTTCCCAGCCCATACCTATTCTGCGTGGGATTTCTCTCTCGTGGTTGGGGTCAGCACTAGCCATCTGCCCAAGGTAGTTATATTCTTCTACTTGATCTAGCGTTTTGTTACATATGCGGAAGAGGGCACTTTCGGCATCATCATTACTTTATAATTATTCATATTCATTTTTAACCCCACGGCCATGCTTTCTGATTGTAGTTCCTCAAGCATTTTTTGCAGGCGCTCTGCCGACTCCTTATAGCCAGCTGTTGGCGCATAGGCCTGTACTATCTTTAGCGTATATCCCCTGTTTAGCTTGATCACAACGGCTGCGACTCTTTCATTAATTCTGAGAAATTCCTCCACGTTCCTTGCTATTTCTCTGTGGATAAAGAATCCCACCCCCATGTTCTTTCCTCTCTTCTTGGGCTCCTCTGCAGCACAGATAGTGTCCACTAGTCAGCTCCATGAAGCCTTTACCTGTTCTTAATTCGCTTAACCCTATAATATCCCACTTAATGTCAGAGAGCTGCTGCAGTAGAACAAATAAGCTTCCCTCGCTAGGCAGCGTTCGTGTGTTAAACGTTGCCAGGGTCAAGTTCCAAAGGCGGCCTGTCCAACCCAGAGATTCTTAGCCCCCTCTGCTGTGTTGCTGGCTTGGCCACCGCCGTGGTCGGGTGCTCTACAGCTGCTGGGGACTGAGGGTCGAAATTTGCTTTGGCAAGTCATAGGAGGTGGGGGCCAACTACTACACCAGGGTGGCCAGATCCTTCTATGGCAATGGAGTGCCGTTTGCGTACCTACGAGTCTTCTTAGCGTGGTTACACCTATCTAGTTTAGTCTCTTAGGTATCCGGAATGATGGTTACTTCCGGAGCAGGCGGCACTCCATACCTGCATGGGTTGTGCTCAGAGAGCCAGGCGAAGAAAGAAGAGAAAAGAGTGTGAGAGAGAGAAAGGAATGTGCGCACTGCGAATGCAGATATTAGGTGAACAAGTGGGAAGCATCCCACAGGCTACGTTTCCACACCCCGGTGCAGTAAGACTGATCTAATGTTTCACCCGCCCCCCCCTTTTTTTTTATATGCGCAGTCGTAAGCAAACATACTGAGACGCCTGCTCACCTATGAGAGGTCTAGTGACAGCTGAAAGATGAGCCGCAGCTATGCGAATAACATATTAAGCAAATAAGTGGGAAGCATTCCGTAAACCATGTTCTCACGCACTGGCGCAGGACTGATTGTATTGTAAATAAATAAATAAAAAAGTAAAATAGCTCTGTTTATGTTTATATAGCACCAGTATGTATTTTGTGTGCGATTGAATGTGTTGCTTTACACTGACAATGCGCACCGAACAGTATTTATTTTCATGATTTTTTTTTTTTTGCATGCTCTTGGAACAAAGGAATGTGCTGTTTACTGGATCATGTGTGTTGTGAATAAATTTTTGTTTGACCTACGACGCCGATGCACCTTACTCTGGTACTTCTGTTTACAAATGCAAAAATCTGTTCTTAGGTGGTCAACTTTAACTTTGCAGGGTTCAGTATTACCAAGAGTTGCTCACTGTCTTCTTTTCATACCACATTCCACGCACAACATCCTGTGTCGCTGATCATGTGTAACATGATCAGCGATGACCTAACAATGCAATGTTCAGAGTTGGCTGGTTTCAAATGACTATGTTTTGCAAACATAGTTTCGTTTAGGTCATCGCCACCTAAAATGCACCAAATAGATGGGACAATATGAAGATAAGACAAGGCAGATGCTTTAAACTTTATTATTTCGACAGCAAATCTTGAGGATGTATGTATATGGCATGACTAGTGTAGCATTTATTTCAAGGACCACAAACTAAAAACCCACATGCAGTGCCGAGACGGTTTCTACTGCTATCAGTCACACATGGTTTTACCTGCTAAGTGAAGAATCTTGGTGAAATTCTAAAGCGGCGAACACTGCACTATAACGGCGTTCAAGTTGCGTTGCGGCATGAAAAAGTGTCAGAAAAAGCTTGAACGAAAAGTAAACAACATGCAATCAATAAAGGAAGCTAGAAAGGGGGCAGAAATCTGAAGTCAAGTAAAAGCCATGTGTTGTACCAGAGTCGAACATTAAGAGTTTAAATGTCCTCTTTTTCTCATCTATTTCGTGTGGTTTAAGCGAAACCTTTGTTATTTGAGAACTGAAGCGTCATGTTATGGAAGTCTGGACGATATGTTTTACGATTGTGCAGTTCACTGCTGCCCTTGTTGGAAAAAAGCTCTGTCACTGCCTGTTCTGAATTTTGTTTTAAGGTTTGTGGTGAGAAATGTGCTTTTATCACTTGGTGCTTCTGGCAGTACGTTGTATTCTCTGCTACACATTCAGCTGGACTCGAGGCCAGAAAAATTTTTTTATGCTTGCTGCATGTTATACACATTGTATATGTATATTTTATCATTTTTGATTATTAATAAAGTTATTTAGACACTTCGCAAGGCGTGCAAATAGCATTCACTTTCAGGGTGTTGTACTTGCTCCAGTATCGCCGGGCTCATGCCCGTGGCTGTTCTTATGCAGAGAAATAAAATTCAGATGGAGATTGATCCTTGTTTCTGCACTTATGTAAGATTGGTTGTAGGCGCGAATGTTCTATGCTTGTTATAGGAAGCTGATTAGCAAAGAAAAGTTTTATCCAGGAAATTCATAAAAACGCCTATGTGACTGGTTATTCAGTGCCTTGCCAAACTTGTAAACCGAGAAAACTGAAAAACGAGGCATATATACATCCTTTGACCCACTCAAAAGGCAGCTTCTGAAACCTGTGCCCTAGTATTTCTTGTTTTTCCATACTCCAGCAGCAACGGAAACTGTCAAACAATGCAAACAAAGCCTGTCCAGGTTGCCTAGACGGTGTCTGCCATGCTAGTGCACTGTTGCAGTTTTCGTTTTGAAGAACATCTGAACAGTCATGTTTACTCAACTCCACGGCTGTTTAGAAGATTTGAAGTTGGAACAAACTTGTTATTTTTGTTCTGGATTCCATTATTGCACCGATAAAAAAATGTTTTTCAACACAAGCAGGATAAGTCCAGACTTCAAGGGAGGAAGGGAGTGATTGTAGGGCCTGAAAATGGAGACAGAATGGTTTCTCATTACATAATACTGCATGTCTGGGACATAAGAGTTGACAATAATAAAGAAAATCGCAACAAGCAGTAGTCTGTGCAGGCACCAGTCATGTCCACAATATTGGAGCATGCTAGTTGATGTGGCACATGTTGATGTGCAATACGTTGTGCAGAGGTACAGCATATTGACACAATAAGGCACTTTTGTCCCGCCCACCCAATTTTGAAACCATGAATTTTGCACAATCTTAAGCACTTTTTGCTTCGACAAAGGTAAGTGCATAGACTGAACCCCCAGTAAATCAGTTGAAGTGAATAAACAGTACTCTGCCTGTCTCTAAAATGGTGCTTGTCAGCACAGTGGATTAATCCAGACCCCCTTGTGTCCCGAAGCGAGACGTGATAATTAAGCAAAACTTCAAGCATCTACAAACTGTAGGACAGTTGCAAGTTGGGTGAGTTGGTAGGTGTTCATAACAAATCACAGCGCGAAAGACGATACAGACGGAAGAGTGACCTCGGCGCTTGTCCTGTGGTTATTTTTATGTCTGTATCGTCTTTCGCGCTGTGATTAGTTATACAGTTGAACCTCGTTATAAGAGACATGGATGTAAGAGACAAATGGGTATAAGAGACACTATTCACCCACATGGTTGGCTGCCCCATCTTTCCCATTAAATTGACCTCTTTTATAACAGACATCGGATGTAGAAGACAGTTGGTTATAAGGGACAAGTCATCCTTGAACTTTAATTGATAATCTCGCTTGTAGCAGACATTTTAACTTCAGATGCAGTGCCACCAGTCACTAATTACAGTTGCTTCCATTCTGGAAACAGGTGGACATTCTGGAAACGTTCTGGAAACATTCTGGAAACGCCTGCAGTTGCTATTTATTATAACTTCAGCAAACACAAAGTGGTTCAGTCAGCTATGAAATGATGATGAGAAGCCCTGCCAATGAAAATGCAACCTACAGAAGTGATTGAATCTCACTGCCATCCATTGGATGGAGCGCGATCGCACATGCGGGCTCTCCCACTCGCGTAGCTCCCAATCAAGAAGCATCGCAGATGTTGGGTCCTGCAAGCGTAATGAATAGCCCGAGCACAGAGCGGAAGAAGCTGTGCTCTCTGACTATTTATCAGGCTTGTGAAATCAACATCTACGATTCATCTTCCACAAACAAGGAAAGGAAAAAAGGCTTGTATAATCGGCTGTAAAAAACAGTGTAAATACAGTCATGAAGCAAACAAAGATTCAGAGCTGTTTCATAAATTCTGGGGGCCATACATAAATTAGAATGAATCTTTTGAAACATGCTGTAGTGTTCTTTTGAGCTTATTTTAGTCATATGATGCCAACATTGAACTAGGATCTGATTAGTAAGTGAAAACATGGTTCCCTGCTTATAAGAGACAGAAACTGCTCCCCGGTACGTGTCTCTTATAAAGGGGTTCAACTGTATCCACAAACTGTTTGGAGCCGCCTTTTCCTTGCCAATACTATGAGTAAAATAAGGTACACTATGCATAACTAGGAAACAACATGATCCTTTGCATTACCTTTATTACCGTGACTGCACCCACAGCACACAGCCACGCAACTAATGACTCGACACCAAGAACACAAGACTGCGCTGCATTCTTGCCTGCTTTTATTGTGTGCACCGACAATACTGGAAGTTCAGCCACTTTGTAAAAAGAAAGAATGGCCACTGAAAAAATAACAACGCACTGACCTCGAATACATATATACAACCACACTGAAAGCAGCAACTGTCTCCAAGGCATTCTAAACAAAGCCTAAATCGGAATCGCCACGTCTCTAAGGCACACTCAAGTAAGGTACACTACCGCGATAAGGCGTTGCAATGGTTACGTCAAGCTCGGATGAACTATTGCATTTTGGTAGTTTATAACTCACACCTGAAAGGATGCTGCACCTTTTGAACAGGGTCATTAACAACTTATTAGATCCTAGATAATAATAAATGCTCCAAGGTGACCACACTCGCTGAGAAGTCAACTTCGAGGTTTTTTTAGCTACGTCTTTATGCCCTGCAAGGAAAAACTGCAAGAAATGCAGATTTTATACACCTATTAAGGAGTAACCGCATGCAGTATTTTAGTGAGCGACACGAAAAGCAAACTCATTGGGTACAGTAAACTGGTAGTATGGGTAATAGCGACGAGTGATAAAATTAATACACTGCCGCTGGGCCCCTCTGTCGCTCACATCTGGCCAGCCAGAAGATACAAAACAAGTATCAACTGGCCAAACTCGCAGCACTTCAAGCATAAGTGAATGTCAATTGAAAAAATAAAGCGTGGCTACTTCAGACGCAACCTTCATTTGTACCAGAAAAAATAAATAAATAAACAAAACAGAAGTGCATAAACAATTCAGTGCATAGAATAGCTACCTACTGAAAGACTTGTAATGGTCAGACTGGAATGGATCCGTGGATAAGGTCACTTTATTTTCTGTGTACACACTGCTGACTTCGCGGCTATAAATGCCTGTGTTACAGTGAACCCTTGCCCTAACTGTGCACACAGTGAGAACACCGAGATACAGTCCAGGCATAGGCGGGTCCTGTCAGGTTGCAGCAAGTTAAGCCCCACTAGGGTAGCAGGGCAAGTGACTGGAGGCAGCTGGCTAGGGGCACAGTGACTGCAATCTGAAGACGCTGCAAGGGAAACGTGTTCACGCAACAGTAAGTAGAAAAATCCATGACAGGGAAAATGACAGAGAAGACCACACAAGCACTGCCCCTGGTATGTCTTGTACCCCGCTCGTTTCCACTGTACTTTCACCACTTATGGAACACAGAACAGATTGACTATTGCACATTAATACACATAACGGGGGAGTTAAGCATTTCCTGGCAGGTATGCCTGGCAAGCAAAAGTGCCGGATGCAGTCAGGTGAAACAGGGTAATGCAGTGTGTTCCGACGCCTTCACGAACCACAGAAAAAAACCTTGTCATCAGCGTTCGCTCGCGCTCTAACTTCCCGTATCGATCGCACGCCAATTTTTCATTTTTGTTTTAAAATTGTGACAGCTGAGATTGGCTCGCGAGAAGCACGTTGCCTAGAAAAAAAGTTGTATCAGTGGCGTTATTAACGCCACACAAAAACAGCCGAATAAATGCCATGTGTGAGAGAGATTTGAGGGCCAACGAGTGAGAAATTTAGTCAGAATGCTTTTGCGAGCAAACCCAGCCAGCTCGCGAACGCTTGCAGACGCGAACACAGCAGCATAAAAAGCGACAACGCAACATGGTAAGAACGTGCCGTTACGAATTTCGTAAACGTCGTACTTGTAACTGTCGAGATCAGAACAACACCCGCTGCAGTAGCACACATTTTGTGGACGGCAAGCCCGCCGAAAAGGTGCGCTCACCTGAGTCTGCTAACGCTGAACTGGCTGAACCATGGCTGAACGTACCAGCCGTAGCAGCCGTAGTGCCAGGGCCCAGAAGACGCTGGAGCTCTTGAATAACGCAAACGCGACTACGAGATATAACGCCCGCGCATACGCCCTGTAGCCACCACTTGCAAAATCTAAACACGCACTCAGAAAAATGTAAAACACTCCAAAAACAAACTGCGCGGGTAGCGCGGGAAAGCTGGGTCGGAACGTTTCAACGTGACCACGTGATTGCATGTGCGCCAAGGGTTTTGTGAGCATGAGCATATAATTTCGTAATTTATTTATGCAAAAAGTTTAGATACCTGATTGTGAATATTTATAGTTTGTTAGTTTTTACATTAAAGGAAAGAAAATAAATATGAAACTGTGTCTATTTACAAACCACTCGTTGAGAACACGTCATTGCTTTACACGTTGAGGCTTGGATGAAAACAAACGTCTGCTCGTGCGCTCGCTTCAAGCAGTCATTTGGGTAGTCTGGTGGTCCTCACGTGATGCTAAACATCGTGTGTTTTTGAGCTGCCATGCTCGGATAGTCGCCTAGAATGCATTTATTCCTTGCATTTATGATCCTATTCAGTAGCAGCACCATTCAGGGTATAAGTGAGTCGTCTACCAAGGAACTTCCAGATTGCTCCAAGGCTCCGAAACCAGGCGACAGTGCCGAGAGCAAGACGTTCCGGTAAGAGCATGAGTCATCCCGCGGGCAGGTGTTCAAACGTCTTGGCAGGATCGCACTGGCGCGGTACACTTCTTCAGTGCATTGAACGTATCAGCTGTAAGTGGCAGTGCTTGGTTTGTGCGACCGATAATGTTTTGACGGCTAACCGCGTGCACCCAGTTCTCAAAAAGTTGGTTCATTGCTCGCGGCCGTCAAACGCATGGCGTTCGCATCGCCGACTAGCTCGTCTTCGCAAGATGCCTCATCTGTGGCACGCTTCTATGACAATCACGTTTTTAAAGGCATTTATATACCGTGAACTGTCAACATTCAAGCATTGGAATGTTGAATATTTTTGACATGCTTAGCCGTTGACTGCGGCACAGCTGGCGCGCGAAAGCCTTTGTGATAACTGAGAAACAGTGTCTCGTATTTTTAGCCTTAACTTTTGTTTTTGGTTTGCGTTGTTCAGTTGGCATGACTTTTTTGTTTGCTCCTGTACTGAAGTGAATGTAAACCTGCTTTCTTGCAGCGAATTATTCATTGTTAGCACACTGGATGGCAAGATATCCGCTTTGGACCCCAGAGCACATGGGAACGTGGTTTGGTCACATGAAACAGGACCAGGAAGGCTCCTTTCTTCGAGCATTAGTAAACTAGAAGTAAGCATATGCCTTTTTTTTATATAAATGGTGCACTTTATGCTGCTGCACTCGTTACAACAAAGTCCTAGGGGAAGAAAACTGGCTTCGTTATAGGCGGTGCTTCACTGAAAGCGGATATGACTTGCTCTCTATGAATTGGAATGTGGACCATGAAGCACTTCGAATGAAGCGATTTTGTTATAATAAGGGTTTCCTGTTTGTTCTGAGATCGTGAAGCTTAAATTTGGTTCACTCACTTTCTTTATGTAGCAAATGGTGGAGCAATTATACCCGTGCCACATGTACACAGAAAATAACATTGAGTGCTGAATGCCTGAAGTTTTAGTGCCATTCGCTCTAATGCCATTTTTGGTTTAAAAAGCTCTGCCTACTCTCGGAACACGGGGATTACCAAATGAAACCAACAAAACTCTCAGCACCAGAGTGTTGACACGGAAACTTTGCTGAACTTCGAAATCAGACCATTTTTTGTGCCCTCTTGGTGGCGAAGTTCTGCAGAAGACGAAGTTCACTAAAACAGTGGCAAAAAAGGCAAAACATAGTTTTGAATTTTTTTGGATTTGGCTACCGCTGGCAAGTGGCAGCAGCTGCTGAAGCCACTTTTAGGAGCAGCTCACACCGATTTTTAGAAAACACTATTTCTCGTAACGTTTTCTTTCACAAAAAACATTTTTAACCTTAATTTCTAAGATGGTTTTCTCCACGTTGAGTACTAATAAAATATTAGTGCATTTCCCTTTTTGGTCCTTATCACTATCATGCCTAGCAAATTTAATGCCTTTGCGTTTTGCCATGAAGTACGGCCCACGCAAATAATGTCATTGGTATCTTAAGGCCTTGAACACTTGCTGTCATTTCCTGTGTACGCGTGGCACGGGTATGAATACATGTTTGTACGAAATGAACTTGCTGCATGTCAGCTTTTATGTTTTAGCTTAATTTATCCATTCATTGTTCTTTCAGCATTCAATGCTGTATTCTGCACAGAATGGGTGAAATTATGGTGGCCATGATCAGCTAGTGTTTGCTAGAAAATTTTCAGAATATTTTACCCCCCAGGCACTGTGTGGAGGTATGATATTTTATTGCACTTAAAGGAGCCATGAAGAGAAAACACAAGTTTGGTTCATTCAAAAGATTGTCTCGTTAGAATCACACTGACACCACTTTTAACGTAAACTTCGCTCAAATAAGCTACATAATTAGGAAAAACGGGAATGGTCATGCGACCCACCAGCTCATTTCCCGCAACAGAACCTGTGATGTCACATGGGCTAAGCTCTGCGATTGGCGGAGGCTGGCAGAAGCAGACGCAAATTAGGTAGAGCTTACAAACTAGACGAACGAGCGATTTGCACTTAAATTTAGGGCACATTCTTTACAAAGCAATAAGAATGATGGGACAAACAGTGCAAGTTACGAAAGCACATGTAAACATAGAAGTACTGATGCGTTCTGCTGTTCGTACTGCGCACAGCATGCTTTGGTTTAGCTGCACAGCACTACGGGGCTTGGGGTTGTCGCAGACGACACTGGCCGATTGACGCAAGCAACGGTGTCTTACGTGACCCCATTTGTCGAGCGAGCACTGTTTCAGGGAACGAATATTTTCTCCCAGAACAAAAACAAGCCAGGTTTAAATGCGGGCAAAAACAAACCAAACGCTTGCCACGGTATGGTGGCGCCATCTAGGTTACGGAACGTAAAGAAACGCGGGAACAAACCCACACCGCTGTACAGGGTGGAGACAAATTTGAACGGTCCCGTGCCGCCATAATTGGGCCAACGGGCTCAACGCGTTATTCTTTTCGTTTCCCACGAGACCTAGCAACGCGAAACAGACAATATGATTCAAACTTCTTCAGTAAACCGCGTTGCGGCGATAATTTTAGCGCGGTTTTGACACAATGACTTGCTTCGGCAGCGAGCGAGCAACCGAACATGGCGGCGCCAGCGTTACGTGTCTCTACCCTGTACGGCGGATGCGTGACTGAAGGTACTCTAGGCTGCAGAGCGGTCGGTTCCTGTTATGTCACTTGGGACCACGAAAACGCACGATTGAGCGGGAAAATCAAAATTTCAACCTAAATTGTTTAATTTCTCAGTGAATAAAGCACCGTTTGTATCCGGACAAGCGCTGGGGGCACTATAAAACACGAAATCTTTCGAATAAAACCAACTTGCATTTTCTCTTCATGGCTCCTTTAAAAGGGGCGTGAATAGTGGAGGACAAATGGGACCAGTGAAAGGATGGAGGGGAAAGAAGACAACGTGAGAAGGAAGCCTGGCTTTGTGACTTTTCAAAGGCCAGTGTTGAAATGCGTGATAAAATAAAATCGATGTGCGCATGCAGTGTGTGCCTGTGCATGCGTTATATATTGCCAGAAATTTTGTAACGTCAGGAATTGACATGATTGAGTAAAGGACAAATTTATTTCCTGGCAAAAAAGTTGATTATTTATCCCTGCATTTGGTTTTTAAGAAATTGTGTTGTGTTTCTACATTTCTCGTAGCCTGTGATAGCAGTAGCAACATCCTCCCTCTCTTTAGAACATCTCACCTCTTGCATGCCGTGACTACAGCATGAGGCATGAATAGTGTTTACTGTTTCCTTGATGATTATTAACTGTCAGCAGTTTTTATTTGCATGCATCATATGCGCTGTGATGACAAATTTTATTGTGAGACAGTTTATATTCCTATTCTCTTCCTTTCCCCCCCAAAAAAGCCTTTGTAATATTAGGTTAGTTGCTAAATTTTGTTTGTGAGACTGAGTTCTTAAATTCATCAGTACGCCGTACAGATAGCCAATGGGAAACCGTAATCTGTTTATAAAATGTGTGTGTGGTGTGCATGTGCTTGGATGTACAGAAATGCACTCGCAGACAGTCCAACCCTGATATATTGAAATTGCATAGGTTCGGTAAATGGTTCAACATCGGTTTGGCATACAGAATACTAAATGTATGTAAAAAAAAAGGTTTGAGGGGGTGTTGATATCGTTCAGTATGCAATTGTTATATAAATAACGAAAATTGATATGAATGGGTTTGGAGGAGGGTTTTTGATGCGCAGACAACTCCGTAATTTGCACCACGGTCCATCTCTTTTTCTTTGCGTTGTCAGATGCATAACAGAGGTCAGCGAGTGCGCCTCGTGCCATCACTCGATGGCTCCCTGTACAAGTTCAATGGGGAGACCGTAGAGCCGCTCCCCATGTCTGCCGACTTCCTGCTGAGGAGCTCGTATCGTCTGGGCGATGACCTTGTCATAACAGGGGGCAAGGAGAGCCGCACGTACGGCATTAATTTGCACACTGGCCAGGTGAGGCATCGGGCCGCTCTGCGTGCTGCTCTTTAACCTTTTGCTCCACAGTGGGCTCATTGGATTGCCACACGTTCTCTGTTAAAGGGATTGGTGGCATGCACACTTGAAAGAATGCCCTTCGGGTGTGATGGATTGAATTTCTGCCACTTCAACAGTATGAATACAATGTATTGGGAAGAAGCTCTGCGGCTGGCAAATCAGAGTACAGCTGTTCCCCTTAGCTTCTGTCATGATCTTTTTGCTACGCTGTTTTGTCGCAATGCATTCTTGCTAACTTTCGCGATTCTCGAAATTAATTTGTCAGTACAGCTGCTGTGTGTCGCCAATTGTTTCGTATGTAAGCATGAGGTGCTACCATGTTTGTAGGCTTTGTGGATGCTAGATCTTGTTTGTTGCCAATGATTTGGCCTGGAAGCATGGTGTGTGAACGGGTTTGCAGGCTTTGCCAGATTGTCAGCTTCAGTGCATGGTGTCAAGCTGTTTGTACAAATACGATCTCAGTACGTGAGAAGCAAAGTGCAAGCAAGCTACCAATGACGTATGTAATTGTTGTACTGGTGCTGCTGCCTTGGTATGCAGTGGCAGTTGCCCATAATTCACATACTTAAAGGGGCCATGCAGACAAAATGCAAGTTTGGTTCATTCGAAAGGTTGCCTCGTTAGACTAACACTGGCACCATTAATAACGCAAACTTCACTCAAATAAGCAGTATAATGAGGAAAAAAGAGAACGGCCGTGCGCCCACTAGGTCATTTCCTCGCACTTAACCTATGATGTGTTATGGGCAGCTGTGTGATTGGCTGAGGCCGTTAAAAGCAAACGCAACTTAAGCAGGGCTTACAAGCTTGCAGAACGGGCTATTGACACTTAAATTTAGTGCATAATCATTTTACAGAAGTAAGAATGGTGTGGTAAACAATGGAAGTTCCGAACTTGCATGTAAACATAGAAGCACCTGTGTGGACTGCTTGCACTGTGCTTGCACAGCCATCCGGCGCGTTGAGCTTGCACTGGCCAACTGGCATAAGCGACATTGTCACCTGTCACTCTGTTGAACATACCCAATGTTTCATGAAACGATTACTCTCAACCGTAACAAAAGTTAGCCAAGTACAAATCCGGTCAAAAACAAAGCAAGTGGGGCAGTGGTCTTGAGCAAGATCGAGGTGCCATCTGGGAGGCCGAATGGTAAACAAGGCAAAAAAAACACGTTTGGTCGTTCGCTGCAGCCCTAGTCTCTGTACTAACAATCGTTTCAAGTAGCTACTCTGGATATGTCTTCGCTGACATCGCAAAACAGACGATTGAATGGGATATTTGAAATTTTGCCTTCATTGGTTAATTTTTCAGTGAATAAAGCATCGTTTGCTGCACAAGTGCTAGGGACACTATAAAACACCACATCTTCTGAATAAAACCGACCTTTATTTCGTCTGCATGGCCCCTTTAAGGCTACCGAGATGCAAGGTAGTTCTTAGGTGTGGCATGCAAACATTGCTTACCAACAGTGCATATAGGTGTTGACGGGCACAGTTGTTGCTTGCAGGTGCGCTATGTCTGTACTATGGGTGGCTGTGAGAATACAGAGGAGGACTTCAGCACGGAGGACGTCTTGGTTGTGAAGCGCAACACCCAGACTGTGAGAGCTGTGGAGCCACGCTCTGGCCGAGAAAAGTGAGCCCATCTTGATGTTTTGAGGCTTCTGCCCCTATTGCATTTTGTGGCAGGCATGCAACTGGTTACTAGGTATGGTGGTGCATACAGGTATTCATTGCAATTGTTCATTCATTACCATTCGTGCTCATACTTTGCCTTTTACCGTAGTGTGTTCAAAATATTTACCTTGTGTCTGGCGCATTATAGCCAAATTTGGCTGCTGCGCCAATAAAATTCAAATTCATTCATTCGTGCTCATACTTGTTTGATGAATCTTGCATATGGCTGCCATAAATGAGGCAATGTAGGCACGGAGGAGTATTTGCGTACATGTGAAAGCGCTTTTAAGGAGCGTCGCATAAAGGACGTGTACATGCCTGTCTACAGTGGAACCACTTTTATAAGGAACAGAAACGATTTTCTTGTCACTTTATGGTCACCCTAAAAAAATTGCGATATTTTTTTCTCAAAATAAATTCATCCGGAGAATTTAAATCAGCAATAAAAAAAATCGACCCTGGGGGGTCGCATTTGGCGAAAAAATTCTACCCTCAGAGGGTTAATGTCTGGGAGCTCCTCTAATAGTGCAGCTAAGCTTCCTTTGCTAGACAGAGTTTGTGAATTCAACGTTGCCGGGTAAAAGTTCCAGAGGCGGCCTGTCTGCACCCAGAGGTTCTTAGCACCCTCTGCTGTATCGCTGGCCTGACTGCCACTGTGGTCAGGTGCTCTACAGCTGCTAAGGGCTTAGGGCCGAGGGTTGGATTCGTAAATCATGGGAGATAGTGTGTCTGGGGGGGGGGGTATTTAGGAAGCTTGACTGGGACAGTGGAGAATTGCGGATAAACGGGGAACACCTGAGCCATTTGGGGTTTGCAGACAACATTGTCTGGCTTAGGGAGTCTGTAGAGCACCTGGAAAAAAAAGTATGCTTGACGAACTGCAATCGGAAAGCTTGGCCGTGGGGCTACAAGCAAATATGAGTAAGTTTAAAGTAATGATAAATAAGCATGCTGAAAGCGCCCTCTTCAGCTTAGGTAACACAATGCTATAAAAAGTAGGAGAGTATAACTACCTGGACATGTTGTCAGATGCTGATCCAAACCACGAGAAAGAAATCATGTCCAGAATTGGTATGGGCTGGGGTGCACTGGGCAAGCACTCCCAAGTAATGAAAAGTAAGCTAGACCTCTGTCGCTGAAAAGAATAGTGTACAATCAGTGTGTGTTGCTGGTGGTGATGTATGGAGTGGAAATGTGGTGCCTTACTAAACAACTGGAAAGCAAACTTAAATTGGCCGGACATAGTCCAAATAAAGGAAAAGAACTGGACTTGGGCTGGCCACGTAGTGAGACGAACCGACAACCGGTGGACCACCAGGGCAACAGAGTGGCTACCAAGAGGTGGGTCTTGAAGTAGGGGAAGGCCAGTAACTAGATGGAGGGATGAAATAAGAAAATCGGGATACAAGGAGTGCACACAGGCAGCGTAGGGCAGGAGCGGGTGGAAATCAGTGGAAGAGGCCTTTGTTCTGCAGTGGACCCGAGTAGGGTGGTGATGGGGCCACTGCAGTGGGTTGCCTGACACTTGCACTGCCTCTGCAGTTCTTGCTCGGGGCAAGGTGAGGTCTTGGTATGCTTGGCCATGTTAAAATGTTGCCACAGGCCTCTGAAAAGGCATTGTTATCAAAATTAGACAAAAATATTTCCAAATGGGCAACAACAAAAGCAATCCCTGCTGTAGAGGCATGTATTTGTTTTCCTACTCTAAGGCAGCTTCTTTTGTCCACATGTTATTGGAAGGTTAGTGATTGAGTGTGTTAGAATATTAAAAACAAATGGGGTGGCAGATATGGGTACATCATGTATTAAAACCAATTTAAATTGAGAAACAAACTGACACTGGGATCAATTGCTGCCCCACTCTTGCTGTGGTGTACAACCATTACCTTGGTAATAGGGTAGTGTGACATTATCCAATCCACTTTAAACATTTTTCTTCAGTACACCATCAGTGCTTGGATTTTGTGGTTTATTTTCTTCAGAAATGTGAGATTATGACAATCCTGCTGATTTATATATTTTTCAGCATGAGTGGGAACTGAGCCTTTTTGGCTTTTTTGTTGTTCTTTTTTTTAACACGAAAGTGTTTTTATGCCAGGAAAAACCAAGATTTCACTGACGTCATATCCACCACGGAAATTACACCAGTGTGAGCACAGGAGAAATGGCAAGAAAAGTTCCATTGACGTGGATGGTGCTGCCGTCTAGGAGAGGTGAAGTGAAGTAGGGCATCATGACGCTAACGAGTGCCGACAGTTGGTGCCTCTGTGGTCACACCTTTGCCGAAGTGACCCACCAGCAGAATGCCGCTCGCCAAGCACGCCCACAAGACAGCCGCCGACCCGCAAATCATGCTCCTTTTGCTGCAGATTTCGTAGCACATTTCACTTTCATGTTTTACCAATTCCTATGACAGAGGAATAAACCATTTTTTTTTTTTTTTTTTTTTTTTCCGTGCAGGTTAAAGATCTGGAAGGCTGGCCCATGGGCAAAAAGTGTCTGCAAAAAAAAAAGCAATAAATTGCTGGCGCCTGCTCCCTCCCCTGTTAAACAAAATGGCAGAGCGTTGAGCTAGTGTTACGTGATGTAAGAAGACGTTGTTGGGATGCACAGAAGGGGAAGTAATTTTTCTAGCACTATAAAATGGTACTCGGTGCAAGAGTAAATGCGTTTGTCTCTGATCCTTTGCCCTGTCTTAGTTTTTGTATCAATCATCACAGTGAGTGGTTGGCTCGTGTGATATTTCTGGACTTCACAACAAGTGGTGCTGCGTTAATGCGTTGGTATTGAGGGCCTTTGCCAGGCAGAGCTAGGCTGGGTCGACGTTGGCACCGTGCAGCAGAGATGCCACCCTGTGTGTTGCAGGTGGAACTTCAGTGTGGGTGAGAACCAGCTGACTGTGCTGAAGGGCCTGTTGGCCGGCTGTGGAGGCAGCAGTGAATCGGGCAGCAGCAGTGACGATGCCTACCTGGGGGAGGAGCCCGCCAACTGCTCCAGCGACGAGGGCTGTCCCGAGCGCAGCCTGATCCAAGTTGTGGTCCCGGAGGGTCTGGTTGCAGCCACCAGCTCACAGGGGGGATCCCTGGAGTGGTCGGTCAAGGTAGGCACTCTCGCTCCCTCTGCTGGCTGCGCTAGCTGTCGACATGCAGCTACTCTGTCTCCTCCCACTAGCAAATGCCGAGTCAGGATCGTGGGTCTCCACATTCCCACAACACCTAGCTAGTCTTTGTGGCACATATACAGTCCTCGAAAAAAGTTTACAGACCACAAGGACAGAAATTTTGGGCAGTTTCTCTTCTTCTTGGCAGCCCGGTCACGAATGTGCATGTCTTATAGGTAATTGAGGACTTAAATCCAAACAGTGGGGTCTGCAAACTTTTGTGTAAAGTGGCGGCTTCCTCCACCCTCTGTACCGCCACTCCGAGTTTTACGTGTACATGCTGAGAACTGGGAAACAGCACTGAGTTGTGTATTTAGCAGGCCCAAGGGAACTTTTTAGGGAAGTGGTGCCTTTCTTTAAGGGGACGTGCTCCTCCAAACAACTTTTTTTTTAATAATGAAGTTAGGAGGCTGAAATTTTCACAGCTTATAGAGATTGAGCTCCTCTGGTCATATATGTAATCAGATTTTGAATAGCTGCTCCGGATAAAATGTTACGCAGCATGACTTTCAGAAAAATGGCTTTTTTTGTGCACACTTTTTTTTATAGTAAAAATTTTTTCTGAAACTTTTAAAATAGCCTAGGTGGTTCCTTATGAACTGCAGAGTGCACAAATCTACCTAAAAAAGCCCCATCATCATTTTCCTCAACACGAAAAAAAAATGACTGGTAGTGTGCCTTTTTTTGTTCTGTATATTTTTGTTTTATGACCGCCAGAAATATCTAAGGACACAAATTGCATAATGAACAAGATTTGTGCACTCTACGTGTTATAATGAACATTTGTGCAAAATTTCATCCTGATACGACAACTTTAACTGGGAAAATAAGTGTGCACAAACTCAGAAAACAGACAAAAACAACAAGCTGAGAAAAACGCAATTGAAAGTTTATTTCTTTGGCAGATTCAGAAATTCTTGCTCGAACAACATGAAATTTGGTGGGGATACAGTCTGAAATGTCCACATTGAGGTACTAAAACTAGAATGCTCCTGCTGCATAAGTTGCACCCTCACGGTTTTTGCTGGGGTAGTCCTTGGTGTGGGACCGTTTCACCAGGCTGCGGCAATGGGGCTAGCCTTAGCAGTCAGCTTTGCACACATCTGCCTGACCCTCCGCTGGTCACTTGCATTGCTTAGTCTGACCAGTTCTTCTGAAGGGAAGATACCTAGTTCTTGGAGAACTTGCTCAAAGCTAGTGTGGCCTCTGTTGAACCACAACCCTGTGAGGGCAGTGGCAGTCTCCACTACAGTGAACTGCAGGTTGTACGATAGCGTCCTGTGCCAGATGCGCAGTGCTGCTTCCGTCTCCATGGCATGGGATGAGCAGTCAACATTTTTTTCACACACAAGAGGCATGAAAGGCTTGCCACACTTCCTCCTCTTGCTCATCAAGCTTTTGGTGGCGGCTACAAGTACAAGTAGTTTGACAGCACCTCAAAATCCAGGCAGAGACCAGTGTCAAGAGAAATGGCAGTGCTGTTGTGTCTCGTGTCTTTGCTTCTGCCAAGTACCATCAAAAATCACACTGAGGTCAGTCTGACCAGCTTGCAACGCAGTTACTTGCCTTGCTTCAGCAAGGTTGTCAGAGACGCCTTTTGTGGCCGCAACATGAACTTTCTTGGCAGTGTTGTAGAACGTCTTTTGATGCTGTGGTTTTGGTAGACCAAGAATGGCACAAAACCTGCATAGCTGATCGTGTCCGATGCCAACCGCGCGTGCAGCGAGTACCGCTTTCACATTGACGGCGAAACTATCACGGGGAGGCCGCAAACCGGAACTGCAGAGTTCCGGTTTGCGGCCTCCGCGACCGACGGCGGCAGCGCGCCTCGACGAGTAAACAGAAGAAATCACTCCCGAAGCCACTCCCGCAGGGCACTTCTCGTTTTTGCACTTCAGTTCCAGTACCGATGCGAGGCCCTTCCGCTTGTTCGCAACCTCGACTACGACGAGTTCGCACTTCCCGCACGTCGCGCACACGGCGGCACTCAAGGTCAGTCAGAGCGCCGACTCCACAGATAACTGCACCGCTCCCGTGGCTGGCTGTCTCCTCACCTTGGAAGGCTGCCGACTTCTTCTCCGATGCGCTTATAAAGTCGATATCTTCGCTGATAAAATCAGCCCCGCCTGGTAGAGCCGCGCTTGCAACGCTTGAAGGCCCGGCGCCGTTAGGCCTCACGGTGCCGGTCGTGCCGGCATTGGCCGTGGTCGTCACAATGCTGCGCCGCTTGCGCTTTCCTTTGTACCGGCATGAAGTACGCTGCTTCCGGCGACAGAAGTCACGCTTCTCCTCACCGTTCACGATTAAAAACACACGATAAGGAAATAGAAAAGATAGCGCGAAGTAGCGAACGGAACGATGCGGGCGATGGCGGCTCACAAGCGGCAAGAGCCAATGGCGGTCCCGCTTTCGCGTCACGTGATTTAAATGCCCAGTGGGAGCTCGCAAAACAAGCGGGAAGAAACATTTTTTTTATTTTTTTTACGCGGAGATACGAAGCTGGCGAGCGGCTCAATCGAGAGAAGAAGGCTTGATCTACCTCTCTCAAGTGACCAAAATGGCGGCGAGCCACGCTGCCGTGCGGAATAAATTCTCAAACCTGGCCGAAATTTGGCTTGATTGCGCGATTTCTTGGGTCACCGCGAGTCATTCAGACACATTTTTCACTAAGTTCTCGTTCGTATTTCGTTTTCATTTTTTTACCCATGAAAGAAGGATAGTCAAAGATGCTAATGCAAGGGAAAACAAAAAATCGGTATATTTCGAAAAAATCGCGTTTTTTCGACCCGCGTGTCCCCTTAAGGCCACCTGCCTGGGCCTGCTAGTGAGCAGCCCCTTGCTTGTGTGCAGCTGCCCAGTCCTGTTGTTGGAGCGTGGCACCTGCGAGATGGAGAACTGGAGGTGGTGAATTTGTTTGAGCAGAGCCGCATCTTGGGCTTGGATGGCCCCAACCAGAGCAAGGACAGCAATCCAGTGCTCTACCTTGGTAAGCTTCCAGTAGTGTCGCTAGGTCACTCACAGTGGCTGCCATTTGTGAGTGCATGATTCGGGCTGCTGTCTTGACGGTTGGTTTTAAATTTCTGAGGCGCGTTGAAATTTGCGCAATGACAGTTTTTGAGAAGATTTTTGTATTGTTGTTTTTAAGGTTTATTCTTTTTAAATGGTCACACTGCATGCAGTGCTTCTTTGTACTTGTGGGCATTGTGGGCAATGTTTTAAGGATGAGATGCAGAAAAAGAGTACGCAGGGCAAGTTCTGGATGTCAAGTGGCTGTTACCAATGAAGCGCGCTCAAGGCGCAGGCAGCACGGGGGGGGGGGTGTATTACATGGGCAGAATTCCTACATAGTTGTATGCTTGCATGTGGCATGAACATATTTAGATGTGCAATCTTCTTCTTCTTTCTTTTTTTTGACAACGTAAGAGAAGGGGTGCTTATGCACTTCTCACCTTCATTTGAATGCTCAGTGTTTCGAACTGTTTCCTACATGCTTTGCTTTTGGAGCACTGCATGAGAAATGCTTTTCTAAAATCTGGGTGGTACAGTCAGTGATGGCAGTGGTGCTAAATTCCCCCCTGATGATTATGCCTGAACCGGTGCATGGTGCTGGGACTGTCATTTACAGAGCATCTTGATTTTCAAGTGTAGTTCTTTCCATACGATAAAGGTATGTGGCACACCAGGCCTGTTTTCGGCATCATCATGGTTAGCCTATTGATGTCCACTCAGGACAAAGGCCCCTCCCATAGATTTTGTACCTTTTCTAATGTTCACTATCCAAATCCATTTTTTGCCCTTGAATTTTCTCTCCATTGAGTTACATCTGTCTTCCCTTACGTGCAGTCTCATCTCTCAGTAGCCATTCCGTTACCGTGGTGGGCTACCGGTTGTCGTTTCTTCGCGTTGTGTACCCTGCCTAACTCCCCTACTTCCATCTAAATGTCGTCTGTGAGATCTTCCACCTGAGTTTGCGCTCATTTCTTATCTCCAAGCATTACTCCTATCATCCTTCTTTCCATTGCTGATTGGGCTGACCAGTCTACTTTCCAGGGCCCACTTGCTCGAACAAGCATGCTTATTGGCAGTCTTATTCATGGTCTAGTCTTATTCACGGACTTCAATAAGCCTGTGGATGAGATTCGGACTAGTGCGCTTCCCGAAAGCACACAGGCTAGGTTAGAGAGCGGTCTTATTGATGTCTATAGGGACAGTGGGTACCCAGCCGTGCACAGGAGGGGCCCCTAGGAAAGAGTGGGGAATGCGGCAAAGGTACTGTCACTTTGGCATTTCCGACCTGTAATCGTTCAGTATGCATTGGCTGTATACTGTTGTTTTCAAATAAAGAGGTAGCCTACTGTTCATTACATGAAAGTACTTATTCTACACGTGTTCTTCGTCTCGTGGTTTGGATCTGCACTTATTTGCCTAGGGTAGTTATGTTCATCCACCTCTTATAGTAATTTATTGCCTAGGCTGATGGGAATGCTTTTGGAATATATATTTAATGTGTATTACTTTTGATCTCTTCATATTTATCTTTAATCTCAGCGCTGAGCTTTCTGGGTACATTCTTTGCAGATCGTGCCATGATTCACTGAACAAGATGATGTCCTTAAATCTCAAGTGGCTCAAATATTCTTTTTGCTTATCCCAATCAAGCTTTGTAAATGCCCCTCTTTACCATTCCCCGGCTCTTTACACCTTTATACATGGTTAAAAAAAAACTGTGATTGCATGTTTCCTTGCCCAGGTGTTTATTTTTTGCGCCATTTACCATGGGAAAGGTATGTGCCCAACTTACCTTGGGTGGAAACACTAAGCTAACTCAACACTATCCCGCCAACTTTTTAGGGAACACTGAAGTGTGGAGGCTAGGTGGCCTGTATTGGTGGATTACAGTGCTGTGAATACAAATATAACACTCGCATCAGCAGCAGTTGCTCGCTAACACGGAAAATGCAAAGAGTAAGGAAATGCATATTGGCACCCTATACACTTTCCCGCGCTACAATTTGTGACATCGCGAATTACGAATGCATAGTGAAACGAAATTGGTGGCTGAAACAAACACTGAAACATGTTTTTCTGAAACAGACATATTTTGACCTAGAGACAGTTTCGGGCAGTGCATGCATACTTAGTGTAGACTTGGCAGGTGAGGATTATCCGTGCGTTGTGCGTTTTCTCATTTGCAGGCATGCATGACAGGCAGCTTTACGTGCAGCACAGTGGCAGCCTGCAGCCGGACTATTTTGAGACTGCCGTGCAGGTGGTCGATCCTCATCGGAGCCGTCTGCCAAGGGTCGAGTGGAAGCCTTATGTTTCATCAGGTAGGGATTGTGCAATCTAAGAGGCCTCCTGATCCCATTAAGTTCATGTGAAGACAAAAGAGCACAAGGGGTGGTAAAAAAAACTATGCGCAAGCTTTCCCGTGTGAATGAGGTTTACTTTTTATTAAATACACCCACTCACGTTGGACTATGCTGCATCAGCGTTTCGCTGCATTTTTTATCAGCTTAAGCTTCTGTCTAGATTTTATATACGAAGCCAGGTGGGTGCCAGATACCGGCTAACTGAATCTGTTGCAAAACTTTTTTGTTATTATGAGCAGGATAAGGTGTGGAGTTCCTTCCCAACAAATATGGTCTGCATATCTTGTAGATTTCTGAAGTTACCATCTAAACAGCTTGTAAAGCAAGGCATTGCACTGCTGTGCTCAAATTGATCCATTGAAAGGTAAGGAAAACAGAATGAGCTTAAGAATCAAGACAGTGCAGCAATTGCATGAGACCATAAATGAATAATGCACAGAAAAAAAGGCAACAAAGTGTAGAGTTGGGCTAATTGGTAGTCTGTGGTGTGAGCAAACAAGAACAGACGTTGAAGCCTTCTCTGTCACAGAAGCCTTGTTCATAGAAGTGTTTATATATTGCCAAAAAGCGGCTCACAAACCAAAAAGGGAAGTGTACTACTGCTGACACTGCTTAGATGCCTTCACGTTGAAGTTGTCAGAGTGGAGCTGGCTTACCACCCCTGAGCATAGGAAACACTTGCATACACTTTTCGAAGTTGCAGTCCTTGTTGCCAGTGCTATTTGGTTCTTGACTGTCTTTATAGTGCCGAATGAGGTAGTATTGTAATTTTTGTGATACAGGGATAAAGAAGGGAAAATGGAAGTTGACAAAAAAATTCCCTGTGTTCTGGAAGCGGGAAACAAACCCACAACCTCTGCATAATGTGTGCGGTGCACTGCCAGTTGTACACAGTTGGTAATGTATCCAGCATACACTTGGGTACGCAAGAGTATAGATGGGAATTCAGTTTCCTCTGTAGCTCAATTGGTAGAGCAATGAAGGTGTGTGGGCTATGATCCCACTCAAAACATGAATCTTTCCGAAATTAGGGACATGGGTTCGATTCTTGGCCGTGATGGCTGCTTTTCTGATGGAAGCCAAAAGCAAAAATGCCCGTGTTGAAGATTTCGACGCACGTTAAGGATTCCCAGGAGGTCAAAATTAATCCGGAGCCCTCCACTGCAGTGGGCCCGATCGCCTGTGTAGCATCAGTGCGTTAAACCTCATCGCACGCACACACACACGCACGCACGCGCACACGCGCACTGGGGTGGGGAGTCTGCCCTGATACAAAAGTGCAAAATACCTCTGTATCAGTTCAACCACTGGCCTTGACAGATGTGCTGTAGGGCAGGGGTTCTCAAGCATGTTGGTCCCAGGGAACCCTGCTAAGTTCCGTAAAGTGCCAAGGAACCCCCCCCCCCCCCCCACCCCCTCTCCCACCATTTTTCGTTCCGTTCATGCTACATTAACGTGCAATAAATTCAAAAGCAAGCAAGGGTATCGTTTTTTTTCCCCTGTCGACTTTACGCGAATGCGTACGCTAGCGACACCTATCTCCAAACAGGAGAAATGCGCATGGGGGTAATATAAGACCGAGACTCAAGTGCAATAGTTTAACCACGTGGCCCGTTTTCGGAGTCTGGCTGCCTACAAGCTGCTGGCGAGATTTATTGCGCAGCTCGCGCGTTTCTGTTATGCGCCGAGATGTGCTTACTGACACTCGGGCGTGAGTAATGGAGGTTCCTTAGATCGATCGCACCTCAAGTTCACCATATAAGACTTTGCGACTGCGGAACCAGGGAAAATTTATCAGTGGCTCGCGGAACCCTGAGGAGGGGCCTGCTCAGGGTTCCTGCTCAGGTGGGTTCCTGCTCAGCGGAACCCACTTTGAGAAACCATGCTGTAGGGTATGCTCGTATTAGCAGCTTATCTAGACGGTCTTTCTTTTCAGCACCAAGTCGAACACCAATCATCAATACTGGCAATAAACCGGCACCTCCAATGTTGGAAGAGGCCAGCTCTTCAAGGAAGGCCCTCATGATCAAGGATGATATATTGGATTACCCCTTCGGTAAGAAGGCATTGTGTACATTTGGGCATGCATCCTTTGCATTGGTCTGATGACCATCTGTGACATGTTTTCACTCCTTTGAGGTTCTCATTATTCATTTCAAGCACTCTGTTATGCTGGATCTTCCTTGGAGGGAGCGGAGCACTGCAGAAGCACGCATGTTAAAATAGATACTGTGTTTAGGGCCAGGACTTGCGATATTTTTGCAAGTATAACCTGCACGAGTATTTGACAAGTCTTGAATGGGGGTGCAGGTAACACACAAATATTGCCCTGAAATGCAGCTTCACTGCAATGCGAGCTGCACTGGGTGGGAGGCACATGTGGTCACCAGCCGTCATGGCAATCTTGCTCCTGCTCCATTCTAGCCGGCTTATTGTCACAAGCAAAAGTAAAGTGAAGCTTTACTGTTCAGTCTTGAACCTGCATCATCTTATTTTTATCGCAAGCACACTTGCCTTTCAAAGTTGAGGTGTTGCCATATGGCATCAAAGAGGATGAGATAAGAGGCACCACCTCTAACAAGCGAAAGGGGAGCTCTTGGCTACCTAGCAGCTGTCTGAAGGTAATCAGCATGGTAGGTGTGGCTGGCCGTAGTGCATTATGGTTACTTGGCTGCTTTTTAAATGCGAATGCATTTCTTAGTCGAGCCATGTCAGGTGCCGTGCGGCGTCCACGCGCCCGCAGGTGTTATCTCTCCGCTCTCACCCCCTCTCCCATAGCAACAGCTGCGAGCGCACGCGCTCCTCCTCTCCCCTAGCAACCGGAGCAGGTGGTGCGGACGGATCAGCGGCGAGTGAGTGGAGGGGAGGAGCGCGCTCGGGCGTGTGAGGGCGCTCTCATCGCGGGAGCTCGCCGGAGCTCCCGTGTGTGTGGGAGAGTGTAGGCGAGGGTAGGCGCGGTGCTTCGGTGCTTCTCCTCTCGACGCTCGCCCCACTCTCCCACGCCCGCACGCTTCTCAAAGACCCTTTGACTGTGCACTTTACCGACCACAAGGCAGTGATCGTGGCCGTCAAGTACAACGACAACACAAACAGGTGTTAAATAAATGGTTACGCTACAAATCACCGTCTCCTCATTAATTATAAATTCCGCGCACTCTCGCGCAAAAGAAATGCATTCGCATTTCCTCACAATTCCCTTCGGGGAGGTGGGGTGAATTTTTTTGGTGCAGAGTACCTTAGGACCACACAATGTCCGTCCGCGTCCGTGTGCATAGCATTTACAATCGCAAAAAATCACACAGGCACCAGCAGGATTCGAGCCTGTGTCACGTAGACCAGACAGAGTTAGTGTCAGTCGTCTTACCCATTGGGCTACGACTGTGAGTTAGTACCCGAGAGTCAAATGGCGTACTCGCTCGCCTGTAACGGTGCAGAGTACCTCAGGACCTCCCAATGTCTGTCCGCGTCCATCCGTGCGCACACCACCATCAAGCGAAAATCAAGCGAAATTCGATTTGAGCCGTGACTTGCAACTCACGGCTAAATCGAGTGACGGTCGGGGTGCAAATGGGATGTCATTTCGAGTCCTCGTACTCCGCACCCTTGCCATCATCCACAGAGTGGAGATGCTGCCATTTTTTTCCTCCTGTAATGTGCTTTTTGGGTGCCAGTAAAAAAAAAAAAAGCTGAAGTTTGACAATTGATGGTACATTCAGTATCTGAATAAACATGATGTAATTGGGCAGTATTTTTTTTTACAAACCTTGAAATTTGTCATTGTGCAGTCCATGGTGTGGGCAATATAAATATATGGGGAAGTTTTTTGTTCTCTTTTGCGGCACAACATGGGGGCAAGGGATGTTCATGGGTTAGTTAAACGCGCAAAAGTATTGCATGTTTGGTGAAGCAGAAGTGTGGCATGCCATGCGGTTTGTGCTGTGCTGGCTTTGTGCTGTTTTAAAAGTAATTTTAGTGCCTATTTATTTTAAACTCGGTGTTGCAGTTCAGCAGGTAACGAAGTGTATATTGTCTGGTTCTTCCGTTGCAGACACGGGCTACTATCTCTACAGGGGTGTTGACCTAGACAACGATTCAGTGCTGTTGTGCGAGAAAGAAGAAGCTGCTGAAACCTTCAATGAGCACATTGTTAGATCTTTGCGCTTTTGGTGGTAAGTCCGGCTTATTTTCTTTCTCTCGAAGAGTATACTGTGCTCAAATTTTTTGAAAATCAAAAACAAAAGGAACTTAAAAAAGAGGGAGGGGTATAGTAGAGGTAGGTTCCTCCACAGGCTTTGGGAAAGATTATGACAAGATGTTGTCTGTAAGTAGCATGCTGGTAATATCATTGCACGTAAGACCTTTTATAAACATCCGAATGTTTTCAACCTCAATTTTGATGGTGCTGCTTGTTCAAATGGCAGTTTGCGTAAAGCATATGCATTTAATGAGACTCCACTCCAGTTTAGACCACGTTGGGTAATCTTTATTCTCCGTGGTTCAGCTGCGAGGGTGCTGGTGCAGTTTCTCACTGCAGTGCACATTTTGCGTAAACTTTGTTCTTTTGTCTGTGTTTGCCACGCTGTGTCAGTTCAGAAACATTTGCGGTTTTTGTTGACAGGAAGGAGATTTCGCTGATTGTCTTGGCAACTTTTCTAATGAACATCTTTATAACGCGGCACGTGCTACGACGGTCCAAGCTTAAGCAACTACAAGAACTGTCATCTAAGGTAAAGTACCTTCCTTTGGTTATGTACCGTGTTGGATTTGCAGTGCAGTGACTGTATAGGCTGGTCAGTGCACAGCAGCTGATAGTCTTTAGTTGAAATGAGGTCAAGCTGTGGCCAGTTACTGTTCAACTAGTTGCGCCCTCGGAGCTATCAATAGCAAAGTATGAGGAAATTTCAATTGCTGGCTTATCTGTGCCAGACTTCCAGCCATGACTATGTTGCTGTGAGAACATGTTAATAAAGGAGGGCAGCTTGTTCGCGCGTGTTTGCAGGCTCGTTTTTGTGGCCTTGGACGCCGTGTTTGTGATGGTGGCGAAATATGAAGAGTACTAAATATAAGCCGGGACGAGCTGGTCCTAGCTCACATTTACTCTTGGGAAGACTTGAAGGCGCAACATAAATAGCACCAATAACCAAATACGAGGGAACACGCTACAAATTCGGTGGTGGACTTATTGTCTTGTTTTGGACAGCTTGCCTTCAATGCTGAATATTGAACGAGTTCAGTTTTAGTGTACTCAGTCTTAACTTGCACTAGCCCGAGCCATTACCTAGAACATTAGAAAGGGCACAAGGAATGAGAGTTGGACAGCAAGAACAAGTGCTTACTTACAAGGGATACAAACGAGCCGTTGCACAAAAAAGGCACTTGTTCATGTTCCTTCTTTCGGTCCCTTGTTCCTAGTGCGCTTCTTAAAGTCCTAGATGTACCAACTGGCCCAACTTTTGGTGTTACTTCTGTCCATTAGCTAGAGTTGTACAAGCTGCTTAGCCTTTTGCAGTAGTACGATATGCGAGGGGTGTTCAAAACATATTGAACCTTTGTTCACCCGAGATGCATTTTATATCCCTCCAAAGTTGTCTCCTTGAGAGCACACACTTCTCCAGTGCTTTTGCCATTTGGGGAAACACTTCTTGAACAAGTCTTTTGGGGGGGGGCAACCAGCTGGGCCGTTGCATTCCGCATGATGCCTTCACTTGACTCAAAGCAGGCTTCTTTCATGGGCATTTTCAGCCATAAAGATGGCCAAAAGTTGCAGAGCCATGTCGGGGTAAAATGGGCCGTCCTGGCAAGCCACAGGAATGTTGTGTATGCCAAGTGAAGTCTGAATCAGACACGCAGCATTGATGTGCGCGTATGAAGCAGCTGTTTTGGAATGAATTTTGCAGGCACAATCCTAATGGCCAAATCCTCTGTAAAATTGTAATAGACCAATCCAATGCTTACCTTATCTCGTTTGCATGTTCTCAGACCGTGAAATGATGGTCCTTTTTGACTAAAAGTCTGCACTTGCTCAATGACATCCTCATTTCGGCGTGTTGGAGGCCTACCCGCCGCAATGGCTTGGTGGCTATGGCGTTGTGCTGCTGAGCCCAGGGATGCAGGTTCGATCCTGGCCTCTGCAGCCGCTTTTCAGATGGAGGGAAAGTGAAAACGCCCGTGTGTTTGAGATTTCGGGTCACGTTAAAGATTCACAGGTGGTCAAAATTAATCCGGAGCCCTCCACTACAGCGTACCTCACAGCCAGGGTTGCCAGGTTTGGTGATTTGTTGCCAAATTGACGACTTTTCGAGGCTTGTGGTGACAAAAATTTTAGTGTGGCGGCTTGGATACTTTCTCTGGCTCCTTTGAGCATTCGTAATTTTACATATTTCCAGGCCTTTCCGACAACTTTCTACAAAAGGGATCTTATATCACCTTTCAGAGGATTTTAGCCATCTAGACAAACTGGACAAACAGAACAGAACAAACTTGCAGATGGTGGTGATCTGGCAAGGTTTAAAATAGGTCCCAACGAATCAGTCGCTCAAACACCACTGTAAAGCGCTGCTTTCGGCACAAATTGAAATTGCTCTTTTTAGTATCCGGCACCGGATGTTGTATGAATAGCATCAAGGTCTTCAAGCAACGCCGTCGGTTTAAACTGTCATGTTTCAGTGGTTTACGGTAGCTGGAGATTTTGTGCAAAGTGGTTGGGAAGGCTGTCTGAAGATGTACAAAGGCACAGGAATGTAAAGAGGCAGCAAAAGTGGTAAAACATGGTGTGGTGGGAACGCCTGTTCTAAGTCATTCATTTTTTTTCAATGCTTTACCTAAACCTGCATATTTCAGCTTTTTTGCCAGATCATTGGCCAGTTGGGCTGTTGTGTCTGGGGGTTGTGTCTGGGGAAGTATTGCTGGGTCCTTGGCCAGATGCACAGCGTTTCCACAAGGAACTCAAAGCAGTGCTGACATTTCTGCACAGCAGTGGCCTGGCAGTGATATTGTATTTGAAGCTGTTTTGATGAACTGTAACACATGAACTCTACAAGTATAGGCATCTTTTATGTGTAGTCATTCTTTCATCTTTCATTTCTCTGCCATCTTCACCTCACTCATCTTCTATCCATGCTTTTTCTTCCCCTTCCCACACAGAATAGGCTGGCCAGAACTAATGCCATCACATGGACCGGTCTGTGTTTTTTTTTTTTTTTTTAATTTCAAGAAATTTCTCTAGCTTCTTTGTAGGCAGTAGTCAACCACTGTCACCTTCCCGCTCCAACACGGTTTTCTACTTCTCAGAATTTCAGTATTTTTTCTGCGAAGGTAATCATTAGGTACCTAATAGCATTACCTTGCTGAAAATGGTGACTTCTCTTGCTCCTTTTCAAACATTCACTTTAAGGTGGCGAATTTTTTGGCTACTTTCGGCAATTTCCCGGTGACTTTTCCTTCTGAGGACCTGGCAACCCTGCTCACAGCCTGGGTGTAGCTTCGGTGCGTTAAGCCCCTATGGTCAAAGTCAGCTGTTGAAGGTGTGCCTGAATGTGGCTTGCCGTCCACTGATGTGCAGTCATCCCAAGAGTAAATCCCAACTCACATTAGGTGCTGTCATTTGTAAAGCATCACCACTCCTACATCCCTGAAAGCCTGGTTTGCACTTGGGTGTCGCCTAGATTTCGGCAGAATGGGGTGCAGTATCGCTGCTCATGTTGTTTTGTCATTTCACAACTTGCTGGAATCCAACAAGCACTCACTACATGTCCTCACCCGTAGGCTGATTGCCAGTGACTGGCGCTATTTGCAGGCTGAAAAAAAAAAAAATTCCCCCGCACCTCCCCGAGGGGGATTGTGAGGATGCAGAAATGCGAACGTCGAACGCAACGTCCTCGGGTTCCATGCGAGGAAGGCACTGCACAACCTTCGATACGTCGATGGGCACGTTCACCGCCTGTCCCTTGATTCCGAACGGCCCGTTGCCTCGAGTCAGCCGCCTGATGCTCATGAAGGGGAGTCGAGGCGCGATGAGCCGCTCTTCGACCGGGTTCAGATCGGGAAGATGTGCCGGCCGAGGAGGATAACGGTAGCCAAAACTCGCGCAGCCCTCCTCTTCGCAGCTTTGTCTTCTTCTCCTTCTTCTTCTTCAGCGCTTCCCCTACGGGAAGATGACGATGGTGATTGAACGTGAAGCTATCTCATGATGGATTGTTTGGTTGGCCAATCCCTAGGGACATCATGCCGCAATCATCATCAGACGCGGTGCGGACGCCGGCCAAGGGACGCACAACAACCCCCGACTATAATGCATTTCTGCATAAAAATCGCAGATGCGCATGAGTGTCCTTTCCACATCTCCACCGAAGGAGGCCGCCCGCACTTCATTGGCTTAGGCAAAAAAGAGGAAGGTTTCATACTTTTTGAACACACCTCATACACACAGTAAGGAGAATTGTCATGTGTGTTGTTTTAAAACTGTCACCTTGCCTCTGGGTGACTTCTGTTTTCTCAGGAGAAAAGGGCCAGTTCAGGCTACGAGTCCGGAGGCTTGGCTCCACCAGAGCAGCAGCAGCCGGTGGGGCAACCTTCTGTTGATGTTGGCTCTACTGTTGAAGACCTGCCCAAGTACACTTCCAGGTGATTGCCAGATAAGCGCCATAAGTCCAGCATATCATGGAAGGTGGTGGCGCGACTCGCGGCCACCACTTCAAACACGTTACGGGGCGGGAATAGTCGGGCCTCTGTCTCATTATTGACAGAGCAGCTCCACGTGTCTCTGGTACTAATTCAGGCTCAGTGACATCGATTGAACCATCCACTGATAGCACCCACTCACAGCACAGCACTCGCTGCACAGGTGCAGTTTTTGTTCAGACATTTCCACCTACTCCTTAAAGGTGGCGGAAAAACAAAGCATTTTTAATGCTGATTATTTTCACATCAGTCGTGTTTTAGCTCTAAAAAATAATAGCCCGTTAAAGGAGTACTGACACCAAATTTTGACACCTAAAAAATGATGTAATTGGCTTCAGTAGTTTGTACAGATGCCTCACAGAAATTTTTGCAGCAATCCGAGGTCGGAATCGCATCGAAAATCGATTTTGATTGTCCTGGCCGCGAGCTTCCACAAATCGGCAGCACTAGCGAAATCGCTTTCGGCGTGATGACACATTGGCCGGCGTGTCTGGCTGATTCAGGGTGACGTCATATAGTCGTTTTCGGAACTGGAAACGATAGCCTGCGCTGCTGTTGTCAGTGGTATTCATTTGGGCAGGAGACTTGGGTGTACCTCTGTGAGCAATGCTTGTAGACTTTGCGCCCCTTGCGTGTTCGACGTCTTTGCTTTTTGGTTCGGGGCCGGCGCATGGTGTTCCCTTGCACTGGTGTCGAAAACTGCGCGGTGTCTTATCTGAGCAGCCTGTGTGTGTCGCCGAGCTCGCCCAAGTTGTGCTATGGCAAGCTCGCGGAATACGAAGTACTGCTCAGTGGAAGCCTGTCCGAGCGAATCAACGACGACGCCAAGATGCATTATTTTCCACGCGACGACTTGCAGCGGGAAACGTGGACTGAGTTCGTGCGCAGCGGCGGCCGCAAGAATTGTCGCCCAAGCCAGTGGGCTCGGCGTTGCTCGGGTCAGCTTGGGTGTTGAGAACTTTAGGCTTAGTATCGTGGCGAATATTTGATTGCCGCTATCTGTACAACTGCGAATGACCATCCCTTAAACAACTTTTCACCACACTATCATCCCCCTTTTCGCATGTGGAGCTTTATTTTGGCGATAATTGCCGTTTGAGCGATGGGTGACCAAGACATCTGCCGTAGCCTGTTTTGATTCTACCGCACAGGTGGCGCCATCTTTCGGCCGCTCGCCACACCGCGGTGCCGGCAGTGCTGGGTCGGAGTACCGAACCTCCGCTGCCGGTCAGCGTAGGCTTAGCATCGCGGCAAATACCTGAACACCGCTTTTAAATTCAGCGCTAATAACAACCCCTAGCACAATTTTTCACCACACTAACGTCTACTTTCTTGCATGTGGAACTTCTTTTTCGCAATCAGGTTGATTAGAAGAGTTGCGACAAGCTGTTGCTATTACAGTCTGCGCTGGTTCGAGCCGCAGTTATTAAAAAACGGACGACGACGAAGACGTCGCCGGCCTAATCACCCGGCCAAATGAAGTTGTTCTGTCTGTCTCTCTGTCTGTCGGGTGGCAGCGACTCATCCGAGTCTGACGATTCAGACAACATGTTGACTGCGCGGGCGAGTGCGGACCATGTGCAATCGTAGCAGACGATGCGGCAAATGTCCCTGACGTCACGGAAACCGTGACGTCAGATTTGCCGTCCTGCATTTGAACGGCCGTATGGTGCGCAACGACCGAATTTGAAACTGATTGGAATAAATGCGTTATAATTAATTCTACGCTGGCGGCTGACCGCTTTTGGTTCGATTTTTGTAATTACTGGACCACTAGGTATTCTTTACAGCATAAAAACCGGAAGTGAGAAATTTAGTGTCAGTACTCCTTTAAGGTGTGAGTGCCATAATATTGTACTTTGCCCCCGTGACAAAGCCAGGGCAGTGATACCGTGCTCTTGCTTGTCATAATCTGCAATTTGTGTCATGCAGGTACCTCGCTGATTTTGAGCCTGTGCGCTGCCTTGGGAAGGGAGGATTTGGGCTGGTTCTCGAGTCTCGGAACAAGCTGGATGACTGCACCTATGCTGTGAAGCGCATCTGCCTCCCGAATAAGTAAGCGTGCACCTGTGCTTCTGCAGGAAATTCCCCAAACCTGCCCCCCGTACGGAGGCACTGATATCGCATCGATTTTCGTGCACAGTCCAGATGCCCGAGACAAGGTGATGCGCGAGGCCAAAGCCTTGGCCAAGCTGGACCACTCTGGCATTGTGCGATACTACAATGCCTGGTTGGAAAGCCCACCTCCTGGGTGGCAGGAGCACCAGGACGATGTCTGGCAAGGAGGGTGCGTTTCTCACTTTCCGTATGCACCTGCACACTGTTTGTACATCACGCTAACCATAACTGAGTCTGCAAAGGGTTTGGTCTGGTGGCAAAATATTGTCTTAGAGGAACATTGCCTTATTACTTTATTAGGATAAAGTTTGTAATGCGTAGCTAATGGTAATTCTTTGGCTGGGTTACATGCATTTTTTTATACGAAAATAAACTCAGAAGTGGCACTTCTTTCCCAACATTCCCATAGTTTATTTGGCGATGTCTGCTTTGATGACACAGGGGCAAGTCCAATCAGCAGTGTTGAGTAGATTGCTAGTGTATATAACCAATACAAGCTGTTTTTAAGCAAAAAAAAAAGTCAGCATTAGACAAGGAGTAGGATAACATCAAGGTAACATGAAGGTTTGAGTGACTGAGATGGCATTAAACGGAATTTTGAACCAATTATTGTTTCGTGAGGTGGCCCCAAATGGCACGCGGCATTTTCTCTTCTCCTGAGCTTTACGCTTAAACTCGGGCTTCAGTCTTCCACTGGGTAATGAAATAAAGAGTTGCATGTGTAAAATTGTCCATTGGAACCCCAAACACAGAGTTGAACAAATTCATTTCAGTGTCCCTTCAACAGCCTTGTGCATGGCGAGTGCTCATTGGAGAAGCATCTATAAATGTTTTCCGCGAATGAACAGTTCTTTGTTGGTTCAGCACGTGAAATAAATCTTAATCAAAACTTTACGTGGGCTCATCTTTAAAAAACACAGACTACAGCTATTTTATACATTGCGAGATAGGTTGCTTCCCTCATGCTGCTGAGTCGGCCACCATGTTTTCAGTTTTGTTTTGGAAAAAACGTGCTCTACATTGGTGCATAATTGGTGAAGTCGGTAATGTGCGACGGGGAACGCCCGAGCTTCTGGAAGCAATAACCTCGGCAGGAAGCGGCAAAAGGAACAAGAAATACCCCCACCCTCCTTTTTTCGCAGCCATATCTTGACGAGACGGCCGGCCGGAAGGAATAATGTTTTATTTGGCAAATATTAAAACAAACATAGGTGCAGGCAGTGAACCCACCACTTGTGCCTGATACTCAGTCACCCTCGCTGCCATTCGAATCTGTTGTGCCGCCTGGGCCGCCGCTCTCAGTATTTCCCAGCAGGTTGTCTCTGTTCCATGGAAACGGTTTGTAATTGTAAACCTCATAAATTACTGGGCCACAATGTCAACTCGAGCCCACTTCCTTGCATCTGAAATCCACCTTGTGGTGGTTGCTTAGATAGTGCTTAGATTCGCATGCGAACCGTTTTTTTCCAATTTTTTTTATTTTCTCATTTTTCTAATTTTCATGAATACTGAGAAGCAGGTTTTTGCAGGTTTTGAGGTGACGAATAATTTTCCGCTCCCAGGTTCATTGTAGTCAGGTTGAGTGGTACAAGTTGACAATGCAAAGGTGGCTGTACAGTGGAGCGGGTGAAAAGGCGTTTGCTATAGAACGTCTGGCCGCACGTAGCCTTGGCAATGTGCTTGTCTGCCCCAGTGCTGAGTGCTGTGCTTCCCTCCTTGTGCAGCTTTGATCCCTGCTCGTCCTTCTCCTGCACTGACAAGACCGCCACTTCAGTTGCGAAGCACTCTTCCTGGGGCAATGCCACTCGTCCTTTCAACCCCCTGCGACCCTTTGAGGACCAGTTCTCCTTTGGCGGTAAGGGAGGTGATGCAGTCTTCTCGTCTGTCAACTCCTCCTCAAGCGGCATCACCATTGATGAGCTGCCATCGAACGGCTGCTCCTCACAACTGCCCTTCTCGGCCTATGCTGCAACGGAGGACGACGACTCGCTCATTGAGTTTGTGCGCTCGGGCACGAATGGCCAGGAGGAGCAGACCGAGACCAGTGCTGCAGCCGTGACCAAGGAGAATGGCGGACGCCCAAAAAGCCTGTCCCTCTCTGAGCCGCCACCCACAAAAATGTACCTGTACATTCAGGTACGTATAGATCAAGCTGCACATGCAGGCGTGGTCGTTGTTGTCATTAAGCTTGCACTAACTGGCTGGAGTCGTGTGCAGGCTTTTGTAGAACGCACGAGTGTGAAATTGGTACTTCCCATACTTGATTAATACTGTTGATTGCTTACATTCTCAACTGTAAAGCACAGTAGAACCCCGTTGATACGTTCCTGGTTCATACAATTTCCCGGTTACTATGTTTCTGGATAACACAGTTTCTCATTAAAGGGGCCCTGAAAGGCGTTTTGAGCACACTAAATGAAGTAGCGCAATCGTTAGATTGGGTCGTCAGCGTCATCTGTGCCAAGTATTACTCTTTTACGCGCAGCGGAAAGCTCACAGTTTTGTTGCAAAGTTTGTCGCTTTTTTCTCACCCTTCCCTTCGTGTTTTTGGACGCTGCCATCTTCACATGTCTACATCATCGATTCCCAGATGTTCGTCATGAGCTAGACATCCTGCTATTGGGCGGCTTTTTCACGCACTTCCGGCAAAAAGATGAGTCGTCTGCTCAGCATCTGCTCGCCGGCTGATCTGCCAGCGGAGTGCCGGAGTGCTTGGACATTTTACGACGAACGAAACAAGTGTAAACAAACGCTTAACCGTTTGTATTGAATGCAACACGGCCATAACACGACATGGATATTCTCTTACCTGAGTACGTTCCATAAAGAAAGCGTTGAAGCTCCGTGGCACTTATTTCGTGCAATCGCAGAGAACGCTCTGAGCCGAATGCCCAGGTTTGATGCATACATTTTATTCAACTTCAAAACAATCCAGAGATGCGTTTCGAACAAACACAACGCCACAACATGCGTTGCAAGTCTGAACTGCGATTGACAGACGATGGGTTTCCTCCTCCTGCCCGTCGTAAATTCGGCACTCCCCTCGCGCGCGGTTTGCAGGGACGAACAGCAAGTCACTTAACTCTGGTGCACAAGCCGAGATGGCTTTTAGCCACGCACACTGCACATACCCCATGCGAGGTTGAGTCGTACGTCGCCCAAGAAAGATAATCCAGACCATGGGAAGCACTATCCACCCACAGAAGCACAACGTCGCATTTCATCGCGAAACAAAGGCGTCCACAGCACACACAGCATCGCCTCCTGTAATATCAAACGCATCTCGCACTTCCCAATGGGAGTGAGTGGTACGCCTGCAGTGCCCACATGTCGCGAGGTGGGGCCCCGAGCTGAACCGGGATCACGCAACCATAACTGACTTCTGGAGCGGTTTGTGTCTTGTTGCCAAGGCAACCGATGTTTAAGATTGTCAAAGAAATGGCGCTCGCTCCAGTGCTAGAAAGCTCAGAGCTGCGCCAGAGCATGTTATGCCAACGTTGCCGCTCTCCACCACGCGTCGCCCCAAGCTGAACTGGTCACATGATTGAAGCGTTTTATGCACGGGTTCTGTATGGGTTTAAAATGTCTTTTTCACATGCCGCCGGCAGGAATTACCACCGCCGCAAAATAAGACCCGGCACCAGCGGGGCCACATCTGATACAGTGCTTTTTGGATAAACAGTGCGCGGTGCATGAAAGGGACCGAGCGCACGATTCTCCCCGAGCGGCTGCAAGTTCGCTGCTGATAGCAACTCTAGCAACGTACAGCGCGAAAGGGCATGGCCAGGCCGCCGCACAAATGCAGCCAGATTTTTCGTTCGCTTTTCCAGCCTTGAGCGGAGTGCGGGATTCATGGGGCCAACAAAGATTGCCCGTAGCAGACGGCAGTCTAGGTGCGCCATAGCAGAAGTACGTCATCGCTGAGGAGCGCAGCATCATGGGAGGGAAGGCTCGCGCACCATCAACAGCGAGAGGAGGAGGAAACGCGGCGCGACGATAATGCGCGGTTTTTGATTTACGATTTCTCAGCTAATACTCATCGCTTTAACAAAATTTTTGCGGGAGGAGATTGCTAATACATTGCTTTATTTGGTTACATGTACATCCATGCATCGGCGGAAGGTATTTCAGGACCCCTTTAAGTACGTTCAAAATTTTAAAAATTTTGCCCAACTACTACCGGATGATACTTTTTGTGGTGAACAAGAAACATACTGACGTGCGTGCGGACCGAGCCTCAGCGCGCACAACGCAATCAGCATGACACGAGCAGCGGTTGGGCTGCTTGGGTCACCGTGGCAGCTTTTCCATAAGGCTGGGCTTGCCAGAGTCACTTTTTAGCGCGGCTGCCTTGAGCCAATGTTGCCTGTATAACGACGTTTCAATGTGCGAAATGCTAACCTTGAAAGAAATTGTGGCGGAATCGCATCACAAAGCAGTGCCGGCAATGGACGGACAAGTTGGTGGCAAGATGGTGGAAAGATGGTGGTGACGATGGGGAGGAAGAGGCGTCATCTCAGGCGGCCACATACGCTCAGGTCGTAGTCTGCTTGGAACCAGCGCGGAGTTACTTTCATGCGAAGGACAATGCTAGTGCGGACAAAAGTCTGCAATGTTTAGAAAAAGAGCTCTTGCTTTCAAAGGGCCGCAGTATGCTCCAGCAGACGTTGACGGACGTACAAGTGAAAAAGGCCATTGATTGCTCATGTTTATCTCTTGATTGCTTTTTTTTACTGCGGCAGATTATACGTTTTCCTGGATAGTACGTTGCTCCCTTGCATTCTTTTCCTTTTTGAACGTAGCAACGGGATTCTACTGTAGTGCCTGTGACCATAGTCTGAGTTCATGCTTGTCGCCATGTGCATTCACATGGAGACTTGTGCGTTTACATGGAGATTTTAAGACAGAGAAAAACAATGTGGATAGTTTGGGGTAGACTGGTGTTTGTTTTTCTCCCATTGCACCTGCAGATGCAGCTGTGTAAGAAAGAAAGCCTCAAAGAATGGCTGCATGCCCACTCGACTGACCGCAACTATGAAGCTGTCCTGGACATCTTCTACCAGATCGTCAGTGCTGTCGAGTATGTCCATGATAATGGCTTGATTCACAGGGACCTGAAGGTGCGTTGTTTTGCTCGACTTTTACACATTTCTCGGAAGGGGGGGGGGGGGGGGGGGGTCGTAAAGCTCTAATAAAAACCATAGTTTCGCACTTGTGCATCTTTCTAGTAGAAGTAATGTATTAGCTCAAAGTATTTTTAGGTCACAGCGGTGGCATGGTGAGAGCTGCACCATCAATTTTCTTCCAAAATAATGGCAGTCTTCATCTTGCACACCAAATCATGTTTCCCGAGTTAAACTTGCAGCTCGAACTGCTGCGGGGAAGGGAGATGCACATTAGAACAAGCCGTTGCAGGGCTTTTCATTAATTCTCGTTCTACACTTTTTACACAAATTTTATAGTTAATTCAATCTTCTTACTGAATTGCTAATATAACGGCCATCTTTTCGTTTTTTTTTGTTTTTTTTTTTTTCAAACAATGCTAAATCTTTTGCTTAATCAAGGCCTATGATACCATAAACTAACTTTTTGCACACTTCAAGATTCCTTATGTTTCCATTGCAGTGCTCTTCTTATATTCTTATGCTGTACCCTAATAGGGCTTGAATAACAGAGCAGATGGATACATACCATATTTTCCGGTCTGTAAGTCGCACCTTTGTATAGGTCGCACCCCCCTCAAAATGAGTTTTTAAAAAAAAAAAAACATATATAAGTCACACCGGTGTATAGGATGCACTTGTTAATTAGGTAAACTCATAATGAATCAGATCGTTAGATAGTGCGGCGAAAGTACATGGTTGCGGCAGCCGCCGCCTATGAACGCATCCCCTGGTAAGGAGGGCTAGACACGTGCATATTGCCAAAGTCTAGACAGAACTAACTTCTCAAAAATGGTTTATTGATACACACAGATGGCATGTACCTATAAACAGCATTTAGGCAAAACCATCGAATTCTTCTTTCTCCGACTTGCTAACAAATAATTCAGCAACGACAAGTGGGAGTTCCGCCAGCGCATCACTGTCGTCCGCCAATTCACTGATGTCTTTGCAAACATTGTCACCACTCGCGGACCGCATCACTCCGGCCTTTATGAACCTGGCTACAACTGTTTTTGTAGAAATGGAGTCCAAAGAGTCGGAGACCCATTTGCTCACCTCTCCAAACGTCGCGCATCTCTTGTGTGCTGTCGTAAATCAGTGCAATAAAGGTTTCATGGCGGACGGAAGTGACGCGAACGGAAGCGGCCCGAAAATCCAAGCTTATCAGCAAGCTGTCATTTTAAAAATTAGCAGCACGTTTACCTTTTACCTCCTTCAGAGTAAATATCTGTAATAATTTATAAGCTGCATTTTGTTTTTGCAACTTAGTTTGATGTTACTTTGAATTTATTCTGAACTGCAGTTACTGCGCATGGCAGGAAGTGGCGTGTGGTTGTCGCAGGCCATTATCATTCTTTTTGACTAGAAAAAGCTGCAAATACTTTGGTTTAACGTCCCCAAGCGATATATGGGCTATGAGAAACGTCGTAGCTGTGGGCTTCGGATTCATTTCCACCATAGGCTCCGGACAGCGCCCAGAGGGCGACACGGAGCCCGCGACACCCAGCGCCCCCTTCGGCAGATATGCGCAACACTGGGTCGGTCCCCGCAAGCCGGTACGCTGCTAGCTCGGGGGCGCTCTTCTTTTTGCAGTGCTGATTTAGCATATTAGCCGCCCCTTTTGGGCTTAAAACGAAGTAAGAGATTGTAAAGTAATCCTGCCACATAGTGCATGTGAATGGAGAAGGATTTATTCGGTTGAATTCGCGTATAGGAAGGCATATAAAGGCCGCATGGGAGTGATGCCCAGAAGAGAAACGCTTGTACAGCCTGCTTGCGGGGCAAACCTTTCTCAAGATCAGCATGTTTCGCTTCAAAATAAAACGTAATTTATATTGTTCAATTCACAAAAGAGGAGGCTTTGTCTACAAATATATGAGACGTTGCGCGATGTTTCTGCGCGGGGTATTCCATCCATGTGAGTGCACTTGCATGCGACTGCAGAAATATGGGAGTTACATATAGGTCTTTGAACCGAATGTGATGCTCCATACATGTAACAGTATGAAATTCGCGTTTGTTGGGGTATAGCGAAACTGCGGACGTTAATAAGTGCCCGCTTCGCCGAGAAACTTTTGGGCTTTCAGTTGTAGCCCAGTACGCTGGTTGCATGCATGTAAGCACGCCCACAAAAAAGAAACTCTTCACGAGAAGGCTATCACAAGAAATTCTTTGGGCAGGGATGGGATGGGGGAGGTGTAAGCAGAACATCTAATAGGTGTATTGGAATAAATTACGGAATATTCCTATTCGGGTATTTTTTTTTTCTCTTCACGCAAACGGGTTCGGCAGGAGACCTCCGTTAGGAAGGAATAGTAGCGCCTTTTTTTCCGTCAACACCTTTACAACAAAAATCACGGGAGAAAAATTCAGTTGCCCGAGTACACCCCTCACTGGTGCACAGTGACCGCAATCACAACGGATGGGATAAATAAAGCTTGTCCTCCTCCTCCTCCTCCCCGAACGCGAACTTTTTTTTTCCTGTGTACATACTGTTCCAACTTTTATTTCGGCACGTCCTAGCTCTATTTTTCTTTCCTTTTCAGTGGCTTAGACAACCATTTCATTGTTTCTTTTGCACGAAGAGGCGGTGATTTTACGCTATCTAAAAGCTCGCGAAACATTTGGGAACATAAACGCCTATAAGTGTCCGCGCCCCATATGTGGTTATATCTATTTAATTCGGCGGTATAAGCACGTGGAATATTAGATGAACCAGAGTAGAACCGCTGGGAGATAAAACTACGATGCTATAACTGTGCTTGGGGGCCCTCTTTGTTGCCAAATTTACAGCGCACTTATGTGTATTGACCGCCTGCTAACCAGCCTACTAACAAGCTGATCGTACACCACGGCAGCATGTAATCCGCTCGCTTAATGTGGGCCTTTCAAGATTCAGTAACCATGCTCGGTATCTGCAAAAAAAAAAAAATAATAAACAGAGAAGAAGAATCCACGGGAGAATGCAAAGCCTTGAATACATGCTTCCCAGCTGTGCTAGCCTACGGCTCGGCAGAGAGGCAACACCATTTTATCAGTGCCCCGTTTTATTTGGAGGCTTCCCGCGACTATATCACATTTTGCACGACTTTGTTGCACTATGTTGTACATATACGCGCAAATAACGTTATAACAAACGTTTTTTGCAAAGTTGCGTTCACTGGCGCTGAATGCGGTCGGCGCGGCGGGACCGCCCCAGAGTTGCGCGTGTCTGTCGCGGCTGGCGCTGCGATCGCGCGGCAAACTTCGCTGTCCGGAGCCTATAGAGCTGTGTCTCTTAACGTGCGCTGGCAACGCGCGGCCGCCGCGAACCGGATTTATTCCATACATAAGTTGCACCGGTAGATAAGACGCACCAACGAAAATTTCAGAAAAAAACGGCCACTTATGCACCGGAAAATACGGTAATTAGCCCTGGAAATTTGACATATAGCACCACAGTGCAATTAACTGTGAAACAATAGAGAGGGGTAAAGAGCATTGATGAATGTTGTTCCCATACACCTCCCTCCATTTTTACTCATCGTATCAACCATTATGCAATTTGCTAGAGTGGGGCTCACAATTTGCTGGTCGTTTTGTACTCAAGCAGTAAAGGCAAATAAAATGCCCCTCCACTCCTGATTATTCGGTTCACCCACTCCAAGTTGAGGTTTTCAGAAGTTTTCTTTTTTTCAGTCACATTTAAAGGAGCCGTGAAGAGAAAACACAGGTTTGGTTCATTCAAAAGATTGCCTCGTTAGAATCATACTGACACCACTTTTAACGTAAACTTTGCTCAAATAAGCTACATAATTAGGAAAAAAGGGAATGGCCATGCGACCCACTAGCTCATTTCCCGCAACAGAACCTATGATGTCATACCAGACAGCTCTGCGATTGGCGGAGGGCGGCAAAAGCAAACGCAAATTAGGCAGAGCTTATAAGCTTGCCAAACGAGCTATTTGCGCTTAAATTTAGGGCACATTCTTTTGAAAGCCCTAAGAATAGTGGGACAAGCAGTGGAAGTTACGAAAGCACACGTAAACATAGAAGTACCGATGCATATGCTGCTGTTGGTACTGCGCACGCTATGCTTGGTTTAGCTGCACAGGAATGCGGGGCTTTGGGGTTGTTTCAGTTGACACTGGCAGATTGACGCAAGCGACGTCGTCTTACGTGACTGTATTAGTCGGCCGAGCACCATGTTTCACGAAACGATTGTCACCATGAACAAAACAAGCCATGTACAAATACGTCCACAAACAAACCAAAGGCAGAAAACGGCTTGTTGTGGTGTGGTGGCGCCATGTAGGTTCACTAATGGTAAACAAGGCCCTGTGATGTCATTGCAGACAACGAAAACGCATGGTTTAGCGGGAAAATAAAAATTTTAACTTAAATTAATTCATTTCTCAGTGAATAAAGCATCGTTTGCATTCGGACAAGCACTCGGGGCACTATAAAACATGAAATCTTTCGAATAATACTAACGTGTGTTTTGTCTTTATGGCTCCTTTAGGTTTGTAACGCCACACTAACTCTTTCCCCGTCGTAAGAAAGGTCCTTCATTTTTGCTACTCCAATATTTTGTGCATAGCATATACTCTGAAATAAAGCTAAATGAACAAGCTCTCAAAATATACAAAATTTGAAAAGCAGCCTCTACTTGTAATACAGCACTTGGTCAGGTGCAAAAATTTTTAAATTTTACCAAAAATTAAAAGTTGTGGAGACATGCATGCTTATGTTTCCCCTCCGTTTGCCTGTTTCAGCCCTCCCCCTCCCACTCAAAAAAGCTGGAATTGAAAAAAATGATTGGGATTCAAATAGCAAAGAGCTATGAGAAGAACTGAAGTAGCCGAGAACAACCAAAGTGTGTTCTTTAGAAACAGACTGGCATGATGAGTGCTCATTGGTGGAACACCCTCTGTTTACCAGATTTTCGTGAAGTAGACGCCCTGTAGCTGGGAGACATGGTATCGCCAACGTCGATAAAACATCTTACTGGCCATAGAATTCAACAAGCCGGCCAGAAAAGGCAATCAGACGCCAATGATCTGTTGCCAACATTTCATGGATGAAACCAGCGCGAACTTAAACAAGACTGAAGACAAGACAAGAAATCCTTTCCAACTAGCCCAGCTTGCAACCCAACATTTCAGGCTGGTTTTGTAGACTGTCAGTCACAGAACTAAAATGAGATGAATTGGCATTTTTATTAGCCCCGCTGCTGCTAGGGTCATACCAAAAAAATCATGGGATGATCTGAATAGGTCTAGGTGGGCAAGCAAGCTTCATTTGGTTCAATCTCAACACCCTTTGATGCCCAAAGCTTTAATTTTTTGCTTAAGATCACAACAATGTTATGATCTAGAAGGACTCTAGACATAACAAGTGTAAAGTCAGAAAAAAATTAGGCTCATCAAGACGGACACAATAAGGTGGTACCAGTGGCGTAAATCCAGAAAAATCACAAGGGGGGACACACATCTTGCCAAGGCGGCCATTTTGTTTTGTGCTTTATTTTCATTTATATAGAATCGTGATTTGAATTAAAATAAGAAAAACGAGCATGCTAGAAGTAGCTAAAAAATCCAGCAAGGAGCTAAAAGTAGCTAAAAATTTTCAAGTGGTTCTTTAACATATTCTGGTTGTTTAAAGTATTTATTGGCAGCTGTATTTTCTTAAAGGGACAGACAACCGATTTTTGTCGCGTATATGTTCTCTAGCTCATATGAAAGCCAGCGTTGTATATAGCCCGGTAACTGCAAGCAATTTCAAAACAAATTGGCGGAAATAATTTTAATTTATTTCGGCGAACCACAGCGGAAACAGGTTTTACCTGCTTTCAGTGATTCCGCTTGCACCTTGTGCACGTCGCCGATTGTGGAAAACGGACCTTCTTTTTATTTACCGGGAACGGGATGGTTATTTCAGCTCGTGCAGTACTTATTAGTGACAAAAACAACAGTTGTTTTAGCTTTCAAAGGTAAATGAAAGATGAATCTCAAGGGGGGGACACTTGCAAGGGGTGTCCCCCCCAGCTCGAACACAAGGGGGGTCAGGACCCCCCTGACCCCCCCATGATTTACGCCACTGGGTGGTACTGCTGAACAACTCCGGGCACTTACTGCTCCATATATCAGTTGAACAAGAATGCTACCTTGATCAGCATGGTTTATGGTCACGATAAATGTAAAGTTGGTATTGGTATCGTTTGTAATAACTAGAGACCGGATTTTAGGCAAATGCTTATTCTGTTCCTTGCGCTCCTATCGTGCCATCTTGATATATGAGCACGAATTAGAGGTTAAGAAAGGCTTTTATGGTGTTTTTATAGTGCCTATAAATTCCTATTTTCGCGTTTGTGCATAAATGACCATGAATGCCTATATTCAATATCGGTGCTTTTTTTAACACTATTTAGCCTCAAGTTTCATTTTCGGGTGCAGTTTAAGATCGTTATTCACGTTACCAGGCAGCACTGACTGTTCAAAACTCTATAGTGTTCAACCTTGTCCTCGAGCTCAACTATTTAGCCTCAAGTTTCATTTTCGGGTGCAGTTTAAGATCGTTATTCACGTTACCAGGCAGCACTGACTGTTCAAAACTCTATAGTGTTCAACCTTGTCCTCGAGCTCAACCAACTCTTGGAAAACGACTGCTAGCTTGAGTGGAATGGGACGCTCATTCTCAGTGACCAAAGGTGTAATTTTGAATTCAAAAATCTGGAGATAGTTTGCTATTGTTTCCACCATTTTTGCCGTCCGTACTGAAGTCTGACGAATCTAAGTCGCCTGATGTGTCTGTGCTGCTACTGTCATCAGAGATTACAGCTCAGATTCATCGGAATCCACCAAAATTTGCCGTTTCCATGGTGCATTGGCAAGCGGCATCGACACCGCAACCGAAACCACGTGTGCCCGACAGCAAAGGACCTTTAAAAATACCCCCTTTCCCCTTCCCTCTCACCGCAGCGGAACAGAGAAACTCGAAAGTGTAACTGATGAAATACTTCCTCTTTTACCCTTTGACTGGCGTTAGCTGTCCAGAAGCACTCCGAGAGCGCCAAAATTTGAATTTGCATTCACTGATAGCTTACTATCGATGGGAGTAGGCGCAGTCAGGAAAGTGTTGGCTCCGATGGGCTTTCCAAGATGTGATCAACGTAGGAGAGGTAGTCCTTTGCCTGCCTTCAAGTGCAAAATTCTAAGCAAAGAAAGTGCAGTTGTTCTGTTCAAACGAAAAACTGCCCTTTGTCTTCAGTGCCCCATTGTGAGCTCTCCAATTGCTGTTGCTTCTTCCACAGCCGTCCAACATCTTCTTTGCCATGGATGATGCCATCAAAGTGGGCGACTTTGGCTTGGTGACTGCCCTGACAGGGGGCTCTGTTGTGGCCACTCCTCTGGAAGAACCCTCGGGCGAGGACATTTTCTCCAGCCAGTCGGGACGCCTCACGGACCAAGTGGGAACTCAGCTCTACATGAGCCCAGAGCAGGTGGGTGGGGCCTGGCCTCTGTTCCACCAGGGCCTTCCGGGGAGTCTTTCAAACCTTCGTTGGCACACTTCTGCAGTTGGTAAAGCGTGAGGATTACAGTCTCATTGCTGTGTGCACTCAGGGGTACTTTGCTTGGTGCTGCCACCTCCTCTATGTCAGCAGGTATGAAGCATTCGTGCCAGTGTGGACCGACAACACACTTTTGCCTGCATATGAGAATGCAGTGTTTGAGCAGTCTTGCAGTGCACAACTAGTGCTTCGTTCTGCTGTGCTTTATGGCATGACACGCCACGGTATGTCAGCAGCTAGGGCTTCATGATACTGAGCTCAAGAGTGCGGATTTTATTCTTAGCTGTGGGGGTCATTCTATCACATGGAGCCAACAAAGCAAAACTCCCTCATGTGTCCAAGTTCAAGTTTTAGTTTGGTTCATTCAAAAGGTTGCCTCGTTGGAATAACATTCAAACCACATTTTATGCAAACTATATAAAGCCAGCAATGCTTTATTTCCTAAAACCTAGTATGCCAGAGCCTCATATATAATGACAGCTAAAAGTATTTCCTTGGGCTTGGATTTCACCCAATTTTTAAACTGAGTGCAGTACTCAAAACATGAAAATGACACAAGTTGCACACACGTGTGACTGATGTACATACAGAGAATAATCATGTGACCCAACTCACCAGCTACTTTCCTGCAGTAAAGTTATGACACAGTACAGTCCGCTTGTGTGAGCGGGTGAGGACAACAAAATCGGACGCAAAATAACAGGGATTATGAGCTTGCCAAGCAAGCTGTGTGCACTTGGAATTTAGTGCATATATTCTTCTTATAGCAATGAGAATTGGTGGGTGGGTAAATAATAGAATTTGTGAACAAACACGTAAATGTACACGCACCGCACACGAAACTACCACTAGACGACTCTACGAAACACCGCCGCCTGCACACGATCTGTGGGTGCGGTGGGCACGTCTCACTTGTCAGCAGCCAATAGGAATGAGTGACACCGTTACTTATGCAAGCCTGTTTGTGACGTCTTGCCCAATTTTCACGAAACTTTGCACGAAACTCCCAGCTGTGAACCATAACAAGACATAGCGTGTACAGGTCCCATCAGAAACAAACTGAGCATAGAAGCAGTGGCCAGTATAGGTTAGGCCCCTAGAACTGCTTTTTGGGGTGTTAGGCGGAGAGGCATCAGTAATCAAGCGCGTTGGCAATGCCTCATGTTGTTTCTGTTGAAGTGCAGCATTTAGATGCTGCATGGAATCCTCATACTAGCTGCACATTCTAAATACCTCTCTCTAATACAGTTAAACCTCGATATAACGAAGTCGTACTTGTGGGCGGAAATTTCGTTAAATCGAGGTTTCAATTTTACAGTTCATTTAACCAGTTATTGAGGTTTCAAAGCCTTGCCCATCGCCCAGAGACAACTGCTATGTAGTTACTTCTCCACTTAAAGCGAAATTTGTACTAAAACTGGCCGCGAAAATTGTGTGAATTGAGAGTTTCAACACTTAGGCTATGTAATTCGGATTGCCGACGGTCGTTCATGTGTCGTCGTTAAACCGGTGCTTTTTCCGCAACGCCTCATTAAATGTGATAGCAGACTAGGTTTCCACTTCTTATTTTTTTCAGTTCAGTCAATACTAAACGCCGATGTTTGTCAATTGAACCCGCGTCTATGCCCCGTGAACTTCACCCGGCGAGGTGCTGGTTCGAAGTTACGCCTCTTTTTGTCCTTTCAGTGGTAGGCTTAAGCGCGGCGTTGAGGGGTGCGGCGGGCCAACAGCGAAAGGGTGCTATGAAACTTTCTAAAGACTTTTTTCATGTACAAAAGCTCTGCAGTATGGGCACGGCATGCAACCACGACACTGCAGGTAGCCGTGATTGTGAGTAGAGCAGAGTACATGCGGTCGGACTGTGTGTAGCAGCGCTTGCGTGCTCCCGCTAAAGCGGAAAGCTTACATTAAGTATCTTCCGGCAAAATTCGATTAAGCAATTACTTTTATGCCCGCTGAGCCCTAAAGAAACCGATTTTTCCGCACCGCAGCTGTCTAATGAACACGGGTGAAACGAAGACGACCACGTTCTAAGAGAGCAATTTATTGCCACCAGCACTTGATGTTTAAGCCGTAGTGAAGAAGTCCGTAAGCAGTGCTTAGCGTTTCTTGACCTCGTATGCTGACAGCGCTAACAAGGCTTGCTCTTACACATTCGCGTGCGCCTGCGTGCCTCCACAGAACGTCGATGGCATCCACCACTTCGTTGGCCGTCGGTCTACCGTCGGTTTCACCGACATTTCCTCAGGCTCTTGTTCGGAACACTTTTCTTTCCCTTGGAGTGCTCACGCTGCTTACAAGACTCACCTAATGATGCACGAACAAAATATTAATGTGGTTATCAGTGAGCACAACCGAGAGCAGCAGCAGCGTGAGGAAGGACGCGTAGAAAAAAAGCTTGAAGTAGGCTTCGGCAGCTTAAGCATAGAGGGCGCTGGCGTAGGCAACGACGGAGACGTCAAAATGGTGGCCGCACTATTCAACCGTCTATGACCACTAGCGGTTTGAGCAGCTTCATTCATCGCTTTGAATTGTTGTCAACCGCAGATTTCACCGCTTTTCTTTCATTTTAGCTGTTTAAGAGTTAGTGCGAGTACTGAATGTTTTCAATGTAGGCTCTGAGAGGCAAAATAAAACGTGCCTCGACCGGAATTTCGTTCTTCCTTTCTTGCTGTGACTTCGTTAAATCGGAAGTGCCACACGAAATTACTTTGTAAAATCGAGATAAAAATACATAAATTTAGCAAAATTTCTATAGAAAACTTTGAAAAATTAGTTATATCGCGAATTTCGTTAAATCGAGGTTCATTATATCGAGGTTCAACTGTACATCATTGCCGATGTCGCATAACAGGCCATGTAGCAGGAAGATTAAAATTTTGGCTTTAATTTCAGCTTCCCAGCGAATAAAGCATCATTTGCCTCCAGACAAGCGCTGATGGTACTATAAAACATCAAAATGTTTGAATAAAACATGGTTGTGTGTTATGTTCATGGCCCCATTAAAGATCTCAACATGGCCTGAATTCATCCGTACCCCTTCACTACGGAGCCCTGTAGTGGGAGAAATAATTTTAACTGAAGTCCTATAGTTAAAGGAGCCATGAAGAGAAAACACAAGTTCGGTTAATTCGAAAGATTGCCTCGTTAGAACCATAACGACACCACTTATAATGCAAACTTCGCTCAAATAAGCTACATAATTAGGAAAAAAGGAAATGACCATGCGACCCACCAGCTCATTTTCCGCAACAGAACCTATGATGTCACTTGAGAATGCTCTGCGATTGGCGGAGGCCGGCAAAAGCAAATGCATGTTAGGCAGGGCTTACAGTTTGCATAGCGAGCTAAATGCCCGTGAAACATACTGTTATGACAAAGAACGGTGGAGTAAACGGTTGAAGTTCCGAACGAACACGCAAGCGTGTATGCCAATGCGTACAAAACTACCGGCAGCCGAACTCGACATCTCGCCGTCGCCACCGTCGCACAGACGAATTTTCGGGTACAAAGCTCTTCGGGGCCAACGAACCTTCCCAGCACGCACAGCCGCGACCTTGCTTGGTATCGTAATCCTTTCACAGGAGGTTGGCCGTCATATCGCCAACCAGCAAAGGTAAAAATAGAAACAAGGGGAGTAAGGAACACAGAACAGCAACGAGATAGTGCCACTCGTCGCACAGGTTTCGGTATGGAGGTCGTGTTGGCTTGCTGGTGTCGTTATGAGCTCGTTTACAGTTTACAACCACTGAAAACTTCAGTTTGTTCGAGTACTTTACAATGAAATTTCGTTGCTGTGTTTTGAAAGGTCCATGTAGTACGGGCAAATCGTCGAGGGAGTGTGACATCCCCGCCGGTGAGATCTCCTTTCATGTGCTGCCCAACGACGAACCTCGGCGAAGCAAGTGGCTACGTTTTGTGAACTTTGCAAACGGAGGAGAAAGAGAGCTAAAGGAAGTACGAGTGTGCTCGCTTCATTTCCGAGGAAGTGATTACGGCAGGGACCCGGACATGCTGGCGCTCGTCGCCGACTTCGTCAAAAGCGCTCTGACCTTGGCGAAAAAAATTGCCGTACACCCTGCGCATTGACACTCGAATCTTTCTGGTCGGAGCAGAGAGCTCGAGCGAACGGCTTTCCATACACGATACCGGCCAACTGGCATAAGCGATACTGCTACTGAAATTGAAAATACGGCACATACGTACCAGTCTATATTCGTCCGTCGCGACGGGGCTGACGAGGCAGCGGTGCCGACGGCTGGGCGTTCGTCTGTTGTGGCTATCGCGGAATGGTCGCTTTCCCGTCCACCGCGTATCCCACAACTCTTGCCGCTAATGCACTTAGAAGCATTGAGCGTTCAAGTGGTGTGAGGTTGTTAAATGCAAGCCCGAGCTCCTCGGCGAGAGTTTTGTTGTCTGGATCAGGCGATTCCATGACTAGGGCTGCGGGTGCACTAGGTTTTACTAGTATTTTTAAAATGGCCGCCGTCTCGGTCGACTCCCGCCTGTGGGTGCTATATGGAGTCGACATCCTAAGTATCTATTTCATGGACCGGCTCGTATGACGCCATTGTTCACGTGACGAAATGTGCAATTTTAGCGGGAGATTTAAAATTTTGGCTGAAATTGCCTTATTTCTCAGTGAATAAAGCATCATTTGCTTGCGGGAAAGCGCTTGGGGTACTACGAAACACCTAATCTTTCGAATAAAACAAAGTTTTGTTTTCTCTTCATGGCTGCTTTAAGTAATAATTCAAGCTTTTATCATGCATTTTTGGCCTCAAGTTCAAATTTCAAAATTAGAGCCAGTCTTTGTTCATGAGTTATCTACTTTTTAAAAGCTCTGAAACTTGTATGTATGTCAGTCATGTGCGTGCGACTTGTGTCATTCTTGTGCTTTGAATACTGCGCTCAGTTCAAAAATTGGGTAAAACCCAAGCCCAAGAAAATATTTTTTGCTGTCATTATATATTGAGGCTCTTGCATTTTAGGCTTTAGGATATAAAGCATTGCTAGCTTTGTGTCGGATATTCCCAGTTACCTCAAGCCCTGTTTACCTCAAAATATGTATCATGTCCCCCTTTGCCCTCTGTTTATTATCTGTGCAAAATTTTCTTGTAGCAGCTTTATGCAACTGTAGTAATTTCTCGGTCTTCTGCTGTGATGCCAGCATAATTTGGAATGACTCAAAAAAGGATCAGCCACCACTTTGATCTCAAGAGTCTGTGCAAAGATGATGTGCTGTTCTTGGTAGTGGTGAGACATTAGAGAGACCTGCGGAGGTCCTGCTGAAGAGTTGACATGTGGCCAAATGTGGCCTAGAGGCAAAGGTCAGGGGCTGCAGTTGTAGTTCCAAGGTCTGTGGTATACCCTGATCCTTGTGGTTTCTGTTTGTAATTTCCAAGCTTTTATCCAGCTGTTATGGCGGGTAGCATTCATTTCACAGTAAAGACACTAAGCGCACCGTATGACATATTACTACATGACCTTGCACATCGAGAATGAAGAAAAAAAACTTTGCTAATTCTTCAAAGACAGTCAAATCAGCTGTTGCCTGCCACTTTTGCCTTTGACTTCCCGACTGGCAGATGGCTGGCTTTACAGTAAAATTTAGACATTTCAAATTTTGCAAGTTTTAATGATAGCTAGGTTTTATTGACACTTCTAATTAGGACTGTTTTGCAGATTGATGGTCTCAAGTACAACCAGTCTGTGGACATCTTTTCCCTTGGACTCATCTTTTTTGAGCTCTTGTGGCCTTTTTCTACTCAGATGGAGAGGATACAGGTAAGCTTGTTTGGACTGGCTCGTGGAAGACGATGCCATAAACAAGGGTGCGCGAATAGATTTCGAATCAAATAATGATTTTGTTGAGCTAGTTCCAAATTGAAGCAAATATTGTGTTCTTTCCTGTGTGAAAATGACAACCTATAATTTCTCAGGTAAGCTTCAGTAACTAGCCCACAAAAAAAGAAGGCTTCTTTAAAAACACTTGTAAAATTTCTATGCGTTATTAAAACAAACAAAGCGAACTATGCTGCTGCTTTTAGCTTCATTGCCATTTGATTTTATGTGGGAGCAACTTTGTGATGTGGTGACCTTTCAGAATTAATGAAACCATAGCATAACTATTCCGACAGAAGTTGTTTTCAAGATTCCTTCAAAAAAACCTCACGAAGTTATTTTTTTTTTTTTTCTTTTTTTCCCCCTCTTCTCCCGAGTACTTTTCGGGTACTGTAAGTCATGCAGAGATATACGTAAGAAGAATGAACAACGTAGGTGTAGAAATAGTAAAATCATGCAATTTTTAGCCAAAAATACAAGCGAATGGAACAGTTCTCCCCTGTCGGAAGATTGAATAGGCACTGCACACTTTCCCACTCGCCCTGATGACGTGATATGAGGACCGTGAGGGATGAAAAATGTGGGTTTCCGAAAGTTCTAAATCCTCAGTGGCTTGACAGTGTCGTTGCCAGGATTACACTATCACGACTCATGAGCATGTAAAAAATGTATAACACACATCCGCTGGTGAAGAATACGAGCACTAAAAGGAATGCTCAGTGCAATGCATCGTAATACACCCAAGTGGAAAGAAGCAGGCAGAGTACCAGTGCTTGAAGCGGAGCAGTAGTGTCTGCCCTCTGTTACTGTTTCTGCTCAGCTATTTTCTCTTTTGATCATATAGTAAAGTTATACATACTTTACTATGTGCTATAAGGAAAAAAAAGCAAATAAAGCATTATTTAGGCTCGTTTCTTCAACACAATGGCATTACCAAAATGTTGCAAGTCCTGTCAATCGTGGAAGCTGTGTTGCCATGTCCGGTAGCCTCGGGTGTAACGCAGCCAGTGCCGCATTTGTTTGTGCCTACTTCCGGCTTTGAAGATTGAGTAACTCTCTTATTAATGTGCCGACCTTGGTCATTCTTTTTGCGTCTGTCTGTGCGTGACACGTGCAACAGACGTAGTGCATAAAAGGAAAGTGTTGCTGGGGTCCTTTGAAAGGCGCGTGAGTCTTGGGGAAGAAAGTTATAATAATCAACCTATTGTCATAAAAATTTATAGGCACGTGTATTACAGTGTGCTGATCACATACAAAATAAATTTTTGCATAGAACAAATAGGTTTGGTTGTGTGCATGTATTGATCTTAGTTTTGTTAAATTTTAGGGAACTGCAAGATTGGTGTTTACAATATTTATGCAGCCATTATCCACACAAACGAAAAAGCACAATTAGGGTTGTTTCACACCTTTCGCTCTCCTACTTCATTAGTTATGCGACTGTAAAGTTAATGGTTGAAGAAAAAGGTATAAATTTAAATTTGTTTTCTAGTGATGAACTTGCTTTTTCAATGGTGACTTGACTGTAGGTATACAAAGAGTAGCCTTTTCTTTCTTTTCTATTGTGTTTTCTTCTTCTTTTTTTTTTTTTTTTTTTTTTTTTTTGTTGCTTTTATTTAATGCAGTTCAGTATGCACCTCCTCAGTGCCTATATCTGGGGTTGAGTTTCTGAAGAAGAAAAAAAAAATTCTGTCAATATTTCTGTTCACTTATCTTTCATTGGTGGCAGGATTGTTAGTGGAGATTCATCCTGCGTTGTGAGACCCCCTGGAAGGCTCAGTCGTACTTGCACCTGTAGAACGTGAATCTAGCAAAAAGATGCGAAGCCTTATTCTGGAACCTCATCTCGGTTGTGGATAATGGCTGATGGTGGTCACTGATTTCATGCGTGTACTTACGCAGGTCCTAATGAATGCAAAAAGGCTCAAGTTTCCACCTAACTTCGTGACAACCTATGCAACTGAGGTAAGTACAGCTTCTGAAATCTAAGGTTTGACGAAATCTTGTCTGGTTGGGTGGAAGTTTGGTCAGGTTCAGGAGTGCAGTTTTTTCTTCACTTTTTAACTTTTTACTGCGAGCTTGTTTCTTTATCATGGGACCTTTGTTTCAAATGGACTATAGTAATTTCGTGTCCAAATGAATGTAATCACGGTGATGTTTTAAGTAAAGAAAAAAAGGTAGCTAGGGTAAACATGATGTTTTGAGGATTCAAAGCTAGGACTGTCAAAATATAGTGTCACGTGGTGTGGCAATTTGCCTTATTTTTCTCTTTATTAAAGCGCCTGTACTGTTTGCATGAAATGGCTCTGTAGCTGTAGTGTCAAGATTTGCTCATAAATGCCTGTGGCAGAGTGCAGTCCAGCGTGCTTATGATGTTGAGCCTTGGCAACTTTTGCAACCAGTCCGGTGAAGTTTTGAACGTCCCAATTTCACAAATGATGTGTTGCAAAGGAAGAACTTATCAGTAAATTTTGCACGATAAGGTCATAGTTCTGATCTTTTACTGAATTTTATACGGATGGATCACAGAGGAGAAGATGTGACATGTGATATGCAACAGCTGAAGCATCAGTTAGGCTAAATGAAGTTGCAAGTCTGTCCACAGATGAACTGTATGGGTTGTTGCAAGCATTATCCTTTACTGTTTTACACAATATCACCTGTCATTTTTACCGGTTCACTTAGTGCTCTGAAAGCCTTGAGTTTGGGTCAGGGCACAAGAGAAAGATCAGCTTATTTCAAGCTGAACTCTGCTGGATCTGAAGCCGCACAGGAATCGTGGGAAACAAAAAAGCTGGACCTTGCTTCAGGAACAACTAATCTTGACATTGACAAAGCTCGAATAGTTTGCCAAGGGCATTAGATACAGGCTCGAGCGTAAAACTTTGTCATCATTAAGGCAGAAAGCCTGGACAGTAAAAATAAGCCTCATTTCATCGTGGTAGGGTGCAGGCATCAACAAGGGTTCTGGGAGGTTCTACTGGCAAGACTGACACACAGTTTTCTTTTGGCAGGCGAAGCTCCTCTCACTCTGCCCTTTCGGTTGGAAGCTATTGAATAGTATGCTACACTTTATATCATATCAACAGCATAAGCAAAAGAAAAAATAATATTGAAAGTCTGCTGGCATTTGCACCAGCTTTGGATATTTTAGCCATCAGAAATGCAGTTAAAACCAGATCTAACAAAGCTACCGGGAACCGCAAATTTTTCTTTAAATCAGCTTCGTAAAAATCAGGGCTTTCATTTTACATGCAGTTGATTCTGTAAATTTGATGTCCAAAGTGGCGGCCACAGAGCTTGCCTGCTGATAATTTACAAACCGTTAGTCTGTGGTGTGAAAAAAAAGCGCTAGGGGTTCTGGAAAAAATGACTTTATTTCCCGGCAACAAACGTGATTTTTGGCTGCGTGTGCTTCATTAGCACTGGCCGATCAGACTTCTCGAAGCACTCAAGCGCGTACGTTCAACGCGTCCTCGGTTCCTCCGTGAGCCCCAGCAAAGAAACTGATCACCTGGCGTGGAGGGGGCACAGGAGTTTCAGCAGTTTCTGAGTCGTCAGCATCCTCTGCCACCTCTTGTGCACTGGAAACTAACTGCATAGTTTCTTCATCTTTCAAAACCTCTGTAATAACGAAACTACATGCTTTGTTTATTTATTTATTTATTTATTTTCTAACTTTGCGCAATAATCGTCGTGGCATTCTGATGAAACACATTCGAAATTGGTCTTTTTTTAATGTGTCTGTTTCTGGAAATTCTTCGTTAAATTGGGAGTGACGGTGAATCTATTTTGTTAGTTCGAGTTCATAAAAGCAGTGAGCCGTATAGGCACCTCCGGGGGAATTCAAACTTGTTTGTTAGATTGGGAAATTCGTGAGATCAGGTTTCGTTAGATCGAGTTTTGACTGTATTAGAACTTTCCTGCTTTTACAGTTCCTAAACAACGATTTATCACCTATCGAAACAGTTTATATCCATCACCTGCTAATAATGTTGTAAATGACAATGTTTTCGCACGTAATAGTCAGCCGTGGCAGTTCCCAAAAATGAAACTCTACAAGTAAACAGTGTTGAAATGGCGATAAAATATCAATTTTGTAACTAGGTTATGTAGAGTGAACAAAGGCATGCTTGAAAGCATTTCATGGAGAAGGTGCAGTTTTCACTGGTAATACTTTCTTCACGTAGTACTTTTCCCATAATTCTAACGGTATCTTCAATCGAGCCGTGTTCATGCTGCTGGTACCAGGTGAACCTGGCTGTGAAAGGATTCAGAAGAATGACAAGCTTGTCATAGTTAGTACATCTACGATTCCCAGAAAAAGTTTTTTAAGAAGGTGTTCACACTGCAGGAGTAGCAAAGACAAAGTTCCGACCAACTGCTTGAACTTACGTGCACAAATTATAATTGGAACGCTTTTTGTACGTTTTCATTAGGCATGATGAAATGCTGTAGTGAAGGAATCTATCTCCAAATTGTTGTGCCTGCCTTCTAGAGGAGACATTTGCAGTGGAAATGTCAAAACAAAATTCATACACGAAGGGTTACAAAAATGGAATCATGCCACCCATGCCACGAGACCGCTGTCGGTTTCATACACATGCCTTAATTACACTAACTTTTGGGCACCTGTATATAGGTGAGGTCTTCAGATGAGAGAGCCGCTGCCCCCACATGAAATTGCCCATAAAGCTAGGAGCAAAAAAAAAGCGTCTTTATGTTAGCTGCTGCGTGGGTTTTATGCCAGTGAAATTTTTTTACAAGACTGAGCCTACTTTCCTTTTTTTTTTGTGCTGGCTTCTGAAACACACCCGAGAGGTTTAGGATTTTAGTTTTCATTTTGGCAACTTAAACAAAATCATTATTTGCTTTCTATTTACTTCAAAAATAGAAATCTGTAGTTGCATATGCCTGATCAATAGTACTTCCGTTTCATCAGCAGTGGCAGTACGGTAAACCCTTGAGTAAGAAGCTTTGATATGAGGATTTGTTTCAAGTAGCAGTGTAAGGTATGTGTTTGATTTAGTATGTTGCACACCAAGTATTCGAAGGTTGTGTGAGCTGACGTTGCCGAGTAATCTTGGGTGCCTTCAGTAACAAATTGGCAGATTGGTATGAAGATGGGCTCTGCTCCCTTTCAATGTACTGTGGCATGTCACTTTTATATGACGTCACTTTTATAGGTTTTATAGGTGACTGTTTTGTGCCTAACCAAACCTAACCCAACCCAACCTAACCTAACCTAACCTAACCTCTGTGAAAATGAATCACTTCTCACAGCGTTGCAATGCTTAACCTAGGTATTGCATTGTTGATGCGTGCTGTTAAAGTAACTAAAGGACGTTTGTTTGACGCGTGTACCTCTCTCTGCTAATGGTGTGGCTCCTCGTCTGTTGTGCAGTGCAAGCTCATCAAGCAGCTGCTCAGCCATGAGAGTGACAAGCGGCCGTCCGCCCGAGACATCCGGCAGCACGCGCTCTTCCGGCCCTTCCAGCCGAGGGACGAAATTGCGCACTTGGCCAGGCTACGGCGCCGCCACCTCTCCCATCGCCAGTCATCATCCCTCTCCGACTGAAGGCCGGTCACGCATCAGCGAGACATTCCTGGACGGGACAGTACCTCGCCGCTTTTCACTCATCAGCCATCAAAATTCTTTTCTTTGCTTTCGCCTGCAGGGTTTCTCATGGGCCACAGTGACAGCACGCCATGGGTTGTGGACATTCGTACATTTTAACCCTTGAAGACACCACCGTGAGATTTGGAAAAGACGCTGTTCTAAGCATAGGTCTTCTTCTTTTCTTTTTGTGTAATGACAGTGTCCAGTTCTTGTCACTAGTGCAGCTTGAGGTGGGGACCAAGCTAAAATCATCCTTGGCAGCCTTGTATGTGATATTAAAGTACCGGGCCATTGTGAAGGTCTGGTAATTGGCTGCAGCATTTATGGCACAACAGTTTTCTGGTAATGTAACTGGTTCAGAGTTGAAAACGAAAGTATTAACAAGCTTTTAGAAGTTTTGCAAGCGCACACGTCTTCATGTAAATATTTTTTTCCCCCCCATCCAGCCAAGCTGGCTGTGCTTTGGCTTCGTATTTATAGTTTGTACAGGTGTGTACATATGTAAATAAAAATGTGGTAGTATACCGTATCCACAGTGTGTGTGTGTGTGTATGCTTTCCTTGTTAAGACGACACTGATTCACATTGTTGCAGCCTTAAACCATGAAACAAGGCAACCAACAAGACTGAGATGTCACTTTAACTCTCTGCCTTTTCTGTCATTTTCCTGTTCCTCCAAAGCAGGGCCAGAAAGCCTTTTGAATTCATCCATAACGTGAGAATGTAGTTAGTTATGTGGTTGCATAATCATTTTATTATTTTACAGTAAACACAGTCTATGTGAAGCGGGTGTCCTGGACAGAGAAATGCATAAGAAAAATGAGCTTTATGGCAAAGCCTGCAATGTCTGCTGATGGAAATGATATAACCTACATGTTCCTGTTCCTGCATTCGTAACTGACATGACCATGTCGGTCACACAACCCCTTGGAATTGTGGAAGAGACCAATATGGCAAAGTTTACTTCAAAGCAAAGTCAGCAATGTTCTCAGATGCAGGTGGTCATGTAACTTAAATGCCGACATGTACCTGTCTGTCACGTGGCACATTGCATTAGGTCAAAATAGTCACCACAGGAATGCTGTATAGTCACTACCTCAAAAAAAATCCTGTGATGGGCAAGACTCGTGAGAGGGATGTTTAATTGCAGATGTGATTGCAAGTAAGCCTATATTGATTTCTGCAATCTTGAGAGGTCGGGAAACGGTGGGCCAGCCGCTCTGGTGCCAAATGTGCCAACGGCCACATGAACAGAGGGACGGGACGGGACATGGAAGCTTCCAGCCATTCAAACTCAAAAAGGCCTTCCCCTTTCCTGTCGGCAACATGTAAATTAGTCTTGGAACAAAACCAACAAGTCGGCGCAAATTAAGCCAAACTAATGACAAGACATAAAAAGTTGATAGAAGATTCATTGGTGGATCTTTCAGACTGGGCGGGCATCTTCTCACAAACTTGATGCTCGGCCCGATGTGCACGCCAAGTCCACTACACAGCGTTTCCCGCACGTCCCTTTCATTGCCATCGTTCCCATTCCTTCCTCTTTCGCCGCACGCACTGGCTGCAGACTCTATTCTTCAATGCTTACAAGCGGTGGTGGGAGTCGCAAGACCCATCAAGGCAGAGGCAGCTGCCGAGCTATGCTTGAACTTGTCATCTGAACGGCACCGTTGCCAGCATTGCAAGGGCAGCTTTTTAACGCACTCGCTCCACTCTGTCCTGTGTCCTTCCACTGCTCAATCAGTTGACAGAGTGACGCACCATTTTGTCGACATGTCCCATCTATTGCTCAGACGATACAAAGTTGGTGTTTGTTAGGGCTAGTGATGCCTTTTGTCCCCTTCCATCCGTTTACCTCCAGTGGAGGATGGAGGCTAAGGGGACGAAAGGTATGTATAAATGGAGGTGATTGCACACAGCAGGACCAATCCTTTGACTGGGTCGGGGGACACAGGCTATAGGTGGTTACAAATATTGCCCTTTGGTGCTTTTGAAGCCAATATTGAGGTTGGCCTCTTGCTTGGACAGAAGAAAGTTACAGTTCATGCGTTCTAGTTACGAGCTAGCAGGAGCTTTGTGTGAGCAAAAAACAAACACTCAAATTTGGAGTTTGTGCAGCTATGAATTTCAGGCTAGTAATTTAGTTATGATCATAACAGGACAGATTTAAAATTCGGGTGTGAACTTTTGATTTATTATTTTGTGGAAATAGGAAGTACTTTTTCTGGCTATTATTTAGAAATTAGGTTCTAGACTTCTTTTCTTGCGAATGTTTTCTTTTGCATTTAAGTCTACGAAAGAATAAGTTTACATCATAGGTCAAGAATCCAGCATCCCTGGCACCCAGACGGCCCACAAAATAACCGATGGTTTAAAGCAGTTCTCAAATGAGGGTACGCGGACCCCTAGGGGTCTTTGAGGGCATATCAGAAGTCCGTGCAAACCTCCCACACTTCTTTCTCTTTGTGCAAATCCTTGCCAGCAGCGTAAAAGGGGGTTTTTCTGCACGACATGCTCGTTTAACTTGGTGTAGCACGTGTTTGCGTGAGCTGCGTGAAGAAGCGAGACGCACAAGAGGCTACCTATGAGAGTTTGTTCTAAGTTTAGCTGCAAGGGCAAGCTTTTTGGCAATATGGCACGCATCAGAATAAGAGTAAGGCGCAAAATATGTGCATTGAATAAGTGCACAAACGACTTTAGTTGCAAGTACAAATTGTTGGGAATTATGACACAGATCAACTTAGCTTATCGTTGGGTCACCTATCACTTTTGTAAGCCCAAAAGGGGTCCCCAGGACACTCATTAATCAGAGCCACTGGTTTAAAGAGTGAAAAAACAGCTGCCAAACAATGCTCGGGTTAGTGCCAAACTTCTCTGGCAAGCTCCTGTAGTACAACGTTTAGTAACCAAGCTGAAAAAGAACGTTGAGAAAATGCAAGTCTGGGTGAAATTCAAACCAAAGGCTTCTGGGAAGCAAGACGCATCCCCAACACCACCGCAGCTTGGTGACTAGCTGACTGAACGCGGACCGAGCGAATGCATTGTGGCCTTCAAATTTACTTGTTGCTTGGCAATGCAAACACACAGGTATGTGCCAGTTATACTGACAACAGAGAAGAAAAAGACGCTAAAAAATGAATGCGTTGCGGCTTTCTAGAAACGCGTCATTGATGTGCCAAGGCCCATGTGAGTAATTTGATCATGCTAATTACAAAGGTAGCAACTAAGGGAGAAGCCAAGTTCATTTCCGCAAAATTCATCTGTCCTTGGTGATGCGAATGTAGTGAGTGCCGAGTGATAGAAACAGAAAGAACAAAAATGCAAAGGTAAAAAAGGATGATGACAACGAAAGGTACATTTCAGCTATTCGCCTCCAATGCTTTCTCAATTACATATATATGATAAGTACTTAGGCGTTCCGAAAATATTTTTGGTCGTTACATGCCAAATCTTTTTATCGTGTTCATACAGAAACTGTAAGAACAAATACAAAATATTTCCAAAATAAAACGAAGTGCACACTCACAAGGAACATGCAGTGGCTGTGTCTGATGTGGGATACCACGGTACAGTTAAACCTCGATGTAACGAACTTCAATGTAACGAAACCCTCGATGTAACGAACCACGGAATTTTTCGTAACTTCAAATGTATGCACACCATGTATTTTCACCCTCTGTGTAACGAAGTCCCGTTTCCCGGAATTTCAATGTAACGAAGTTTCATGGAGAACTGGGCACGAAATTTATGTTGTAGAGGTATATTTTGGGAGACGCAAGCGCCGAAATGGGGTCTCAATTTAACGCGAACGGCAACACGGGTCGCCCATTGCCGCGGATGCAGCGAGACACGGGTCTGTGAGCGAGCCCCTTGCCTACAAACTGCGTGCCGTGCATACACGGCTGGCGCACTGTTTCTGTTTCTGTCGGAGCTTAATCGTACTACGGGCATCAGCGTGAACCGCACGGAGCGTTTTCTCCCCGCAAAAACTCAGAACGCGCCCCGCAAGCCACATGCGCGCTGACGCAGCCGCGGAGACCACCCGCGCTATGTTGGTAGATCCATCGACCGCTTCCAAACGCTCGCTGAAACGCAACTCGAGGGGAAAATGAGAGGGGCACGCGAGATAAAAACAGCGGATAATGTTGGCGAAATTTTCACAGTAAAACGTCATGTGCGCCGCTTACGAAAGCGCCCATCAAACATCCTCCGCGGTGGTAAGCCTAATCGCCTCTTGCGGGGCCGCCGCCGCCGCATGCCGCCGTTTTGCCCTTCGTTCGAGTTCGCTCATGCTTGTTGGGTTTCATCGTTCCAGCAAGCATTTGTGAATCTTTATGGGCCTTGTGCGCGCTTTTTTTTCATACCCGCGTCCGCGATTGCGCGCCGGCGGCGGCTTCTGCGCCAGGAAGCGACTTTTTGCCAATGGGGAGGCGCGCTCCCTATGGCGGGAGCTTCGAAGCGCTCGGGCATGCCGAGGATATTTGATGGGCGCCTTCGTAAGCGGCGCGTTTGACGCTTTACAGTGAAAATTTCGCCCACGTTACCCGCTTTTTTTCTCGCATGCCCCTCTCGTTTGCCTCTCGAGTTGCGTTTCAGCGAGCGGAAGCGGTCGCTGGAGCTACTCACATCGCGCGGGTTGACTCCGCGGCTGCGTCAGCGCGCCTGTGGCTTGCGGGGCGCGCTTTTGCGGGGAGAAAACGCTCCATGCGGTTCACTCTCATGCCCGCGTAGACAATTAAGCTCTGATAAAACAGAAAGAGTGCGCCAGCCGTGTATGCGCGCCACGTTTTTTTTTTTTTTTTCGGAAATGTTTCACGGGATGAACACTTCATTAAAACCGCGAATTTCAATGTAGCGAAATTTCAATGTAACGAAGTAAATTACGAATTTTACCGACTTCGTTACATCGAGGTTTAACTGTATGTAGAATTGTTGTTGCTGGATTTCAAATCTGACAACGCAAGTGATTGTGTGTTCGTGTCTAAAATTTCCCACAGATGAATGATTTAAGCACCCACATAGGCTTAAACAGGAAATTGGATGGTGCTTCGATTATCTCTATGTGGAGTGTGAAGGAAGTACAAGCGCATGCTGATGAAGCAAGCAGTATAATACTATTCACTCTAGTGAATGAATTAATGACAGAACCACACAATAGCTCTGTGGCAAATGCCAACAGGCATGCAATTTATTGGTGTGCTCTACGGCGTCGCAAGACGACAAAGCCGAGCAAAACACAAATGTATTTTTCAAGGTCTGTTGACCGTAAATGCAGACCTGTTTCAGTTGCAACTGAATTTCTAAAAACGTCTTCGAAGTGCTGTCAGCGGCCTTTATTCGTTTTAACCGACAAGTCCAAACCATATTTAAAATCAATGCATAAACTGCAAACGTTTCCAAGAATGCACCCAGAACAATGCCACTTCAGGGTGAAACTACCTTGCCGAATTTACAACAGTGCAGGCTTCCCCTTACAAGCTGCATAGGACAGGCAAGTCAGGAGGAATGCAACACCTTTGCATAAAAAAAGAAAAAAGTAGTAGTTTTGAATTCATATTACCATAAGTTTATCTCAGTACTGTTCCGGCAACCCTTTATACTTTGGAATGATACCTGTGCAAAGACAGGCAAAACTCGTAGAGCGTACACAAAAATAGCGCAACAGCTAGAGACTAATGCTCTTCTATGCGATTCACTAAAAAGTGGCAGAAAGAGTATTTCGCGTGCCAATTGCATTGGGCACATAAAAAGAGAAACCGCCACCTTACAGATGTGCTTTTGGCATACATGAAGTTGATCTGGAATTGGCAAGATGCAAGCACAGACATGCATTCCCACTTCTCTGTGTATTCTTGATGGGTATTCCAGTTGCCCCAGTGGCCGCATTCCTTGCACGCACAGTGCAGGAATCGAGAAAGGCAAATGGCATGGACACCACACATTTCGGTGTGGACGTGGTGAAATGCAGTACTTGGAATTGGCAGCACTTCTGCATTAGGAAGGACCGCTGGGTTTCCCATAGAATTGTAGTCAACTGCACTGATAACAAAGACACGAGGTATTTGTTCACCAAGAGCCACCGAATGCAATAAGTGGGCCTTTCTTGCCCCGATACATGCTGCAGCGCAGGCGGGGCAGTTATCAGTGAGCTCCACATTGGAATGCAATGGCTCTACATTGTTTGCGTGGCTTGAAACTGTCATTTATACCAGCATCGTTGCTGCAACAAAACTGTCGCACCAGGTTTAACGAAGCGAAAATTCGGGTAAATGCAAGAGTTTACCCGCCCATACAGGCCTTGTTTAACGAGACTGCACTGTAACCAGGTAGGCCTGCACACCCATCTCTTCACGTTAGTCTGCTCAACAAGACTACCATATCCGGTAGACCTACATCATTACATCACATTATGATAGTACACGTGTTTGATATGACTGCCTCTGCAATTAACCAGACCCTAGACATCGAGGCAGCAGACATAGCAGACTAAAAAAAGAAAAGAGAAAAACTTTTCTAGTTGCAACTCGCAGCGGTGCATAAATAAAAATGACAAAGCCAGCATAAGTTGTTTATTGCGATACACCAAGGAACAACACTCATCAGCCCAATAGAACAGAAACCATGAAACAACAAACTCAGTCGTTAGATGTAAAAGTGCAGTTGCCACAGGGTTGCAAATACTCTTTGCTGCAAACTTCCTAGGTTGCAAATGTAGCTACTGTGCTCTGGTGTTCCCACAAAGACTGTATCACGGACACTAGCTGCATATGTGAATTTACCTGCCGAGTCTGACGAGTCTTGGTATGCGCTTATCACTGTGACACATTCACGGTACTCAAGAGCACCGCAAAAACAAGCTCTGTGTAGCTCAAGTGAGACGTCAAATAAAAAAAATTATGGCCTGCATAAGCTGTTTCACTCAGGATACAACACTAAAGAGAGGTATGCTGGTATAAGCAACCAAATGAAAGACAAAAACAAATAAACAAACGAAAGGAAAAGTAGGGAAAGGCAAACAGTGCAGTTTGGGCTCAGTTGCCACTGAGCTGCTCATACAGCTTGGGCACACGGTCATCCCACTCCGCCTGGTGAGAGCAACTGGCTCTTCCAGACATCACTTGGCAGCAAGTCGCGCACCTTGAAGTTGCCCCTTTGATCGCCACAGCGATTTGCTTACACGAAGAAAGAAAGGGAAAGAAAAGCAGGGAAGGGTACATAGTGCTGGCTGGCTAGTGCAGTTTGGGCATCAGTTGCCACTGAGCTGCTCGTACAGCTTGGGCACGTAGTCGTCCCACTCGGCCTGGTAGAAATTGGCAGCAACCGGCTCTCCCAGGTTGTACTTAGCAGCAAAGTCCCGGATCTTAAAGTTGCCCCGGTGATCGCCAGAGCGGTTCGTGAGGCGCCTTTCATCACAGGTGAGCTTTCCGGGCTGCTTGTAAACCAGAAAGACGTATCGGTGCAGACCTGCACACAACCAACAAGAATGCATCAGCCACGCGTGCACCCAACTCGACTTAGTTTCACCCAGGCAGACTAGCTCTGCCAGTGTGCAGAGGCCATGCCCGCATAGACAAAAACTAGCACTGCCAACCCGATGGCACAATAACTAGGTAGGTACTGTACCACAAATGTTGGTTACAAAAAAAAAAAAAAAAAAAAGAATAATTTAAAATAAAAATGAATAAAGGGGGGGGGGGGGGGGGACTATAAATTGCAACTCGCAAATTGAGCGTCAATAAGCAAGCAAAGATAACATGCTATGAAAAACCAGAAGGCGAAGGGCCAGGATGAACACAATACGCCATAAATTCTACTCGCATGATGGTTACGATAATGTTAAGATGTGCAGGAATGGGGGGGTACTTCGCTTTTTTCTCAACAAATAGTAGCTGCAGTTGTAGCCAAAGCTCTAATGACAGGCCTCCATGTGTACTACCAACCCCTGTGTACTACCCTATTTTTTCCTTCGCTTTAAGCGGCAAAGCCGATAGCATTAAGCGCTTGGCGCTATGGGGCCACTTTATATGCTCAACGCATCTCACTGGCACACGCTTCAACCTGTGGACGGAGAGGGTGAAGCGCACTTTGCTTTGTCTGCCCGGCTCTGACAAAGGACGCTTTGCAACGAAATTTTGTTATCGCAGTTTTAAGGGCGATACGTTTGTTTTGCTATCTAAACGCGAAAAGTTTGGTCTGTGTCAATCAATTCAACCCCATTATTGTTATTTTTTGTCAAGCACACGACTGCGCCAATCTCTACTTGCGTTTGTCCCCGTCAATGTTTTAGTACGTGTGCTACCTTGCACACGTACTAAACAACTAAAACTAAGCCTTTCATCCCACTTTGTTCAAATAAACTATTTCTCACCTCAATTCCTTCTCGTTTTAGCATGCTCATTTTTAGTTAGCAACCAACAGCATGTTTTAGGCAAAAAGAATAAACAACAACACGATAGAATACACGCTGCGCAACTTTGCCGCCTAGACGGGGAAGATATGTTATCTGTAAGATTGTTGCAGAGCGAGCCACGCACACTTCACCTGCGCCACTAAAGCATGTACGAGCGTGATGTGTTGAGCAGAGAAAGTGATCCCTAGCTTTCAAACACTGAATGTGATCACCTTTGCTGCTTGAAGCGAAGGAAAAGACAGGGCAGCGAGTGGCTGGACACGCACGCGCACATTGATGTCTCGACACCAGAAGTGCAACGTCAGATGGTGTGGTGATGCATATTACCAGGCGCTCGCGTGCCCCAGATTATTTTGCCGCCGGGTGTACACGCTTCCATCCTAAGCAAAAAATACTGTAGAACTGCGTTGTGTTTATCCAAATAACCAACGTACCAGTGTTTATCATAACTTGTTTTTTTCTGGCGTAAACATTAGATTTATCGTAAGATATTTGCCTCCACCCCCCCACCCCACAACAAACAGGTGGCGTCGGGCAAGACACGCCTACGTAGCTGATTACTTGCAGCTGCTAGCTTAACAGAATCTCCCCTCTCACTTGTGCCGGGGCATTGCCTGTATCTCACCCTGTTCGGCACGGCACGGTGGCATCTAACCTTTGGACTGACAAGTTCACTCGCGATAAGATAAAACGGCGAGGGTCCGTCTGAACAATGAAACTATTTTACTTTTTGCTTTTTACATTAAGTGAAAAGATTGACATGACTGCAGCTGCCGACGCATGCATCACGGCACAGCGTGCTGTGCAGTGAAGCTGCATTTCGGGGCAAAGTTTGTGCATCACTCCCACCCCAAGGTCACTTCCAAGTCCCGCGAAACTGCACCGCCACTTAAAGACCAGTAAATTGTGACGAGTACCTCCAAACTTCGAGCGCAAGTCTTTTTTGGAGTTCGCCTGAGTGCGCCCCATCATGAATGACCTGTAGCAGGGTGGCGAGTTGGGCGAGTTGGTGTACTTGCATCTTGGGGAACAGCGCGAAATAACAGGGACACAAAAAGAAAGAAGTGGACAGGACTAGCGCTGACTTTCAACTCGATTTATTGGAAAAGACGTAACTATTTATACATACACAGAATCCTCCTCCCCCACCACGCCACGTGCCCACACCAGCCAATGACATACTATCAAGACCAAAACACTCCCCTGTTGACAACGCTCATTTCTTAACACAAGAACACCTTATCGCGACGACCGCTCTAAATAATTCTTTTTCGTGCAGGACAACTGAAGTTTCACTGATACACTCTCTCCCCCACTTTCTGATGTAGTACGATTCCATCAACTCTCTCGTACGCCTGTCTTTATGCCTAAACAAGATATCTCGATTCAATAAATCGAGTTGAAAGTCAGCACTAGTCCTGTCCACTTCTTTCTTTTTGTGTCCCTGTTATTTCGCGCTGTTCCCCAAGATGGAAGATCGTGAATGACAGCTCCCTACTGTTCCCTACCCAAGATGGAAGATCGTGAATGAACGAGTCCCTACTGTTCCCTACTCAATGCAAGGGGCATTGAACATCACCTCACAGTTGCCTCGGTGTTTTCACGAGAGATGGGTCAGGCGTGTCTGGTCGACACCTTTCATTTTCACGAAAATTTTATATACAGCCCTTTGTGCACAGGGGAAAACATATCTGACGTTAGTTTTCCTTTAAAAAAAAAAACACCAATGCCGGCTTAGGTGGCAGGTGCGTTGGGCAAGTCGCGCGAAATTTGAAACTTTTATGGCAGTAAAACACAAACTATTGCAGCTATTGCCGCAGTGTTTTCTTCTGCGGAGACTTTGCATACTCTCAAATGAGTTCGTATACTTGTTTTATGTTTTAAAGTCCCTCTTTTTAATAAACAATTACAGAAAGGACATTAAAGGGACACCGAAGTCAAAATACAAGTTGCTCTAGATTGATTAGCTTGCCAAGGACATGAATATACCACTTTTACGTGTAGCTTTTTTTAAAATAAGGTAGAAAATACTGAAAACGTGAAGAGATATGCCACTGCTACTGGCTACACCGTGCAACTTTGCACCGATAGTGCTTAAATCGCCTGGCGCCATTCATCTATAGTTGGGGCAGTGGTAACCGCTTTTCGAGGAAGCGTGCGAGCTACGCACGAGTGGTTGGTTCGATGCCAACATTAGCGGGGCCTCAAAGGGACAATGTTTTTCTTCAACAAAGCATCAATACTGATAACGGGTCTTACGAAGGAACATTTTGCTTAGGCGTCCGGAGCTGTAAAAGTCATGGGAGTTTGGGAATGCACGACCGATTTGACCGAAACTGACCAAACCGTTCGGTACGCGGTAGCATTGTATTCGGTTGCTTCTATAACCGTTATACATCGCCACTGCCTCGCTTGCTTCTGGTTCATGGTTAAGCAAGCAGCGACTGCAGCCACTGTTTGCGTCATGTTTGATCAGCATTTGACTAGCAATTTCTCAGCAATTAAGAGATCTTTGAGCACCGAATCAATGCTAAAGTGGCTATGGGAAGGTCAGACTTTCGTTTGAATCCAACTTGCTGGTTGCATCCAGTGTACCTTTATGCATCATTGGACATCAAATGAGCTAGCACTAGCGTGCGATACATTAACAAAGCTCTTCAAGAAGGTTTCGCTTTCAACCCTGGCAATTTTCTTGCCTACTTGTTAGGCAATCTTATGCGAGTTCTAAATATAATACTCGCCATAGACTGGTTTTTACAGCACCTGGGAAACATTCAATGGAGGAAAGGGAGGCCCCTAGCTATTCCCAGGCACTGAGAAAAGTGTGGCGGAAGTCACTTCAGCAGAGGGCTATACTAGCACCAATGCCAAAAAGCCAGCCCCTCTTTTGCATGGCTAATGGGACTGTTGCTTCACTGGCTTTGCTCAAATAGTACGAAAAGACAGGGGAAATGAGTAAAGGCACACGAGGTTTCAAGAGCGCGGAGGCAGAGGGGGCACTAAAGGCTGAATGATATTTTGTTCTGAAAGGTCATACGTTTTAGCTTTCTCAGCTTTGTTTTAAGAGCAATGATGCGTTATTTGCCCAGAAGTAAACAAAGCTGGCATTTCTCTCCCCCCCTTCCCTTTCATTTTTTCACGACGTAGCCACTGAGTCACAAAATAGGAGCGAAGCCCCGGTGCGGTTTAGAGCGTAAACGCTGGCATTGGTAGCTTTTACGGCTCCAAGCCATGGCAGATTACGACGTTTCTCTGGCCAAGGAGGGCTGGCTTGGACGTTTATGATTTGTCACCGACAGAATGAGAAACGCGCTTAGATGCTCACGTGGCCTGAGTGCCTGCCTACTTTGCCGTCCCAGACCCCATCGAGCCAGCCGGCTGCAAGCATGGAAGGCTGCGGCGAAGAAGCTTTTGAAGCAACAAGTGCCGTTTCGAATATCAAGCGTGGTATCCCAAGCTCCCAGCTGGGGAGGGCGTCAGGAGGCCGTCTTCACTTCACCTCGTCTGGCGATCACAGCCATCTCATATCTTCTCTCGCGCAGCAGGAACCTAGCCTGATAGGAACACTTTACGGCAGCTGTGTCCAGTAGTCGTCCTTGCCCGCGCTCCCGTCTCAAACATAGCAAGGCCAGACAGAGCAATGCACTCTTTACGGATTATCAACGGTGGCTCAAGGTGAACAGAAAAGCACAAGGGCAGATCGGTCGGCTAAACACTCGCTGCAAGTTCATTTCACGGGTGATCACGTTCGAACCGGGTGCGCTTTACCGATACCACTATTTTAAATAAGGTGTTACTCCTCCTTCTCCCTTCCTGCGTGTGGAAAACGGGAGATTAGGTCGGGCGGGTCATCTTCATCCTTTTGCTGCTTCTAATGAAAGGACTTTAGCTTAGCTACTTCCTACCAGGTATAGTGATTGCAGAAGCTCGGGTGCTCACCGTCATAGGTTATTGACTTCGTTAATTGTGCACCAATGCACTGCGAAAACGAAACTGAAAGCATGATGGCTGACTCAATAGTGAGGGAAGCAGCCTTCCTCACAGTGTATAAAAGCTGTAGTCTGTTTTTTAGATACGATGAGCTCATGGAAAGCTGTGATTTATGTTTCTTTCACGTGCTCAGCTCTTGTTTCAGAAAAACATCTATAGATGCTTCTCCAATGAGCTCTCGCCGCTCAACTTTTTTTGACGTCACAAACATTGATTAAGAGGTTTAAAGCGCCGACGCTACATAGGCGATGAGGCACGCCGTAGTGGGGGGCTCCGGATTAACTTTGGCCACCTGGGGATCTTCAACATGTGCCGAAATCTTGGGAACACACGGGCGTTTTCACTTTTTACCTCCATCAGAGACGTCACAAACTGTAGTACCTAAAAGCATACTGGGCATCGTACCCTGTTTTCATGTTTCTGATGTTTTCTGTGGTATTTAACGACTGCTAGTTGCGGGAATGGTGTATTTAGATTTTCGGAAACAGGCCAACTTGTTTCCACCCTATAGTGTCCGTGGTGTTTCCAGTGTTAAGGAGAGAGAGGGGAAAAAAAAAAAAAAAAAAAAAAACCCTCACCATAACGCATAATACCCGTGTCACACGTACACGAAAAATGACATCAAGTGCTTAAGGCCTTCAGATACCGAATTACATTATTTGGACGGGCCGTCTACATGCAAACACGCAAAGGCTTTAATGTGTTAGGCATGATGGTGATAATGATCAAAAAGAGAAATGCACTCATATTTTATAAGTTTTTAATGTAGCAAAAACATTACAAGGGTTAAAAATGTTTTTTGTGAAAGAAGGCATTATGAGATATGGTGTTTTCTAAAAGATGGTATGAACCGTTAAAAGTGGCTTCAGCAGCTGCCGTCGCCTGCGAGCAGTAGCCAAGTCCAAAAAATTCAAATTGATGAGTAACATCACAGTCTACCTTTTGCTGCTGTTTTAGTGAACTTTGCCTTCTTCAGAACATTGCCACCAAGAGTGCCCAAAAAATCGTCTTATGTCGAAGTTCAACTGCGTTTCCGCGTCCGCACTCTGGCGCCGAGTTTCGTTGGCTTCATTTGGTGCTCATCGCGTTCGAGAGTAGGCAGATTTAAGGTGTTCGTGACGGCAGTAAGGCATTAAAGGAGCCATGAAGACAAAACAAGTTTGGTTCATTTGAAAGATTGCCTCGTTAGAATCATACTGACACCACTTTTAACGCAAACTTCGCTCAAATAAGCTACACAATTAGGAAAAAAGGGAATGGCCATGCGACACTAGCTCATTTCCCGCAACAGAACCTATGATGTCATACCAGACAGCTCTGTGATTGGCAGAGGCCAGCAAAATCAAACGCAAATTATGCAGAGCTTATCAGCTTACAGAACAAGCTATTTGCACTTAAACTTAGCGCACATTCTTTTTATATCGGTAAGAATGGTGGGACAAACAGTGGAAGTTATGAAAGCACACGTAAACATAAAAGTACCGATGCGTACTGCTGTTGGTACTGCACGCACAATGCTTGGTTTAGCTGCACAGCACTGCGGGGCTTTGAGGTTGTCTCAGACGACACTGGCCGACTGACGCAAGCAGGGTGTCTTACGTGGCCATATTTGTCAAGCGAGCACTATGTTTCACGAAACAATTATTTTCTCCCAGAACAAAAACAAGCCAGCTTTAAATACGGTCAAAAACAAACCAAAGGCAGAAAACAGCTTGCAACAACATGGTGGTGCTATCTAAATTCACTAACGGTAAACAAGGCTGCAGAATTGGCCGCACAGCGGTCGGTTCCTGTGATGTCATTGCAGACCACGAAAACACACGATTTGGCGGGAAAATCAAAATTTTAACCTAAATTGAGTAATTTCTCAGTGAATAAAGCATCGTTTGTATCCGGAGAAGAGCTGGGGGCACTATAAGACATGAAATCTTCTGAATACAACAAACTTGTATTTTGTCTTCATGGTTCCTTTAAGCACTTAATGTCATTTTTTGCATACATGTGGCACAGGTATAAGACTTGAAGGTAGCAAAGCTGTACACGGCCGTCACAACCATCACAAATGGTTCAGGTCCATGACTGCAACCGATTTGCTTTTTCTTCCCTGCTGCAATAACCTTTACTCCATCTTCGTTGCTGTAAGTGTGAGCTTTTATTTTTTTGGAAGTGATAATCACTGGACATTAGAGAGTTTTAGCAGTCCGTCCGTTCCGCCGTGTACGTTGTTACCGGGTTGACAGGGACCCGTCTGGGCACTTGTGCATTCGTCGCGGTAGGAGGATTAGTTCCGCGGGCCTGCCTTCGCCATGTCCGCGCCTCCGCGCCCTTCCACGCGCGCAGGTGCAGACGGGTCCCGGTCAACCCGGTAACATTGTACACGACGGAACGGACGGACTGCTAAAACTCTCTATTAACTTGGAGGGGCGTACACTACTACAGTCGAATCCCGCTACAACGAAATTGACGGGACATGCAAAAAATTTCGTTGAGGTGAAATCTGCCCCAACACAGCACAGAAGGGCAAGAAAAATAGCCCTGGATATTTCCGCATCATTGGCAGCATAATACAATGTTTAGAAAAAGGAGTGACGCGCAGTAACATCGTGTTTATTCCGATAACAAACATACCTATGGTTATCTGTTTTTTTGCCAGCATGCAAAGAGCGCGATACTGAGGAGGAAGTGCTTTCAAAGCGTATTGCTGTACAAGGTGTTTCTACTGATTACTTGCAGATAGCTGCTAGGGGGTTGGAAGCCTCCCTAGCTTGTGGCAGGAGGGGTGCCATTATCTTATCTTCTGACTAGGCAGGGCAGCAACTGACCTTGGCAGGCAAGCCGGCACTTGGGACTAAGATAGGATGACGCGAGTTCAAGAGTAAACATGAAAACATTATTTATGCTTTTGACTTTGAAGAATTGTAGAAGGAAAACTGCAAGGACAGCTGCTCACAACACATACATAATGGCGCTGTGCCAGCACCTAGCAGAGCACATTCGCGCAATTTCAACTGGATACGGATTGGCTATAGCTCCGGCTTGGTGAACCTGGCCTGCGCCTCGTGTAAAGACGGCCCGCCGCATCGTTATCACCATCAAGCAATGGCGTCCACCTACAAGTTCGTTTTTGTTTTGGGTAGCAGTGTGTGTGCACCGCGCATGTTTTCGGTGAAACTAAGCGTCCTGAATGTATAAGAAGTTACAGATAGCTGGTGCTATGCTTATTTTATTGTAAATTTTATTGTAAAATAATTGTTCAAACCTAGCCCAAATCATTGAAAATTTTACTGAAGCGAAAGCAAGTCAGACAAATGGTTCAATGTGCCGAGGACTTTGTTGCATTGACTTCTATGGCTAGCTGACGGGGAATTGGAACTATTTCGTTGAAGCAGAAATTTCGCTGAAGCGGACTTCGTTGTAGCGGGATTAGACTGTATACACATCGAAGACGAATAAGGAGTACAATATTTAACCTTTATCTTATAAACCGTGTATTGGTATACGTTTATATCGATCGTAGATGCGTTTACTTAGTGCATGAAAAATCTTCGCATGGGTTCATTCTTCGCTTGCGATTTGGATCTTTGAAGGTTTGACGGTTATTGAACGCACTTTTAGTAAAGCTTTTGACGCACTTTTGATGAGAGAAAGCGTTTGTGCCAACTTTCTCTAGTAACGGATGGTAAAGCTTTTTTTTTCCAGGTGCATCATTCCCAGGCGATCGGTGACGGGGTAGCTGTTTAGCGGATTATTGAAGTCCCTGCGGTTGATCTGACACGACACCCCTGATCCTGATAATGCGATTTTTTTTCGAATCTTCATGCATTCGCTGCAGACAGCCTTCGGTATGCAAAAACATGTAGTTTCACTGGCATTTTCGTTTCAAGGCTTTTTTTTTTTTTTCTTTTGAGTGGCTGTCGAAGCCTCAAACAACACAGTTAACCATTTCCGATCGTGTCCTAGGCCACTGAGGCAGGCACCGCAAGCACCACGCAATCTTTGGTTGTGCCGGAGGGGGCGACCACCCCAATGGCGTGTAAGCCATGACGACGGCTGCGCCATCTGGGAGCACGGCAGCAGTGCAGCCCTCCTATACTTTTTTGTATGCTTGCCAAATAAAATTCCTGCCTGTTACACGACACTGTTATGAGCCAGAAAATGTCAACACCAGAGCGTACCTGTTCCCTTGGGCGGTCCAGAGCCAACATACTGCGACAGTGTCTCTCCTTGCTCGACATTGCACCCCGGAATGTTCACCACAAGCCAGTGATGCCACTCCCGGTACTTCGGGGTTGCACGGCTTGGGGCATCAGGATCTGCATTTTCAGCACAACATGTAGGCTTCGCTGCTAATTGGCCTCAGTTCCTGAACCAGTTCTGTGCTGGCACCACTATCGTGCAGAAACAGCTGTGCACTTTCCATTAGCTTTTGCATTTATTTTTGAAGAACTGACGAAAAAGGGCGTCACTTCTTCCATATTCACTTGCACCACTGGGCAAATTGACTAGCAAGGTGCAGGCAGTGCACTGCTTGAACTAGTTCAACATGACCAGCCGAACCTGAGGGATCCAAGAACATATCTCAACAAACCAGTCATGCAGAGGGTGTAAAAGGCGCTGGCTTCTGCAGGGTAGGAAACCATTGGCTGGCACTGCACTTGCGTCGGCGTCAACGTGTTTCCCATCTCAACTTTAACATCACTGTAGGACACCTGCAATAAAACGAGGTCAGAAAAAAAAAAAAAAAAAAAACGCGTGTTAAACAACACAACCCCACACAATGTTCACAAAAACGGAGCTGTCAGAGTTAGCGTTGAACCGTTGCGCCATTCACCTGCACGGTGTTTTGCGGGACCGTGTCAATCACGTCGGGAACAACCTGGTTCGCCTCCAGATCTGACGTTCCAACGCTCTTCTGATAAGACATCCTAAGTGCAAAGAGAAGGAACACAAACACTGATCAAGGGACCGTTATCAGAGCAATCGTGGACACAGCCAACCGGCTAGCCCTGCGTCTTGGCAAGCAAGCGCTCGCCTTTGGCTGAGCGCTAGAAAAAAAATATTTCTACACAGGTTTCTAAGACGTCTCGCCTCCCTTCACGCACTAGGTTCGCCACAAGAGGTTGGGAGCGTTTAAACCCACTGAAATAACTTTTTGACGGATAGGCTTTCTTGCCCCTCAGGTTTTGAGACATGGCAACCGTACGTCGAATTTTCACACACCTGGATCGCGACAACGCCAAATGTAGTTGACACGCCTCCTGCAAAAGCACAGTGCTAACATTCAAAAGGTTTTCGACAATAAATACTTCACGCCTGCCGCACAAACATGCTGGACAGTTACCATGCGTGCCACTTGTAATCAAACACGCTTAGGCTTATTGCGTGCGCCGCACGAGGACGAGTTCTGGTGGTCCAGATAAATTGTGCGAAATGCGAAACCGCTATTCGTATGGTCACTCACTGAATATATATTACAGCCGAGGGCCGGATGATAGAATAATTCTGTAAATGCAGTTAGTGTGACTATTTTCCCTTCAGCCGGCGTGGGGAGGATTTGGTCTCCCGCCAGCGAATGGCACTTGCAAATACGCTTCCAGTTGCGGTTGCAAAAACACACGCGTCTTTGTTGCTGACCTTTTTCCGCACAATTTCTACGGTAAATAGATCTAAAGTGTTTCTTTTTATCCGCACGAAATTCCACAATACCTGCTCTGCTGTAGAAAACGCCGAAGCGACGATGGAAGGCCGGATGCAGATGCTGCTCTCTGGGTAGAGGTCAAAGAAACACGAGCGGGAGCAACAAATATTGCTCGCGAACACACAGATCGAAGCATTTCTGATTTTTGAGTGCCACAATAACAGTTACACTTTTTTTACCCCAAAGTAGCCAACAATCAGCGTTTGTAGAGGTTTGTAGCGTGAATAACACTTTTACAAGAAAGTCAACGTAGGCGAACAGGTGGCAACTAACGCCATCTGTGACAAGAGTCCGCGCGCGCATGTGCGCGTTGGTTCCGTTTGTACCGAAAACAAATATGGTTGCTCGCTGACTGTCTAAAGACAGTACAAAAATTTTGCTCCTAGTAACTAGGCATTCTGATGTGTTGACGTCCGATGTTGCGCTACCTTGCCAGTAAAAGTTTTTTAAGCCGCTGCTAGCACTACTGACACTAGGAGACGGCAGTGATTATCCAATTTTAAAAATCTGGACCCGAGTCAGAAGGATGTTTGCGAATGCTAGAAGAGGTGGCGCGATAGGCCTAATCATTTTCCAATGACATACGAAAAACAGCTATTTAGAGGATCAGGTGTTACCAAACTGCGGTGAGTTCTTCCTTTCGAATTACTTCTCTTTCACGTGATTATTAAATATTTAAGAAGAAAAATTGTGTGAAGTGTTGCAGTACATTTTGCGAAACTTCATCGCATCCGTATAACCCATCAGTTACTCGTCTGCTCTGACTGCAGTAACATTTCCGCGCGGTTCTTTATTGTAATCGCAACTTAGTTTTGTGGAAATCGATAGTTAGTCAGTTTTTTGTGTTTTACTTCAATCGGTAAACTTCATTTCTTCTTTGCATCGTTTGAGTTGTCAATCAGCTGACCGCGAGGTGCAGACGTGAGTAGCTTTCGGAAACCACTACAACTCGCTCGATTGCACAGTTTTGCGTGCACTGTTTCCAGGCGCGAGCCTCTGTCCTAGCAAGGGCAGCCGACAGATGCTGTTGGAGAGCTGGTTGGGAGACACGCTGTGCCTGGTAGAGCCATGAGTCGCCTGAGCACCAAATGGATCTGCCAGCACTGCACTTACGAGAACTGGCCAAAGGCCCTACGTTGTGTCATCTGCCAAAACCCTCGGCCCACCCTCATAGAAGAGGAAGCATCCAGCGAGGAACTAGACATATACAAGGTATGCCAAAACACGCTGTCCCCCCAAACAGCTGACTGGCGCTCGGCGCTGAGTAGACATAACTTGCGTGCGATTTGCGACGTTTATTCGGGTCCCCTGTATGTAGTAGAGGCCATCAGGTGTAGTGACTTCTGCATGTGAAGCATTTTATTATTCTGAATTATGTGCTAAAATGGTTTCCTTATTCTGCCTCAACAGTTTCCAGGTGATAGCTGAGCCGCGTGTGCGAAAGTTGAAGCATTTGTAAGGGTGTATTTCTTTGTAGCGTAATGGTGGGACCGTGTACTAGTAACAGTACCTGTGATGCAAGCATGCCTCAGAATTGCTGAAAAAGGTGGCGTTTATGGTCACATACCTTGGAGTAAACAGAAGGGGAACAGATAACTGCGCCTGATCAACAAGTCTGTTGTCTTTGAAATGAGCTGCTCCTGTAACTGTGCAGCAAGGTTTTGTTTTTGTCACTAGCACTTATTGATGTCATCACTGGCCTTACGGCTTGAAGCACTATGTGGGTCTCCTTATCAAAGAACCCTTACAGTGGAGTACACAGCCAATGATACATGTGGTGTCACCTGCTCAGTGAACACCACTGCTTAGCCAAACAAATTGCCAACCTAATTTTTCACACCTGATAAGGATTCTCACAGCATTATCTTGACCGTCTCATCGTTATCGATAAGAGCTGATGTAGGCTTCTGTGATGATCCACAGTCGTTCAAAAGAAGAGTGGAAGTAGAGCATAGGGCTACAATTTTTTTTTTTTTAACTCCTTCAAATACAAATTAGACTTGTGAAGACAGAATAAACACATTTTGTGCAATGTATGCTAAAGACCTAACCTCATTTCACACTTGGCTGTGCAGGGGTGTTAATTAATAAATACGCATCGCTCCAACGAGTGGGCATCATAATCTAACAGCAAACCGTATTTTCAAACACTTTGAGAGATCTAGCATGTGTGGACCTTCTAGATCTGACAGTCAGATGGCGTAGCTTATATTGAAGGCTGCTTGCTCCATTTGCATTCCATTTGCAATCCCCCTCTACATCTGTACACGTCAGATTGATTGATTGATTGTAGGGTTTAACGTGCCGACGCAACGCAGGCGATGAGGCGCGCCGTAGTGTAGGGCTCCGGATTGATTTTGACCACCTGGGGATCTTTAACGGAAAGAAGAATCAAATTAAGAGTTGTTGAATTCAGCGTTTTCATCGTTGCTGTTCTCCGGATTGATTTTGACCACCTGGGGACCTTTAACGTGCGCCGAAATCTCGTACACACGGGCGTTCTTGCTTTTCGCCTCCATCAGAAAATCGGCCGCCGCGGCCGTGTACACGTCAGATGCTCCAGGTTGTAGATGCAAGTCCTGTTAATCATGCAAGGAACGATAATAGTGTTGCTGTAATTATTTTTCTGTAATGGTTTACGGAGCAGCACGAGCTGTTTTAATGATGGCATTTAGTTGGCCTAAGATACGGCTAATCAGTTTTCAAAACGTGTCGCTACTGGAGGCAATTTTCCTCTTCACATTGTATATGGTGCACTGTGCTAACACAGTTTTATAAAATCTGGGCCAAGATTCACGAAAACCTTAGCATGTAAGATATCGTGAGGGCCTCGGCTATCACTTCACAAGCCACGCATTAAGGTGGTGGTTGGTTCCACGGTTGCCATCTTGCGAGTGCAGATTTTGCCACCAGGCCACGCCACTGATCCACGACTCGGGAAACAACCGAGATGGGTTTTGCGAGAGAAAAAATGCAGGGTCCCCTCCCTTCCATCTCCGATGCCCGAGAAAGCTTCTTTTGTTGCTGCCTGAACCATGGCAAACAGATTTTCTTCGCTTTTGTTCACGGGGGGATGCATTGCTGGGGTTGTTTGGAACTGCCTTCGCTGCCGCAACTTGCTCGTTCCCCAAACCGTGCTGAAGTGCGCTAGCTGTCTATATACACACGCATAGCACAAATGATACAGGACATTGATCATCAGCTAGACTTTCCTGTTTCTGATTGTTTTATGGTGGAAAGTTGGACCATTTAGCGATACATATGTCGACAAGACTGCCAGTGCACATTACTAAAAGAGCAAAAAGAGAACTTTGGTGTAAAAGAGTAAAAAGAGTGATATGATGCAAATTATCTGCATATGATGTATATATTTCAGGCGGTTCCATCAATGAACTGATGTTGAGGTTGTCGGCACGTGCCATGTGCCTTTCCTTCTGTCCTCGTCTTTCGCGCTGTGCAATCGTGTCGTCTCTGTTGATGCCATGGCAGTTTTAGTCGGAATCAGAACACTGAATCGAAATCGGGGCTGTAACTAAGCTCTGGCACAAGATAAAATTTCATTTTTTTTAAACCTTATTACATACCGTATTTAATCAATTCTGAGAACCCCCCTTTTTTCCATGATCATGATGCCCAAAGTGAGGGAGGGTGTTTAAATTCAAAAACCCTAAATTACCCCCTCCCCGCCACTTTTTTCTGCGGCCAAATCTCGATGAGGCAGGCGCAAGGAATAATGCTTTATTTGGCAAATATTCAATAGATAAATAGGTACAGACAGTGCACCCACCACTTACGTCTAATGCTCAGTCACCCTCACTGCCATTCGAGTCCGTTGTGCCACTTAAGCCGCCGCTCTCAGTATTTCCCAGCAGGTCGTCTTCTGTTCTGTTGCTGCGGTTTGTAATTAAAAACTTCATGAATGACCTGGCCAAAACATCAACTTGGGCACGCTTCCACGCGTTTAAGATCCACCTTGCAATGGTTGCTTAGAAAAGGGGGTGCTTATTCGCGTGCAAACTTTTTTAGATGTGACTGCGTCTCATTCACTCGCCTTGTTCCCCCATTCTCCTCGCCGCGCGAGCTGCGCTCTCAGCCGCTCACCCCCTCTCCTCTCCGATAGCGAACACTCTCTCCCGAGGGTCATTGGATTGGATTCGATTGGCTTGGATTGGATGAAAGTGGATTGTGTTGCGTCATAGCCGCGCCACGTTACGTCATAGCCGCGGCAGGGGGTTCACGGCACGTTTCACGCGATGGGAGAATCAACCTAACAGAAACAACAACGGAAACCCCTATGCGTCGCATCTACACAAGGGTTCCCGCGATGGGAGGTGGGAGTAATTTTTGCAGTTTTTTTTTTCCCAAAAGTAGGGGATCGTGCTTAGAATCGGGGGGTGCTTAGAATCGCAAAAATACAGTAAAAGGGCAATTATAATAAAATATGCCATATGTGCAGGTATCAGATGGCCTGTCTTCCATTCCTGCCTCCCAGCAGCAAATGTAATTCATCATGCATGTTCAAGATACAATTCGAGATAATCCGAAAGCATTTTGTCTTTGCGACAGGCGCTGCAAATATGTATTCAATTTATCCTGCTGCTGCTGTTTGGAATAATATTTTTTCCAACACTGTTTTTTTCTGCCCTCCCCTCCTCCTGATTGTGTCATCACAAATGGAACAATATTTTTTTCCGTAAAGGTAAAAAAAATAATTGCAACTTCCACAATCGCACCGAACGTGCTAACATCATTGCCAAATTGTTAATGTGGAGTTTGGACCACAGAAGTAACAGCGCCAAAATAACTCACCGGACGCTATGTAATCTGCTCAAAAATAAAACTGGCGTGTCATTGCGCCAGTCAACATTTTGTAGAACCTTTCAGCCTACATTCTTTGCAGTACGCAGTGCCGCCTTTGCACCGGATGAAGCAGGGGCCATTGGATTTGAGAAAATGTTCAGCAACCAACATAAACATCACAGCTGCTGGCACGAGGAGTGTGGAGAACAGACTCCCTATCAGCTGCAGCATATGTTGCACAACGGCTTCAGCTCTCACGGGCAAGCGCAGGGGATCACAATTCACGATGGGGAGCTAAAGTTAGGCGCAACCCGGAAAGTAAAAAGAAAAAGCGCGTGGTGAGAGCCAGTCGGGGACATATGAAACACGGGATTCACCATCAAGGGCCACTGCCATTAAACGCCATCATCACCATCATCATCAAGGGCCACTGCCGGAACTACCATAATGGCAGCAGAAAATAAAACAGTGGCAGGCACGAATTGAGCATGGAAACTTTAGGCAGCCTTTTCTCTTAGTGTGTCGAACAACCCGTGTTGTGCACACTTGACACAAGATGAGTGGTGATGGAGATTATGCCCCTTTTCCCCCTGCCTGCGGGAAGGCACCTACTGCCGCCCGGACGGTTTTAGAGGTGTAACAAAGTTGAGAGTTGGGCGAGTTTTTTAGTGGCCAGTTTTCGTGTAAAACTTCCCACTCAGTGACAGACAGAGCAGTGCTCAGGATGGGCACTGATTCTAGATTTAGAGCAGTCCATCTATCGCCTCGATCCCCACCTGTCTCCTACCTTCCTCCCTCCCTTTTCCCATAAGCAGTTCTCAGAAGAGACCTCCTTTTGCTTTTCCGGGTTAATTATCCAGAGCAATCGTGCCAACACTCGCTTAATGGCACTACTCACGACTCAAGTGAACCAAACAATTGGACTAATACTGCGTGTAGCAGCCCGGAATAAAGGACTCAAAGAAGCTGAAAGAATCTGACTAATCCAAGCATTTGTAATGAGCCGTATTACATACTCGCTACCATACCTGAATCCATCCCCGATCGAACTGAACAAGGTAAATTGCCTTATTTGTGAAGTCTACAAGACAGCCCTACAAATACCCCACAGCCCTTCCACTGCCAGGTTGGAACAATTGGGCATCTACAATACAGCCGAGGAACTACCTAATAGAGGCCCACAGGCTCAATCAGCTATCGTGACTGTCGGCATCCCCTCCCCTACCGGCCAACAAATCATGCACAGACTAAATCTGCGAGCCCTGCTAACTGCCGATACCAGAGTCCCCATCCCTCATGAAATTCACGCACAACTTCTCATTCGCCTTCTCCCGCGAAACATGCACCTGGTACACAATCAAAAGTGCAGGGAACAACGAGCCCGAACTTTAACCGAGAAATCCCCAATAAACCCAAGCACGGTATACGTGGACGCGGCCGACTACAGACATCACGACGCTTATGCTGTGACGACTCTGTATGACCCCAACACTCCACCCATCAATTCCCTTACTGTACGCACCCGCAATCCGGCAACGGCAGAAGAGGCGGCTATTGCGCTGGCACTAGCTCACTGGCCAACCCCTGCAATCATAATTTCAGATTCAAAAACGGCCATCGAAAACTTCTCTAGAGAAACTATTTCCCCGCAGGCACTCTAAATTCTCGTACAAAATCCTCCTAACACCGAAGTGGAATTGATCTGGACTCCTGCCCATACAGGGTTGGGGGGTAATGAGGCGGTCAACCAAGCAGCTCGAGAGCTCACGACCCGAGCAGGACCAAGCCTCGTCCCCTTAAGGCCGATCCACACGACGGACCGAGTCCGCAGTCCATTCGGTCACGTGATGCGACATCACGGTCCGCCGCGGTCCGGTCCAGAGCAGAGCGCATCCACACGGCGGGCCGGCTGAGCGGACCGGGAATGGCCGACCGTCTGAACTAGCAAGCTGGAAGGTTGAACACAGGCGCCGTTTGGCCGCGACAACATGTTGTAACGCACAAGCCTGCACGAAACGTTTCATCCCCACAATGAACAGCCACCCGCATGCCAGCCGGGCGGGCGCGCTCACGCATCCGCCGGCGTCGTTCGCACGAAGGCGACACTACGAGCGGTGACGGCGGGGCAATCCGGGCTGCATACGGCTCGTCACCGCTCGCTGGAACCGAACGCTTCCCGTAAATTGAGGTCCACATGCGTGAAACAAAGTGATAATGATGGCTAGCATCGCACTAGTTAGAGTGGTAGGACTCGCTAGTAAAAGCGCGGATGAAGTATGCGTCGCGATTGTAAGCCTAGCCCGCTGCCTATCCCAGCGGGGGTGATTGACAGGCTCCTTCGAGCGCTTTGAAACAGCCGCGCTGCCCGCGCCATTCTCTATTGGCGCAACTGGACCCGGCTCTGCCCACGAGGCGCGGGAGCTGTCAGACCACGCTGATTGATGTCACGGTCCGCCGTCGAGACCGCGGACCGAAAAGCCTCGGCGAATATTTGGACCGCGAGGGCCGCGGTCCTGCGCGGTCCAACGGCGCTCCGCGCGAACTGGTGACGTCCTATCACGTGATGCGCGGACCGCGGTCCAAATAATCGTTTTGGTCCGCCGTGTGGATCGGCCTTTACATGGAGCCCGATCAGCCCGAGACAGCTTATTGAGCTATCGAGAAATCACCGCACACCAGAGGTCCACTCACTCAGACTCATTTGGACTCAAACTCGCGCATGAGTTTGAGTTTGAGTGAGCGCGAGGCTAGTGTGGCATGGTGAGTTTGAGCCGAGTGAGCTCGACTGAGTTTGAGTCCGATTGAGTTTGAGTACGCCTAAGACCTAGTGAATTCTGAGTCCATTTTGAGTTCTGAGTACGCCTAAGACCTAGTGAATTCTGAGTCCATTTTGAGTTCTGAGTACATTTTTTGAGTTTGAGTCCATTTTGAGTTCTGAGTCCATTTTGAGTTCTGAGTACATATTGAGTTTGAGTACATTTCGAATTTGAGTCCATTTTGAGTTCTGAGTACATTTTGAGTTTGAGTCCATTTTGAGTTCGAGTACGCTTTGAGTTTGAGTCCATTTTGAGTTTGAGTCCAATTTGAGTTCTGAGTACATTTTGAGTTTGAGTCCATTTTGAGTTCTGGGTACATTTTGAGTTTAAGTCCATTTTGAATTTGAGTACATTTTGAGTTTGAGTCCATTTTGAGTTCTGAGTCCATTTTGAGTTCTGAGTACATATTGAGTTTTGAGTACATATTGAGTTTTGAGTACATATGAGTTTTGAGTCCATTTTGAGTTTGAGTACATATGAGTAGCCTAGCAGGTAGCTATGGTTGGCTGTTAAGTTTCATGCGCGCTGTGGGCTCGGAATTCGGTTATCTTCGGGTACGGCACCATTCGTGATCCGCGTGATCAGTTGGGAGGGAGGAGGTGTCTGATTTTTTTTTTTTTTTACTTGTTGAATTTTCATGACCCTAAGCGCTTGCTGTATACCAAGTTTTCGCGGCTGGCGCGTGAGTGATAATTGACTGGTGAGGTCATAAAAAGGGTTGTCTTAACTTTTCCTCCTGATGGATCCACTAAGAGGGTGGGAAAGGGTGGTGGGAAAACACACTGCGGCGCTTGCTTGCTTGTTGTTCGCCTGCTGCTGTTAATGGCTTGATATACTAGGGGTCGCAAAGGAAGAGGTGAGAGCTGGGGGGAAAAGGGGGCTGGGGCTGTCCCTTCTGCTGTTTCAAATTAATTAGCTGAATTGACTGGTCAATGCCCCTTTAGACAGAATAATGACTGCATTAGATTGGGTGAAATTTCAAACTGACAACGCTAAGGCGTGTAAGGTATCAAATGAAAGGTCCCGATTAACGGAATCACGCGGGGTAAATAAAAAAATACTTCCTGATTGTAGTCATCAGGCAGTCATAATGAGTGATAGATCGGATTAAAATTCAAAATGACGCTGCGAGGGCATCTGGGGAATCAAATTCAAGGTCTCTATGTGGGGAATCATTTGGGAGAAAATGAGTTATGGTTATATAATGACATAGTCATGGTTAGTCATAGATTCGGTTAAAATTTAAGTTCATTGCGCTAGGGCGTGTGGCGTATCAAATTAAAGGTCTCGATGAGAGTAATCAAGTGCTTCTTGATTATTATCATGACATACTCAGTGGGTCATAAATTAGGTTAAAATTCACAATGACACCACTGGACATACTCAGTGGGTCATAAATTAGGTTAAAATTCACAATGACACCACTGGGTGTGCGGGGCATCAAATTGAAGGTTCCGATGAGGGAAATCACGTGGGACAAAAATGCGGTATGGCTATATCATGAGGTAGTCATGGTTAGTCATTGATTGGTTTAACATTCAAATTGATTCCGCTAGGATCTGATGGGTATCAAATTAATGGTCTTGATGAGCGGAATCACGTGGGAGAAATACAAAAATGCTTCAAACGTTACTTCCTTCATTTCCCCGTGTCCCAACAAACAAGCAAATCCTTCGACACATATGGTCTTGTGGAAATTGTGGACGACCATAGGTAACAGGGGGCATCAGAGCTCATCAGAAAGGCGAATTTCACATTTGTTTATGAATAGGCCTTGCGGTTGCGTTTCGTGTCCATAATTTCCTTCCCACAGTGTACCAACGTGCACTCGAATCCGGAATTGGCCAATTACATGTGAGACATTAACTCCTTGCTAGAGTGTAAGAGATAGAGAGGCAACAGAGCCACCAAGACATAAAGAGACATTGCGACAGAAGGAAAACACTTCAGAAAAATAAGCAAGCGCAGTTTGTGTGTGCGTTCGAACTGATTTTATTACAATGAGAAATCAGCGCAAGATATCAAAACTAGCACATGATGACAATGTAAAGGAAAAGAATAACTCGTGCTCTGCAGTTCTCCAACGACTACATCTCAAACACAATGAAAGAACACACACACACAACAGACACGCGCACGCACGCACACGCGCAAACGCACACGCTCTCGCACACGCACACGCGTGCATGCTGGAAATTAACAGCTGGGTACTGTGGCAGTAATTGCTGACAACAATAGCGTGGTGCTGAGCCGAGCTACGAGAGCTCATCCCACCTAGCAAATGCTAATAAAAACTAATACAAGTGCTTTAGCAAACAACGAGGCACTTTTCTGTTTGTCCCACGTGATTTCCCTCCTCGAGACCCTCAATTTGATACCCCACATTCTTTAGCGCCGCATCTCTCTGAATTTTAACCCAATCTGAGACTATCCATGACTCCCGTGTTACACGGTTCGCGATTTTCGATATTTTTTCTTCTGATTATTTTTTTAGTTTTTTTTAACATTTAGTTTGATCAATTGTCTACATTTACGCTTTTATAATTATTACAGGTTGAACTTCCGTGATATCTGCATTTTTGTGTAAATGCAGGGCGTTACACGATCCTGGTGGGGGTAGCGAGAGGGGGTACTCAGCAAAGGATGCTACACATTAAAAAAGCAAAGGCATATCCGTGAATGCCTCGCGTTTCAGAGATTCGCGGGGACAGTTCGCTTTGACGCAAGGCGTTTTTTCAGGATGCAGAGCAAGAATGCACGGAACTGTAACCCTAAACAGCTTCGACATAAATAAACGGAGCAGTGAGCGCACATCCTCTCGCCCAATCTTGCTTGTTTTGACCCAGGGACCCAGCACACCATCGAGTCTGGACCGCCTCTGTCATAAACACGAACACGGAGCCTACATCAAGAGTTTGGTATCCAATATATACGTACAATTGCTTGCAACCAGCGCTAGCCATCATGGGCAGCAGGTATAGCTGTATTAAATCTGCAACGAAAATTATTTCCGACCTCACAGGAGCTACGGTGTCATGTCGTGCCGAATGCAAGAGTTTGAGCTCACGAATTTGCACACGTAATATTTTTAACACGCGTGAATTTGACAACGCTGAATGCTAATGAAATCAATCAGAGTCCATCTTAGCCACAGTAAATTCCTAGCATGAGAGAGTTGTGAGGCCATTTGAGTTCTGAATTCATTTTGAGTTCTCGGCCCATTTCGAGTCCCGAGTTCATTTTGAGTTTTGAGTCCATTTCGAGTTTGAGTCCATTTTGAGTTCTGAGTACATTTTGAGTTCTGAGTACATTTTGAGTTTGAGAACATTTTGAGTTTGAGTCCATTTTGAGTTCTGAGTACATTTTGAGTTTGAGTACATATTGAGTTTTGAGTACATATTGAGTTTTGAGTACATTTTGAGTTTGAGTCCATTTTGAGTTTTGAGTACATATCGAGTGTTGAGTACATATCGAGTTTTGAGTACATATCGAGTTTTGAGTACATATTGAGTTTTGAGTACATATTGAGTTTTGAGTACATATTGAGTTTTGAGTACATTTTGAGTTCTGAGTACATTTTGAGTTCTGAGTACATTTCGAGTTTTGAGTACATTTCGAGTTTGAGTCCATTTTGAGTTTGAGTACATTTTGAGTTTGAGTACATTTTGAGTTTGAGTACATTTTGAGTTCTGAGTACATTTTGAGTTTGAGTACATTTTGAGTTTGAGTACATATTGAGTTTGAGTACATATTGAGTTTTGAGTACATATTGAGTTTTGAGTACATATTGAGTTTTGAGTCCATTTTGAGTTCTGAGTACATTTTGAGTTTGAGTACGTTTTGAGTTCTGAGTACAGTACATTTTGAGTTTGAGTACATTTTGAGTTTGAGTACATATTGAGTTTTGAGTCCATTTTGAGTTTTGAGTCCATTTTGAGTTCTGAGTACATTCTGAGTTTTGAGTCCGGGTGAGTTCTGAGTTTTGCGCTCAATGTGAGTTTGAGTTTGAGTGAGCGCAGATGTGCTGCTCAGCATTGAGTCTGAGTTTGAGTGAGTGGTGATTCGAAAAAAAAATTGTGAGTGAGTTTGAGTGAGCCGCGCCAACTTTGCCGAGGTATGCCGCACACTACCGCCTCTCTCGTCGAATGTATCCGCCCGCACATCAGGATCTTACTAATGCCGAAGATCGTCTGTGGCGCCTACTACAGATGAACACGCTTCCATGTCGCTCCGTACTGCACCATATTCACCCGAATTTATATCCGTCACCTAATGGACCTCTCCCGGGGTACGTCACGCGGCGGCCGTGACGTCACGGAAATCGCATGTGCTGGGTGTGGCCGGGAGGGTGGTTGGCAAAACATTCGGACCGGCGCGCGGAGCGTATGCAGCGAGGCTGCATTAGACGCGCGCAAAAGTGGAATTTTTGTTTACGTGTTGGCTTTTCTGATGCCGGTGGGCTGCTGTGCTCTCGGCTACCCAAATTTTGCGAGCAAAATCAGCGGCATCAGACTTTTCGGAGTCCCCACAGAGGTAAATTCGGCGTGTATTGTGGATGCGCGCAATGTGCCGAAGAGGCTGGCAGCCAAAGCAGCGACATAGTCTGCTCTTACTCGTAGCAACATTTCGCATTCTCGAACTTCAGCTGTTCTACAAAGCGCAGTCATACCGTCTACATTGGCAGTCCGCGCTGATTCGTGCAATGAAATGATACTGTTTATCAACCATCTGCTATCATGCAGCACCAGCAGAAACTTAATTGCTCAAGTGAAATAGGGGGGGGGGAGGGGTGGAGGGGGCAGACGGAAGTTTTCTTGCTGCGAAATATTGTCATGTTTTGAGGAGGTAGAGCACTGTATTAAAAACACAATGCATGCCTAACCTGCTTAGGCGACGCGAAATAAATGTTTCGACGAGCGATCCGCGATAGCCGCCTGCCGCCTGATCGACAACGACAATTTTGGTCTTTTGTTATGGGGGGATCTGTTCAAGACGAACGAAATTCATTGCTTGTAAGTACAATAAATTTTTACCTTGATCAATTATATTCTGCCTTGAGGATGCCGGAAAACTGAGATGCTTGCCGTGCTCACATGTAGCCTTCGGGGCGAGATGGGCCGCTCACGCGACTCGAAAAATGTGTTTGCCTTTAGCGAACAGACTCAGTGAATATTCATTTGTTGCGGCCTCCCGACGCTGGAGTATGCATGCGGGCGTACATGGACACTAACTTTAACTATCATGAAATAATGACTACTGAAAATATTTTAGTGCACTGTCGCAAGATATACGCACTAACCATATGTGGCTGCTATGTTACTCTCACAATGACGATGAACCATTTCGAGATTTAACTGGGGTAAAGGTAAGAAAACAATCGGTCAATCTCGTAGAGAACGACATCATTGCGATATTTTTATTGAAATAATTTTTGCCTTTTGCTCTTCATATTTTTGTTTCGTTGCTGCCTATTTTACTATTTAATCCTTTCATGCTTTACCTTTCTTTTTTCCCCTCGTCATGAAATCGTGTGTACGCCACTGTCTCCGGGCGACGCGAAGAGACCAGGAGTAGGGAGCGTTTAGCTGCCTGAGGCACCGCGCTTAGCTTAAGCAGACCTTGAAAGCAACAATAAATTAGCTTTCCTTGGTATGTGTCCGAACACAAAGAATCTTCAAAAACATTTTGGGATGCGTCGCAACAGCACCAACCTTCAGAATGACTCGTTTAGGCTGTTCTGCTGCGCACTGATTATCCGAAAGCGTCGCCGTTCAGTTGACCGTACGGTAAACGAAAGTGTTGCGGAGGTTGTAGATGCGGAAAGCTACATGGAGGTGCGACGGCCACAGCCAGGATAGCTAGACCCCCACCTGCAATGTGGGAAGCCAGTGACGGCCCGAACCAACGGCACATCGCTCCTTTCGGGCGCCGGGAACAGGGAGGATTTGCCAGGCCGTGCCGTCGGCGCAGGCGCTTTCTGCCAACCGCCACCTCACTTCGCGGCCGCCAGCAGGCGCCATCCGTCGCGCACGTGCGCTGAGTTACGTCACGTTGTTTACTTACAGGGAGAGGTCCATTGCCTGCGTGTGGTGTGAAAGACACAGTCGCCCATCTCATATGGGCATGCTCTGAAGGCCCCTTTCCTTTGACCCCCTCAGACGAGCTCTGGGAGAAAGCGCGGACCAATCAATTTTTAAATTGATTGGTCCGCGCAAGTGCAGTAGAGCGGTTATTCTTTATGTAAACAAAATGAAAACATTGTATTTCAGCAAAAAGTTCATTGTATTCACCCAAGTGCGTGCATGATTTTATGTTAGACTTGCTAATGTGGTTAGCAAGGCGACATATGTCGAGGGAAGCTTTTAATAACAATGCAAGAAAACAGACGAAGGATGAGTATGATGCGGGGTGAAGGGATATCGGCCTAGGTTGAAGGCCCGACTCTCGGTGACACACGACAATGTTTTTTTTTTCTTTTTTCTTGTTATTGGGTGTCTGTGTGTTGGGGGAGGGGTGGTCAAAAGGGGGAATCTTATGCTCTGTAAGTTTGTGTGGTGGTTGGTTGACCTGCTTGCACTATATAGCCCCTTCAGTCATATGGCAGAAGACTAATGCATTAGCGGTGACAGTGAACAGAATTTTCTTTCCAAACGCGATTATAATTTATAACTACCATAAGCTTCTGTTTCAAGTCTGTGCTCGTCCTTGTTGCGTACTTCGCTCGTGCGTGGTCAACCACATAAACTTGAGTTAAAGTATGTATTGAAAAATAGGAATGTTAAGGTTGCAAATGCCGATGCAAGCGAAGCAGAAATGCGTTTTTTCTCTCTTGCAATTCGGCTTCTTCTTCTAAAGTTGAATCAGCTGAAATAGACTGGTTAGTGATATCGGAAACTAGAAGACTTTAGCTTTCCATTGATATTAGCCATGTCTGTATTGAAGTGCAACACAAACATCTCCTAAAACTGGCAGCGCAAGCTGAGGGAGTGCGACCACCACCCTAACACCTACCACTCGCAAGCGTCCCTCACAAGAGAGAGCTATAGCAGATCGGAAAAACGGTTCCGGTACGGTACCGTCTACCGTCTGGACGCCACCATGCATGCGCAGAACCCTACCGTAAACCGGAGCAACTTGGCAGGACAGTACCGAGACGTACCGTGTCCGTCGTTCCAAAGCGGACGGCCGCTTTGGAAGAGTTGGGTAGACGTACGCTTGGCTCCCGCCTACTCGAGATAAAAAAACGCATTGTAAATCTGAGATCGTTTAAGGAAAATGAGCTTGCAACAAGTGAAGTCCGCGCGATTCTGATAGCCCAAGCCGCAAGCGAAACACGGTCCCGACCCAACTGCCGTAGCTTGTGTAGTGCAAGACGCATGTACGGTAGCTTCCTTTAGATAATAAAGGCGATCCAGCTACATAACTGGCATTAACCCCAACATGGAGCTTGTCTGTAAGCTGGCGAGTGGGGAACACGTGGTATCACTGCGAGGGCCTCTCAAATACACCGAAAAACTAGATGCAGCCCAGCTTGACATGCTTTATTTTGCACACAAGTGCCATCTGTTGGGGTGGGCGAGAAGTAAAATGTCCGCTTCATGTTCTTGGAGTCGCTAGTTCGAATCTCCCCGGGGGGGCGTTCGTTTTTTTTTTTTTTTTTCTACCGCCTTTAGCGCTTTCGAGAACTGAAAACTAATATTTCAGTACAAGAAACGCCACCAACTCGCGAAGAATTGCCAAATGGGGTCGGTTTACTGAACACCACCGTCGATCGTTTGCAAGGAGGTTCAGTTAGCCACACTGAGAGCAACCCAGTAGTGACACGGTGGCGGGCGCTGTGTCTTCGCTTCATGTATTTCAGCCCGGTGAACATAGGGCGTCCTGCCGCGGCAGATTTAACACTGCGCAAACGTCGTCGTGAAAGTTCGCTTCATGTATTCTGGCCTTTCCGGCAACGCGACGTCGCGAAGTCAATTTGCCTGTCTTGGATAGGCTCGACTTAGTGCGCTCCATTTAGCAGTCAAAATAAACATGTAGTACACACATAATGCCTTAATGGGACACTGAAGTGATTTGTTAACATTGCGAGATTACTAGCGCAAATGGTAGTCCGGAGTCCATAGGCCATGTTTCAATCATTCTGAGTGCGTTTACGCGAATTTATTTAGCAGAAAAATCGAATAGAAAATGCTGTCCTCCTCTCTGCATCCTCGCCCATTTTCTGGAGCGTTTTTGTGTGACGTCAGGAGGAGATGACTTGGCTTGACTGAGCTACTGCACGGATCGCCGACCTTCCAGCAGAGTCAGTCGGCCCAGCGTTTAGTCCACCGGCCCCGGCGGGTCGTCGCAATTCGTTCGCTCAGTTGAATTGAAGCCACGACACGTTTGTGAATGGAAGAATGTGCCTTTCTTTACTTTGTTAGTTTGTGCACTGTATCTAGCTCCAAGTCAAGGTCGCTCCACACAAGCGCTGCACAAGCGCTCATGCGACGCTTTGCTGATTGGTACACTAGTAGGAAAATGTAAGGCCACTTGAAGGTGGGAGACGAGTCAGCGAAGTCAATATAGGTACGAAGAAAATAAAATCAGCTGAAACTTTTACCGTTGTGGGGCCCCGTGTTCCCCTACGCCTCGCCTGCACATGTTTCCGCGAGCTGGGAGCCGCCATTTTGGGTAGCCGGCGCGTCACGTAGGTCGTGTCCTCTTCATGACCCCGCGCAACGCGCCGAACCGGCTCGCCGCAAACGTGTGCGCAAGGGCGTGAGGGAAGGAGGACCAGTTTGCCACTTTCCTTCGCGCCACCCTCTCCCCGACCTGGGGAAGACCTTCTCTCCCCTCCGATCTGACCTGCGGGACGAACGAGCGCTCCGCCAGGAGTCGACTGGGCGATTTGGTCGGAGTCGGTTGGCTCGGCGGTGCCTACGCGGAATGACCCGATGACGGTGAACCCAGTTGGCTCCACGGACTCTGCCCAGAGATTCTGCCCTGATCGGTCGCCACGGGATGCCTCCCCTGCTCCCGCGGCCGTGATGACGGATATCGAGGTCTGAGCCCAGCGGCTTGAGCGAGCGACAGGAGCCACTGTCTCCCCGCGAGCGATAGTCATGTTGTCTGGTATATGTCCTGTATCTGCCAGGCAATAAAGCCTCATTTTGGATTGCCGGAGCCTGTCTACCGCATGTGAGTACCCGAACCCATGCGTGAGTCTTCGGATTCCGCAGGGCTAGTGTACGGCGCGTAGCGTTCTCTAGCGAAGCTAGCCGGGGTCCTCTGCTGCTATCCCATACGTTAGCCCACACCGTACAGCATAAAACTAGGGAGCACGAAGCACTTTTTTGCGCTGGGAGAACAAGCACAGTGGTCAGCAGCATGACCACACATCTGCGAACGCTTTTCCGTCTAAGAAATGCAATTGCCAGACGTGAGATATTGTGGAAATTAGGGGCACGCTTACTGCACGAGCGCTATACAACAAGTAGTCACCTAAGCTGCTTGAAATGCTAAAACTAAATAAAAGTGTAAACTGGTTATACATTATATACCTTATATTTCTGGTGGCAGAAGCGCTGGCCCCATAGCCGAGTGGTCTGGAGCACTAGGTACCGTATGTTGTTTGCAAGTCACAAGTTCGAATCCCCAAGGGTACATTCTTCTTTCTTTTTTTTTTTTTTTTTTTTGTAAGTTGACTTTAGTTTTCGGCCTATGTTTTCTATACTGAGTTCACCATTTTTGGGCCGCAACGTTCACTGCTCCACGAATTAGTTCACAGAACGCGCGCAGGCTGACACTGACGCGCTGGCGAGTTCTCGTTGGCGTGCTGTTGCCATAAGCACCAACTGCTTGCGGGCAGTGGGCACGGGACAGACTCAACACACCCTTGGCCTGGTGCGAACACACTTTTTACGATACAGGCATGAGTGAGGCAAGCTCCAGATATGGGGGAAAAGTGCATGGCATTTGAGCGTCTGCGGTGACGTGGAGGGCGTTCATCCACTGCGTAGGCCTCGGCTAGTGGTTGCTATGATTCCAATCCGTCCTGGGAGGCTTATCTTAGGCATTTTACAGCCGACAACCTGGAAGAAGCGCGGTACAGCGATTACTGAGATATCGAGAATGCCCATCCAACGATGCCGTCGGATGTCAAGCATGTTGTTTTACAGAACCGAAACCGAAACTTGTTTGAATGCTAATCTTAAACATCGTCCAATCATGGTGCACCTCCTCCCGTCGTCACAGCCTTTAGTAGGTGCGGCCGCCACAGACCGCGCATGGTAGTTTTTCTTCTTTCGCGCTTTATAAAATAATGACCGACTTATCAGCCGGATAAACAATGAAAAGTGGGTTAAAGCCAGTCTACGCAGTGCAAGCAAAACCGGGAGCTTGACAGATTCACTTCAGTGTCCCTTTAAAGTGGTGTAAAAGTTTCTAAGCTTACAATTATCTACTTTTTTAAATCCCAATATCTGGAATTATTGCAAAAAAAAAATGCTTTTTGCTGCTTCACGCGGCGCGTTACCCAATTCGGCGCCAGACGGCGCTCCCAGTCACGGTTGGTTATGTATACGGTCCGGTAGCATGTCCGGTAGTTACGGTCTGCTATGACTCTTAAAACGTGCCTTCCCAGTACGGACCAGTAATGGGTACCGCGTACCGTACCGGAACCATTTTTCCAATCTGCTTCAACTTTGTCTTGCGTGCTAACAGATTTGTGAATTTGGGCCCTGCTTTCCAGCTTGTTTCAAGGAGCAATTGCTGGCGATGCAGCAAGCATTAGGATAGAAAGCCTTGTGAGCTGCAATAAGAAGGCTCAAAAAATTGCTTTGGCTCGTCAGCTGCTATCGCGTGTGAAATTTATTACAGTGTGTGATACAAATGTTAGTCAGAAATGCTATACGAACATCAATTTGACGTCTGCTGTGATATTTATTTTCCTTGGCACAGGTAAGGAAGTCACCAGAAGCAATACAATCCTTCATGTTGAGAAAATCCAGCATCGCTTTTATGTGCAATTATGAGCAGTGCAACGTACATGCGCAATCAAGCGCACCTAGCAACTCTGTTCTGCTGGTGTCATGTTTCTTCCATGAAGTTTTTTTAACTCCTCTTTTACGGTCACATTACAATTCATAACGAAGACTATATTCATCTGCCTGGCGACCGTTCTAGTAGGACAAACTGCGATAAATAGTGCGTTTCAATATTCCTATCCCCGGCACTGTGAATGTTTGGAACGTGCTGCCAATCGAAGCTGCAAATATTACAAATATAGATCAATTTTGTTCATTTGTGGAGTAGCTAATGGAGCTTGTATAGTATTTTTTGTTGTCATTGTAATAGCGTAAAAAGTGTCTTGCTGTGTTGCATTGTACTGTCTTGTACATTTTTTTTTTCATGTGTAGCATGTGGTTTCTAGTATTTTTTTTTTCTCTCGTATGTGCGAAGTGTGCCAATATAGCTAATGTACTATTGATGTACTTGCTATTAAAAAAGTGTTCCGTTGTTCTTCTTATTGCCCCTGAAAACATTGTATTTCTTTGACTTTGTGTATCATTAAATGCTTTTGATGTGTGCCCACTACCTGTATGGGTCTGCAGAAGACCTACAATATTGATAAATAAATAAAAATAAAATGGGCTTAATCACAAGATTAATTCTTGCTTTGCAGTAACAGTGGCCTCAGGAAAAAAAGCAGCTTGTGAAAATTTTTTTGTGTGTGTGTGACATGCACACATACTTTTTGTATACGTGTGTGGTAAAATAGTTTTCACACGATATTTTTTCTTGTTGTGTTCTTTTTTCGGGATGGGCAGTACTCAGCACTGTTTTCACAACAAAACTTCTTATTTGTCGTGTATATACTCCTCAGCACTCCACCCATCAGATACAAAAGTGAAAAGTGACGTTCGGCAAGCAGGGAAACACTTAATACAAGATAATGATTGAATAGCACTGCCACTGTTATAGTTGCAGCATTGTTTTCTTATTTTTGTTCTACGAGGCAAAAACATTTTTTTCTTCTGAGAGATGGGTCTTTAGACCCATCCCCTATGTGCATTTTTGTGTGTGTGCACATTGTGTGGGTGGATTTTTTTATATTGCTTTTAATTGTCCTTCTTATGTGATGTGCATGTTGTTAAACAACGCAGTTCCTTAAAATGGAAGCACTCGTAAAAGCGCAGGTTGTGACAGGTACTCATCTCTAAATCTGCTTATGATACATTCCCAAATGAAATTTTGTAGTTGCGGGTGACAGTGATAAAAAAAATTGGCCGCGTATCTGCTCCTTTCGTTGCAAATGTCGTCAAAAGACGATAGTCTTTATCGGCTATTGCGAAGTAAATGCCTCCCTTCGCTTTGCCGCTCACCTCTCATGTTGTTCCTCTTGCGTCGCGCTCCTCCCAAGGTAAAGACGCCAAAGGTTTGCTTAAATCATTTTAAATTTCCCGCGTTATACTGCTTCAAACCGGGTGTCTCGATGCGAACGCTGCTGTACGGCGGAGACGCGCGTTAATCGAGGCGCCCTACTTCAACGTTTATAGAACCGCATTTCCCTACTCCACGTGCGTTGCAAGCAGAACGTGGAACCTATCTAGTGGAACCTTGCGTAACTGTTGCCGGTTGATTTCTTAAAATGGCGCAAGAAGCTATAGTGGCGCGGGCGACAGTAGGCGACGGCGAAGTGAATTCTTTTTCTGCAGTTGATGAAGTATTTAATTTCGCAAAAGCAAGCATGTTTGATTTTTTTATAAAGGAACACTGCAAATATCACTTCTGTATTGATTTGCTGTCTCATATTTGCGTAATGTCTTGTTCTTCTTCAACAATGTTGACAAGTATGAACCTTACACCGGACAAAGACGGGTAGATTTAGCTGTGACTATATAAGACTAATGGGCAGGCATTGTTTTGCTTTGGCCGGGTGGCTGAATCGAGTCACAGACAGACAGACGGACAGACATACAGACATACAGACAGACCAAAATTTCTGGGTTTAAGGAGCCCAAGAAAGACTATCGTCTTTAAAAATATTTTTCATTCCACGACGGCTTACGCAGTAACTTAATGGTGTGCGAGTGGCGTACCAGACCTTTGAACATCACTCACATGTAATTGGGCAAGTAATTTTGCAAGTAATGGGCAAGTAATTTTGATGGCAGCAGTGAATTTTCTGACCTTGCATTCCAGACATATACCTTGCAAAAGCAGGCAGATCGTCATTGGGCTTTTTGGATTATGGGGTTTGACGCGCCAAGCTACACCTGGGCTATGAGGCACGCCGTAGTGGAGGGCTCCGTATTAATTTTGACCACTTATCGGGGTCCTTAACGTTCGCCCAAATATCGACGCACGGGGGGCGTTTTTGCTTTTCGCCTCCATCTGAAAAGCAGCCACTGCGTCTGGGATCGAGCCCGCTACGCCCTTGGGGCTCAACAGCACAACACCTTGTCTACTGAGCGACCGTGGGAGGTCATTGTGCTTCTTGGGGTCAGCTGTATGGAGCTGTGGTATTTCGTGGCAAGGGGGTGGATACTGTGTGGCGAATCCCACTTGTTGCATGGCCACCGTGGGGCAACAGAGTTAATGATGCTAACGCGGCTCCCCCCTGCAGATCTCCCCCCTGGTGTCCCCCGAGCCAGCCAACCCGTACCAGAAGTGGAGCTGTGGCCGGTGCACCTACCTGAACTGGCCCCGGGCGGCCAAGTGCACGCAGTGCCTGCAGGCGCGGGCGCCGTCAGCTGTCCCTCCTCCGCCCAGTCCCCCCGCGAGCCAGGAGGCCACGACGTCCACCGAGGCGGACCCCCACAGCAGCACCGCAGACCCCCGCGGCAAGTGGTCCTGCCCGTCCTGCACCTACGAGAACTGGCCCAAGGCGCACAAGGTCAGCAGCTCCTTGTCTTGGCGGCCTACTACCTGCCAACTCTCCCAAATAGTGGCCGAGAGGGGTGAATTCTAAGACCTCCTGACCGTACGGGGGGTACAATTTCCCCGCACTGGGCCCAAGCAGTAACCTGTGCGGCATAACCTGCAAGGCAGCATGTATTCTGTAAACTGTGGTGTTCTACTGTATTTTAGTGGTCGTAATTTGGTGGGGTATTAGGGGGATAAACAAAATTGACTTGTGCTCAACTACACAGCTGTGGGCCTCGTGCACTGTAGTTTTGAGGTGACATTTGGTACCACCTGGCAGCAGGGGCGACGTTATCTCGCTGATGGAAATAACTGGTGGAAATAAAGGATGTGCAGCAATTTCTGATATGACCTCATCACAAAGGCCTCAGAATTCAACCAGAAAGAAGCAGTTGTGTGTTTTTTATTGCATTAGTATAACTTCCATAATAGGAATAAATGTGTGTTTATTGTAACCTACCAGAATATACCTGAAAATGTTTCTATACTGTCAAATTGCTAATAAAAGCCAACGAAAGTACACAGGCCAGCTGCTTGCAATGCCGCTGTACACATAGCACCCCGAAAAAATATAAAAGCACATAGCACCCCGAAAAAAGATAAAAAGCACAGAACCATAGGTGCGTTTGTGTATGTGCACTCTACTTGGCGTTCGACCGCTGTGAAAAATGGCATATATCCAACAAAACAACTGAACGAGGGTGTATATTTATAGTTTTCCAAATAGCCTTCCGGTGTTGGGGTAGGGAGAATTCCCTGCATCAATAAAGATTGCCTTTTTAACAGCGAAGCTGTTTAGCAATCCATTGATTCCGGCGTTTCGCAAAACTCTGCATAACAGTATAAAGAAAAGAAATCACCGGCACCGGCAGGATTGGAACCCATGTCTGGTAGATCAGCGGAGTTAGTCAGTTGTCTTACTCACTCGGCTACGGCTATGGGGAGAGGAATCACGCCACCTGCTCGACACAGAACACGTGATAGGGTACACGTTGCACCTGCAAGCGCCTAGTTTAAGTATGCGCATTCCATTTGTTCATTCTACTTCTTCCGTTTGCTTCTTCTTTGTCGCCGTTATAGCAACAAATATGGAGTAAAGGTCGTTGCAGCAGCGAAGAAAAGGCAAATCGGCTGAAATCATTGACTTCAACTGTCCTTTTTTGATGATCATGAGGGTTACTTACAGCTTCGCTACCTTCAAGTCTTAGGCGTTAGTATGAGCTTCCTTCGTGACCACGTGAGCTCGTTTCCCTGCCGGTGAAGGACATTTAAAAATCCCCCCCGCGGTGGACAAAAGAAACTCAAAAGCGAAACTGATGAAATACTTGCTCTTTTACCCTCGTATGGCGTTAGCTGTCCAGAAGAGCTCGGAGAGCGCCAAAATTTGAATTTGTTGTCATCGATAATGTACTATCGATGGGAAGAGGCGCAGTCATGAAAGTGTTAAGGGTACAATAAATGATGGTGCTGACGACGATGATATTCGTACTGTGCTTCGGGACGTTGCTATGGGACGTTGTCTGCCTACGGAACAGGGAGCTTAATTCTTCATTGTCCGCAAGGTGGCGCTGAACACAGCACAGTTGTAAGGCCCCTTGCAGAGCAGTGGCGCCACTAATTTTGCACCCCTCCATAAATGAGTCATTTGCTTTGCATCTTTTGCCCTGCTTTCATCGCTTCACATGAGTTCTTAAACCCTATGTGCAATTACTGCTCTTAACGCAATCTCCTGTCCACTTATGTTGTACATTGTTGTTGTCGTCTGCTAGGATAGTGTTGCAAGACCATATTTTTTTGTTTTGTACTGAATCGGGCAGCACACTTTTTTTAAGGCCTGTGTCTGCACCATTTACTGTTTGAACACCCAGTCTGTTTTGAAGCAAAATTTTGTGATGTTCACAGGCACTGATGTTTCCGCACCCCGTTTGTGTTCACTTGTCGCAAGTAGCCGACGTTGTCTCGCCATTGCAGTGCATCATGTGCAGTGCCGCCCGCTCCAAGGCTGAATCACCAGGCCCAATTCGAACGCCTGATTCGGATGACCAGCGGAACAACTCCACCACTGGATTGCCCTCCATTTGTACTGGAGGAAGCAATCGCCTTGCTGAGACAACCGAGATTGAGGTAAGGGGAGTAAATTAGGAGACAACGTGGGGGGGTTTTTTAACAGTGTTTAACCTTGTGGGAGGATTTATTTTTGTCAGACAAAACCAGTAACTCTGAAGTTGCCAAATAGCTTCAGATGACCTAGTTATGCTATAAAATCCTGGTACAGTCGAACCTCATTATAATGAAGTAGTATCAGGTTCGTTATATCTGATATTCGTCGTAATGGTAGGTGTAAAAATCGGCTCTAACAACTCAGCAATCTGGCTCGCACGGAAATCCTAGATACAAAAATACATTGTTCTAGGCTTCAAATCCACTAAAAAGGAGGTAATCCTTACCTGTTTCTTGGTGGCATTTCAAACAAAACGGGAAATGGGTCAGGGCACGCAGACATGCAATTACAATAGAGAAAAGTTCGTTTACAAAACAGGCCCCCCCTTCTCTCCCTCCCTCCCTCCTTCCCTCCAACCAACCAAAGTTCATATTTGGGTCGTCACAAATGAAAAACAAACATATAGCCAGCAATGTCGCTCCATTGTCAACAACCCCCATATGTGGTTCCCTGACAAAACATACCATTAGGGCACTTGCAATTAAGGCACATTTGAAAGTAGTAATTATAATCTAATTTAAATGCTGTGTTAGTTCTTTTAAATACATAGCCTTGTCTTAAATGCAGCTTGCAGTATTTGCTGCCTGTGCGACATTTGAATAAAGTAGGTGTTATGCAGTACAGACGTATCCAACCAGAATCACTAGCTTCAAATGCGGCTTGAACTAAAAGCCAACCCCCTCTGTCCGCCTATGTGAGGTTTTCTGCTACCTTGATGTTTTGGGCCATGTTCTCTGCATTGTGCGCATCCGCCGAGTGATCTGACCGTGTGTGCGCCCTTTCGTCTTCCTTCCAGGTGCAGGTGTCCAGTGAAGAGAACCAGCCCAACAACTACTTGTCCACCTTGCGGCGGCAGGCGCGGGAGGCCGATCGGCTCTGGATGAACGCCTGCCGAGCCATTGCAGAGGGGAACCCCGAGCCCATCAGTCGCTATTTGACCTCTGGTGGAGATCCTGCACGCCAGCTGACCCTCAGTGAGGCAGGGCTGCTGTCGCGAACTGCCACCTTCGACCCTGGCTTCACCTTGGCACACATGGCCATTCGTCAAGAGGTAAGCTGCCAAGAGCCGGGCCGCAGGGCTGTACCACGGAGTTCCCCATCAAAAGAACAATCTGGGAGGGGTGTAATGTGAACTCTGAAGTGGTGCCCACACCAGTAAAGGAACCATGGGTAGTGGTGGGTTGGAATTACCGAGGTTCAGGCTGTTGCCGTAATTGCTAGAACTATAATTTCTTTTACTCAGTATGCCAAAGTGAAAAGTGACATTGCTTATAGAGTGGAGACCACTTATAGCGAATGCCACGTAAGCTGCAAAAATAGGTGTTACCCGACCCAGGATGCAAGTTTGAATTTTTGTTGACAAAAATGCCATTTTTTTACACGCTATTTTAATAGTTGTAATGTTTTCCTAGACAGAATATAACGCATGTACTAGTAAAAGCAACTTGAGATTTTGGCTATTGCTTTGAATGTGCTGCACTCAGAAGTAACCGAACATACTTTGTCCATAAAAGCTCTGTTCTCCTCTTGTTGTTCTTCACCTTGGTTCCCCAGCGCTCTCGCCTGCATATTTTGTCTGCTCGCATGTCCTTTGGCATCTTGTCAACACATATTTATATCATCCCATTTGCTGAATTGACGGTTGTAAAACGCAGAAACATGAATAATTGCGGCACGATGCCAAAAAAAAAAAAAAAAAACGGCCAATGATGGCTGGTTTTAAGTATGGACCGGCAATCGGCCCGCTGTCTAAAAAACCGGTTGGGCAGGTCAAAACCCAGTCAGGTGGGAACCCTAATGTCGAGCGGTTGTAGCTGTCTCTGCATACCGCCGGGTATTACCGCAATGTCCGTATCGTCGTCCGAAGACACAGACTTAACGGCATCTGTCAAGGGGCTGCAGTAGGAGACCAGAACCAGGAGTGACTCCTTAAAAGCAGAGCCCCAGCATGGCATTGCCAAACAGTCTTAACACAATCTTTGACAAAGGCACCACTCATCCACCCATTCTCGTGGGCTCGTACGACATTTTTAGGGAAAACTTTTTAGCTGGAAGAGTCTTCCAGCTTTCGCCCATCAGCCATGCAACACAACATCACGGTGGTGCGCTGCTCATCGTAGCTTGCAGTTCGGACTTTCGCTTGTTTTGCGTCTTTCTCATTCACTGTGTAGGCCACAGGCATGTCAAAATACACCAGGGTCTGATCGGTGTTACCGATCTGGCCCAGTCTGTACTCCTTTTCCAGCCGCTTCTTGATTACAAAGCACTGGAATGCGACTAGCTTCTCCTGAGGTCAGGGGGTAGGTTTTGGCACACAGATGTTCACCGTTGCAGGCTGAACCTGAATAGCTTCATAAAACGAGTGACCCAGCCCCTGCTGGCCTTGAACTGAGTCCGCGCGATGGCTGAATGTTTGCAATCTCCCTCACCTTCGCCTGTATTATCTCCGTCGTCATGGGCATTCCACCTTATCTTTGCTTCCGGATAAAGTCTGCGATGTGTGTCCACCTTGTGGTGTCAACCTTTCTTCGGTCCTGTGAAGGCCATTTGCTTGCAGCTAGTTGAAAGGTCCATTCCGCTGCTTCTGCCATTGGCACATGTTCTTCTAATCGATGCCAAAGTCGCGCTGTGCTGGAGGTTTGGCGTTCTGTCTGCCTCCAAAACTACCTTCCGGTTAAAAGCCGCAGTGTAGTGGCACCGCTTGGTGGGTGCAATTGTGCCGCGTACACATGTGCTTCTTGAGGTCCTGCGGCAACGTAAGCAAGCAAGCACGCAACACTGAGACCTGTGTTCACAACGTTCGAACAAAATGGAGCCTGCAAACTGCAAGCTGCAAGCTTTTGGCTGCGAGGTGGCATCGAATGTCCTGATGTAACAGGAAAGCCGCATCCTTGAATTTAAGCCGACCCTCAGCCTTCGTAAATGACTTTTTTGACAGAAGTACCGGCCTAGATTCGAGTAGATATGGTACGTATCACTCACTTCGGGCTGTCGCAACAATGCGAGCTCTGTGGCAATGTCCCAATAAAAATTCGGAGACTGTGTGTCATATATGGCAACAATGTCCTGCCGCATACACGAGCACTGCAAACTCTGGGGTTAACCAAAATAAAACACCGCAGCAATAAATAATTTGTTTGTTTCAGTTAGGCCTGAAGTCTTTCCCCTTTGCAGAGATCGTCTGCTGCTCAAAACAAAGGATGCTTCCATGCCTCCTGCTTGTCTCTGCAAACAAGACCCCACTTTGGGCGCCATCATTCTGCAGTCATCTGCACTCACAGAATGAACCCATTGTGAACAGCATTCGTGTGGCAAAGCTAGCGATAAAGGGGTGCATAAATACCCTAATCCCCATAGTCTGAGACACTCGAATTGCAGCAAGAATGTGCTACACTGCAGGTTCTCGCTAGCACCTGCCAGAAGTGGCACTAATGCGCAAAGAAATCAGCTCTAGTTCAGTTCGAGAAGTAGGACGTTCATGGTTGGTGCCCGTTGTGTTGGCAGAAACTTTTGCTGCTCGCTTTACTTGCATTGTGGGCAAGTGAATGCTCCTCTAGCAGCTTCACCTGCATATTATTGAGTTTAAAGCTCCGCTTTTCACCATATGTGCCATTTATTTTTGTGGCTCATTGCAAGACTGTGTGGCTAATGAGATGGGATCTGGGGCGAAACACCTGCTGAAGCCAAGCAGTAATAAGTGCACGCTCAACTTTGTCAAAGTCTTTTTGCAGACTAAAGGAAGGAAATGATTTCTGTGGGATCGGGCCTGTGGTGAAATGAGGCAGTGATGTGGCACATGCAGGGTTGTGCAAATACTACACTGACATTAAGACTGAATCTACTGCAGGTTGAGTGCATGCCAAATTGTAAAAAGAAAAAATGAATGTGAATGGGAGTAAAATAATGTTCAAATAAAGTGTTCACTACTGATGAAATAGTGTGGCGCATATATAAGTGGTTGTCGGACTTCTCTCATGTTTTTTAATTCCATCTTCTCAACTGTCGTAATTTAAAAATGTGATGACTCATTCTTGGTATTCACTAAAAGCATTTATGGCAAGTGCCAACAGTGCAGATCTTCCGTTTTTTACGAACAAGGTAATTCATTTTCAAAGCGTGATGGCTGTCTGGCAAGGTATAGTACATACAGAAAATAACTTGCCACATCATTCACTGCCCTGATGGGCTGCCGTGCCCCAGTAAGCTTGGTTAGAAGCAGTAATTTTGCTTGCAGGCTTGCTTAGTGTTGCTTAGCTTGCAGCTTACACATGCCAGAGGAGGCAGAGCAGTTACAAGACCACAGATAACAGCTAGTGCATAAGGCAGGACATGCAACACATGACTTGTGCACTGCTTTCTTTGTTAAAGAGGCCACCATGCAGACAAAAAACAAGTTTGGTTCATTCGAAAGATTGCCTTGTTAGAATCATACTGACACCACTTCTAACATAAACTTCACTGAAATAAGCTATATAATTCGGGAAAAGGGGAATGGCCATGCGACCCACTAGCTCATTTCCCGCACTAGAACATATGACGTCATATGCACAGCCGTGCGATTGGCTGAGGCCGGCAAAAGTAAACACAAGTTAGGCAGGGCTTATAAGCTTGCAGAACGAGCTATTTTTGCTTAAATGTAATGCATATTCATTCTGTAGCACTAAGAATGGTGGGGTAATCAATGGAAGTTACAAACGCACACGTACACATAGAAATGCCAGTCTGTACTGCTGTTAGTACTGCGCGCAGTATGCTTGTTATAGCGGCACAGCAGTCCGGCGCTTTGGGGTTGTCTCACACGACACTGGCCGATTGGCGTAAGCGACATTGTCTAACGTGACCCTGTTTGTCGAGCATACCCCAGGTTTCATGAAACGATTACTTCCTACTGTAACAAAACCTGCCAAGTGCAAACACGGTCAGAAACAAAGCAAGTGCGGACGCGTTCCCGAGTGGTATGGTGGTGCCATCTAGGAGAACTAACATTAAGCAAGGCTCCACGGTCTGCTGCAGAGCCTAAGAGCTCACAAACGTTCGCTTGAAGACCTGTGCTTGTTGCATTATTGGAGACGTCGTGAAACACTCGATGTGGCGGGTGAATCAAAATTTTAATTTAAATTGATTAATTGCTCAGTGATTAAAGCGTTTGCTGCCAGACGAGCGCTGGGGGCACTACAAAGCACCAGATTTTTCAAATGACGTATTTTGTCTGCATGGCCCCTTTAAATATGCATCAATGACCCAACTGTCAGCATCGGTGCAGTTGCAAGTGTTTGTTGTGCATGCTGCACAGGCCCACCTGCATTGTGAACTTGATGTGTGGCTGCAGTGGATGTTTTTATAGTGGAGGCAGAAAGCTAGCCGTCACGTCTACTAATCGCCTCGTAGGCAAGGTGTTTCTTCGCAATTGTAATTTGCCATACGGACCCACTGGGACATCAATCGCAGTGACCCAGTGGGCACTGGCCCCTGATGCTCCATTTCTCGGACGCATTTGAGCTTCTTGAAGGGGAATCAGTTCCGTCGCCCAAGTTTCCCCGTGATTGTGGCAATCGGGAGCACATTTGCACGTGTGTTCAGTGGGAAGGCAGGCACTGTTTGCCACCCGGTAAGAGTGCCTGCAGTGGCTGCCCTTGGGCACTGTTTGTGTTCCTGCAGCGTGATGAAATCCTGGCCCTGCTGTTGTCCAACACGGGTGTGGCCCATCCTGTTGCCAAGCGTGTTCCCTCGGACGTTGGTCGGGACGCCGCCGCTGACATCCGGCGCCACATCACTGCCTCCTTCAAGCAGAGGAAGGGCCCCTTTTCGTGTTACTTTGTCACCGAGTTTGTCACCTTTGCACTGCCCACAGGTAAGACACAGCCAAGCCGCAGTGCTGAAATTCGCAGGGTGCTTGGAACAGCTTTTATAGTACCGTGACTGATGAACCAGCTACGGAGCTCATTGAGTGCTGGTAATGTGTGACGACCATGTCAGGTGTAGAGGATTATCGGTAGTGGTTTTGCTTCGGTGAATCAGTTTCACCTGTAATAGACATTGTGAAGACAACATGCAATTTCATATCATTCAAACATTTTCCATGCTGAAATGACTGGCATTCCAATTTTAATGTGGACTGCAACCAATGAAGCTGAGTAATAAGAAAAATGAAAAAAAGCGTCAACTTACCAGATACGTTCGTATTATCTAACTCAGTGGTTCTCAAATGGTGGTCCGCGGACTCCAGGGGGTCCGCGAGAGCATTTGAGGGGTCCGCGAAGCCTCGCTCAAAACTCCCCTCCCCCCCCCTCCCGCCATTCTTTTCTCGATTTGTCTAACTAGCACTTTCTTGCAATGCAAAAAGGTGGCTTCGCCACATTACGCGTACGCTTAGTTTCTCCGCGTAGCACGTATTTTAACATCTGCTTTTTGCACACCACGCCAGCTATGAGAAGAAAAGAAACAGATACATAAAAGGCAGACTTTTAGATTCAAGAGCAAATTATTCAGCATTATGACGTGCATTGTCATTAACGTCATGCAGAAAAGGCGGGAATCGGGTAAGTGTGTGGGCGACGTAAGCTGCAAGTACAAATTGTTTGACATTACGACACCGATCAACATATGCTCCATCGTGGGGTCCCCCGTCACTTTTGCAAGCCCCAAAGGGCCCCGGGGCAGTAACAGCTGAGAACCACTGATCTAACTGATAAAAACATACGGGATTGGTTGACTTTCACTAAAACAGCCACAAATTAAGTTGTTAAGTTACATTGTTAAGTTAGTTAAGTTAAGTAAGTGGTTAGTTAGTGAAGTTAAGGGGAGACGCGGGTCTTGGAATCCCGAAATTTGGCCAAAAAATCGATTTTTAGAAATCGCCATTTTCGGAAAGTAGAGCTATTTTTCTACCGGTTAGCAAAATATCCAGACCCAGGAGTACGTATTTGAGCCATAATATCAATTTATAGCACCGACGCCCGCTAAAATGGGCCAAGATTCGACGCGAAAATAGCATTTTTTCGACGACTCGCCTCTCGGGTTCTACATGCGCCACGGCGTCCATCTTGGTCTCATTCGAAAGCGCGTCTTTTCGTTTTCAATTCCCCGCCAGAACCACTCCGTTTCGTCCGTTGGTTGCGAGTAAAACCGGGGTAGAAAAGAGACGGATCGCGCCGCCTAATTGGTTACTGACTGCACGTGACCGCAGGGCGCAACCTCATTGGCTGGGCGCCGTGGGTCGTCTGCTCGGCACTCTCATCACAGGGCAACGGCTCATGTATTCGTCTATGCGAGGACCGGCAAAAGCCCCGCATGGCGTAAAAATAAAGTAAAGATGTCTATCGATAACCGAAAGGAAGAACAGGCATTATTAAAAGCGCCTGAAATACGATTTTCTGCTCCTGTGACGACGACTTATCGCGAGAACGGCGCCGAGACGGAGGTAGGCTTAGCGCCCGCGCGGGCTGCCGAGACGATAGCGTAGCGATATGATTACGCCTGCGGGGGCACTAAGGTGCGTCTATCTTTCGATCAGCAGCAAATAGAAAGAAAAGAAATGATAAAGTGGAGGATGCCGCATGCCGACGTCGCAAGGGAAGTGTGTTCATTCTGTTATCAACGATGCTGCGGCGGTTCGGCCCGCACACCGGCGCGCGCTTCCTCGTCGGCAGGTTACCATATAGATGAGCGATTTGAGAATTATAAATGTTCGCACTGTGCACAATGTGCGTTGGTAACGTGATATACGAGTAGATTAAACCGAAAACGTGGTTATCCCACCTAGCCAAGCGCATGCACGTTACAGAACAGTGGCGGGCATTCCGTTACCAGCCCCTTCGCTGCAACTCACTTCACGCGATGCAAATCCGATTTGATTGCTACAAATGAAGCAGTAACATAACAAAATAGCGTTTACAACTGTGGTGCACGCTTGGCACCTCAGCCCTAGTCGCCAAAGAGAGACGGCGCGATGCCAACAGCATAAAAATTGAAGCAACGTTCTGGCTTTGCTTTTGTTCAGTTTTTCTGCCAGGTGCCATCTGTAGACAGAGGATTTCATAATTTTCCCACCAACTGATTTCAGCAAACTTGGTATGCTCGTGTTGAGCGAAAAGCGAGCTACATTCTAGAACCTTTCTTTTTTTCATATGCTCAATAGATAAAACTGTCACTTGTCGTAAAACTTCAACTGCGATTTTCTCAGCTTCCCTTTTTTTGCATATGTGCCTAGCCTTACAGGGGTTTTGAGGTAGTTTTTTTCGAAGGATTTCTACAAGTGTTATACCGTTGAATTCGGGATAAAATGAACTGCATGCTGAAGCTATTTTAATTGGCTCATTTTGCCTCAAATAAATGTTATGAGTTATAATTAGAGGTCATTAAGTTTTCAGAAAACTGTACTTGGCATAATTAGATTAATTCTATCCAATAAACTATCTTTACAGGAATATAAATAGCTTCAGCATGCATGGCAGGTCTTAAGCTACACACCCATACCATTTATTTAAAAAAAAATTGAATAAAAAGTTCCTTAAAGGCCCGTAAGAAATTACTTAATTAGGCTCCAGTGTTTTCCTTATAACTCAAAAAATAATTCTACCACTTGAAAACTAATTACATATTTGAAATGAGGAAGCCAAAACACATATGCACAGTGATTTTCATTATCACAGACCAATTAATAAAAAAGTTCATTTCAAGACCCACGTCTCCCCTTAAGTTGTATTGTGAGCTTGTAGTTCGAACTAATTGTGATTGAAAACTTTTAAAGGCAATTAGCAGATGTCTTCTGCGCAATAATTCATGGCTAATCGATAATACTTTCAGGGTGAAAATTCCCATTTGCCAGGGACATGATGCCATCTCAGGGCGGCTCTTTTAACAGGGCGACAAAGTCAATAATCAAAACGAGCTGTACCACTAAATGGGGCCACCGATTTTTCTCAACTGAGGTTCATGTGGACTCAAGTCATCAAAATCTAACCACATACTACATTCCTGAGCTCCGAGTTTTGTTATCTCAAGAGAGAACAGCTGTTATGCGCGTAAACCACCCTACCAGCTTTTACTAGGCTTAAGGTCCAACTTGTAACTTCTACTCATTTTTGGCAGCTTTCCAAAGTAGGTACCTCACAGTGCCCTTGCTGATGTCATGATGGAGGAGCAAGTGGGCAGCTTCAAATTCTCCCCTTTAAAATACAGTAAAATCTCGATGATATGAATCTCGCGGAACCGCGAAAAATATTCGTATCATTCGCAATTCGTATGAACCAACACAGGCAAAAAAAAAATTCAGCACTAAAAGAAGTTTTCGTTTATTTCTTTTCTTACTTTCGCGTGAAGAAATCCGTGACGTTTTTCTGCTTTTATTAACCTCCATGTCGTCGAGCTGTCCTTTCTAGACTTTAATCTCCTCACTCTCGGTGCCCTAGCTCACTAAAGGAGCGTGTTTGCAGGCGATTTGTGCGCGTCGGCGATCCTGCGCCCGCGGCCGCCTGTGCCTCGTGGCCTCGGTCAAAAAATGACGCGCGACGCGCGTGGAACTGGGAGGAGCCTGACGACTTGCGCTAATTGGAAAGTGGGCGCCTCATGGCGGTAGTTTTGAAGCGCTCGAGGCGCTGGCTGGCTCCGCCGGAAATGTTTAGGCTTAGCACCCCAGCAGATATTTCATGGGCGCTTTCACTAGCGCCGCGGATGATACTTTATAGCACCATTTCCACCCACATTATTAGCTCATTTACCACACAAGAAAATTCGTGCGTGCTTTGAGCGGCATTTTAGAAAGTGGTTAGAAGCGGTCGCTCAAGCACCCCGCACCACTTCGCGACCAAAGCTGCCGCTATGTTGCCGCGGCCGGCCGTGCCCCACGCAGCGTGCGGGTGGTTTCGCGTTTTTGCACGCAGAAAACAACAGCCCGGCCGTTCCTGGAGAAAGAGCGACAAAGAGGGTAGAGAGAACCCGTACTTCGCCATCGCTTGCTCGCTCGGCAGTCGGGCGCCTCGCTGGCTCGTTCATATCATCCGCCGGGCCGCGCAGGTCCGTTCGTAAGAGCCGAAATTTTCCCCATTGAAAACAATGCAATTTCGCCGGGACTTGTCAGAAATTAGTATCATCCCGAAATTCGTATCGCCCAGAATCTTATCATCGAGATTCCACTGTAAAAGCAAATTTCTCAATGATGGCCACAGTGTTTCCCATTGAACACATTTGAGGCATAAACTGTCCAATTTAAGTGTCCATTTAAACTGTAAAGCAAATTTGTATGTTGTCTTCGTAGTCGCTCTAAGGAGCTGAATGAAATTATTTCACATCCAGGGCAGCAAGTGGTATACAGTCCAGTCCCTCTCTGCCGTTCATGTGCATTCCACAAGGGCTTCACAGCTACTCAGGCAGAGAGGTGGCAAATGACAGACCAAATCTCTGGCAGTATTTATTGATCAAGGGATCCAGGCAGAGGTCAAGCAGGTTCCACTCGTTGGCATTCTAGGCAGCCTGTCTGAGTGGGGGCACTTCTCTCTCCCATGCAAGTGGGTAGGGAAGTTGCGTGGGCACGACCTGGCAGGAAGGCTAGCATGAAAAGCATCATGCCAGGAATCGGGGAGATGAAAGCTAGTAACTAGTAGGATTTCTTTCATTACACTACAGTGAGTTGCCTTCCAGCAAGGACGGCTACTAGGCAGTGCCTAAATGCATTCCGTTTCATTAGTGTGGCCGTGTGAAATCGGCACAGGCAGGATGTCAGTCATGTCGCCGTTTGGGTGTGACGTCTACATTTGCCAGGTGACAAGTCAGAAGAGGTGTGCCATTTGAGCTTTCACAATGTGCATGCTGTTGGGAGCCAGAATGCAAGGAAGGGAAAGAAATTGCGTCATGAAATGGACATCCTCTTTGTTTGTTGTCCTTAGACTTGATCTGACCCTAGGTTGGTGATTGACCATTGCTGCCTCATTGGTGGCGAATCTGTTCCATGGGTTTGTGTGCATGTGCGTGAGTTTGCTTAGGTGTTTATAAAGTCCATCTGACAATTTGCTTCCATAGAGAAACATCACACAGGTGGATCTGCCCTCTCGTCTGTTCCTGCATATTCAGTGGCTGAAAGTAAAACTGATGTGAATTAATGGTTCCATTATTCATTGTGAGCAACTGATGAAGTAGTCTTCATAGTTGCTGGGCTAACGTGTGCACACAGAAATTAACAGACACCGAAAGTTGGTGCCAATACTTGTTTCAATGTATTTTGTCAAAATGCATGCAATTTCTCTTCTACAATTGACATTTTTGCTATTTTCTTTCCCTTTCCTGTTCATTTGTAGAAATCAAGGAATTTCACCCATCTGTGCAGAAGGTTTTGTTCGATGAGCTGCTGGATCAGGATGTACAAAAAGGTGAGTTGGTATCAAAAAGTTAGCCCTGTTTGTAAGTTAAATTTCAGTTGCTCGTTTCTGTTTTGCAGCTTGCCAAAGCTGAAATTAAATGAGCATCGTTTCAGTGGAAACTTACCAGATGTTTGCCAAACTAGCTAAATAGGAGCTTTTTTTTCTTTTTTAAACTTCAGGTAACAGACATTAAAGTTTTGTTAAAAACAAAATGAAAGAGAAAGCAATATGGCAAAGTTTGCAACCCATTATTTTTGCAAATTGTGCACTTCCAAAAGTTCAGGAGCTTTAGGAGCATGCAAAAAGTGAGAGTGCACTGCAGTTAACAATACTTACATTCTTTGTTGCTCAGATTCTATCCAAGTAGAAAGTATATTTTATTGCAAGTAGAAGAGGCCGCATAGGTGTTACCTTATAATATCTATGTGGCTGTTTGCAGTCCAGAAGAAAAGCTCTTGTGCCATGGTAGTTCCATGGCCGTGCCTCACAGCACTCTCCCCAAGTTCGAATTGAGGAATGCTTTGAAGCTTTCGCCTGAAGGGCCTTGGCACAGTGAGAGGTCCCAAGTGTTTGGTGGATAGAGATTTGAGACCTTCCCATGAAAGACAGTCCTAAGTAGCCAAAAGTGTGGGCCAGACCTTCTCTCACACCTTGTGCTTGGTTTCTAATCGACCATATGTTATCCCACATCTTTGTTGATACTTTTTCACCTTTGTCATGATACGACAAAACGTGGGCCTTTTTTCAATAGTGATCTGCTCTTCCACCAGCTGTTTGGCCGTCATTCTGCCTGGCAGTCAGGTACGGGAAGTTAAAAAAAAAAGAAAAAGAAGAAACAAGGATGGAAAAGGTAATTGCCCAGAACAAGCATAAACCCCTGGCCTTTGTGCATGCCTGGCCCTTAGTTGTCCCTTCCTGTCGCGCTGCCTGTCTGTGAAGCTGCTGTGGGGAAAGGGCAATAATTAAGATGCACAAGCAGTCACTGCATCTGGTGAAGGGTGCTGCGGGGCTCTCTCTGAATGCAGTCTCACCGCCTGAACGTCGTGTCTAGTTATGGCTCCATGCCCCATTATTGGTCTCAATTCCAAAATTTAGCGGCCGTGAAATTAAGAGGGTTTTACAGTACCAGTTGGAACCAGATTTGTTGTGCTTGCATTGAGTAATGGTCTTAGCTAGTTTTGGTGTCAGTCTTTCGTGTGATAAGGTAGACTGGGCATTTTGTGGGCAAAAGGAAATTTTTGCACTGTCCAAGTGATTTCACTGAAGTGAAATGTGCCATGCAGTAAACGCAGGGAAGGTTAACAGTGTGTGCACGGCACGAGAGGGGCTTGTCAGGTAGGTCTTGCGGGATGCGACGTGAAAGGCCCCTGGGCAGTCTACAGCTGACCGAGCATGGGCCCAGCAGAGCCTAATCGAGGCAGACGCTGCCATCCGCCATATGGCAGTGCAGAACACTAGCACTGTGCACGCCTGGCCATTTCTGTGGCGATGGCCGCACGAGGTTCTCGCAGTGAGCTGGAAAACCAGAGAAGTTGCATGGCCTTGCAGTTAAGCAGCAGAGTAGTGACTCGGTGGTGCCTTCACTCCTGGTGCAGAGCTCGAGGAGGATTCGGCCATCATTAATTGGAGCCTCGAGCTGACGGAGACCCTGGGCTCGAGGCTGTATGCTCTCTGGAATCGCAGTGCTGGCAATTGTCTTCTGGACTCTGCTCTACAGGCCACCTGGGGTGTGTTCGATCGGGACAACTCACTACGACAGGTTCTCGGGGACAGCTTGTGCGAGGCTGCTAATGTGTGAGTGGCGTCAGTGCTCGTGTTTGCGAAATGAGTTGCTGTTAGCATGCAGAACAGGGTTGAAAGCTGCGTGTGGTATCTCATTCAGGCCTGCTGAGCCCGTCCGTGTCCTCTGTGCAGGCTATACCCCCGGTGGCGGGAGGCGGAGTCCCTGCAGGCGCGGCTGCTGCACTTTACGCTGGACGAGGCGCAGTGGCAGGAGGACTGGGCCAGCCTGGTCTCCCTGGCCGCCCAGCCCGGATCGGCCCTGGAGCAGATGCACGTGTTCACGCTCGCCCACGTGCTGCGCCGACCCATTGTCGTCTATGGGGTCAAGTATGTCAAGAGCTTCCGTGGGGAGGCCCTCGGCTATGCACGCTTCGAAGGCAAGTGTTGCTCGTAGAAGTGGTGCCAGCATGGCCAAATTCAGAACTTGCGTTGTGTTTGTTCTAAACTGCACCAGACAACATTTACAGAAAAAGGGACAAAACTAGATTCACCTGGCTGTTTGAGCATCTTGGAGGCCACCAGGAAACAGTGTTAATCACAGTGATTAGCATAATTAGGTACCTTATTTTTATTCACTTTTTTTAAGAGCCCGGCTCTTTAGCAAATCATAATTTTTCGTGTCCGCAGTTAAAAATGCCAAGAAATTGCCAAGCGCGCGCATGTGAGCGTGGGCCTTGCAGCGACCGCCCGGCAGTTACTAACTAAACCAGGAAAATGCCTAGCGCTTGTGTGTGCGTGCCTTGCAACGACTGCCCAGCGTCCCCTGCGCACGTTTGTCAAGCCAAGCATACCCGCTTAGGGAGATTGGCCAAGATTGCAGCGACCGCCCGGCAGTTTAAAAAACCAAGAAAATGCGAAGCGCTTGTGTGTGCGTGCCTCGCGGCGGCGGCCCAGCGTCATCGGCGCATGTTTGCAAGCCAAGCATACCCACTTGGGAGATTGGCCAAGATTAACAACAACAAAAAAAAAAACCTCCAGAGTTTGTTATCGTGGCAACCCATGGCCCCATTCGCTCTTCTGTTAACTCAAGCTGCTGAAGGCTCACGCCCATTTTCTGAATCTTTGCCAATGCCGACAGTGATTGAAGTGGTAACACTTGCAGTGTATCGCTACTAGGAAAACGGGACCCCTGAGAAGAGCAAGCGCCGCGGACAGAAGGATGCAGCACTGGATGTCGCTGACGGTGACGAGGATTGGTTGGCCTGCACGGGTTGCGGATCCTGGGTCGACCTGAAAACGACTTGTTTCGACACCTTGAAAGAGGCCAGAGAGGCGTAAAACTATGACTGCGCCCTATGCGTGAGGCTGCGGGCGCTGGCAGAGAAGACTGCGGCAGATGCAGAGGCGGCGGATGGGAGATGGTCGTTGTGCTTTCAACAGTGTGGGCTAACGTACGAGATAGCAGAGGACCCCGGCTAGCTTCGCTAGAGAACGCTATGCGCCGTACACTAGCCCTGCGGAATCCGAAGACTCACGCACTGGTTCGAGTACTCACATGCGGTAGACAGGCTCCGGCAATCCAAAATGAGGCTTTATTGCCTGGCAGATACAGGGCATACACCAGACAACACGACTATCGCTCGCGGGGAGACAGTGGCTCCTGTCGCTCGCTCAAGCCGCTAGGCTCAGACCTCGATATCCGTCATCACGGCCGCGGGAGCAGGAGAGGCATCCCGTGGCAACCGATCAGGGCAGAATCTCTCGGCAGAGTCCGTGGAGCCAACTGGGTTCACCGTCATCGGGGCATTCGGCGTAGGCACTGCCGAGCCAACCGACTCCGACCAAATCGCCCAGTCGACTCGCAGAGCGCTCGTTCGTCCCGCAGGTCAGCTCGGAGGGGAGAGGAGATCTTCCCCAGGTTGGGGAGAGGGTGGCACGAAGGAAGGTGGCAAACTGGTCCTCCTTCTCTCGCGCCCTCGCGCACACGTTCGCGGCGAGCCGGTTCGGCGCGCGCACGGGGTCACGAAGAGGTCACCACCGACGTGACGCGCCGGCTGCCCAGAATGGCGGCTCCCAGCTCGCGAAAACATGTGCAGGTGAGGCGTAGGGAAACAAGGGTCCCCACAACAGCTAGAAGCTAAGCTTGCAGCAACCCAAAGCGAACTTGAAGGCAAGTTAGAGGAAGCGTGACAACAGCTGCGAAGTGAAGCTCAGCGGAGGGAGGCCATGGAAGTGCAGGTGCGGCAGATGCAAGAGCAACGTTGGGGAACAAGGGACGCGGAGGTGCAGGCGGCGGGCTTGTCCGGAGTTGCAGAGGGTAGAGATGATGCAGTGGCCACAACGGACCCAGATGGTCTGTTCCCCAACGCTCGCAAAGGGGATGGGTGTCCCTGACTTAGGTGGAGGCTAGCACCCAAGCAGAATTGCATGCTGAATTAGAGCCACAGCACGAAAATGGTGCTCTTGCGCTTCAGCAGCTGGAGACGGATTGCGGTCGACCGCCGGTCAGTGATGAGGTGGGAATCACAGGCGCTAAGGGCAGGCGAGGGAGGAAGAAAGGTCGGGACAGCGGTGTGGCGGGCAGCAGGGTGACTAGCCAGACAGGGGCACAGACCCTGAGGCAGTCGAGCTCAAGCCAGCAGGTGCATGAACAAGTGCCTGAAAACAGCAGTGATAACAGCCAGCCAAGCGTTGTCGCAGGACGGGAGGTCTGGGTGTTTGGAGACGCCAATGCCTACAGGCTAAAGTCGGCCATACTCGGCCAAGAGGTGGTGGACCGCGGAGTCACCTTTTGGGCGCACGCTAAGGCAACAATCAGAGAGGTGGCTGATGTGGTGCAGGGAAAGCTGGCTGCAGAGTAAGACAAAGACTGGTAGTGATCCACGCTGGCCTCACGGAGTTGCTTCGGGGAGCCGACCTGGCCGAGGAACTGCAGCACCTGAAGGCGTGCCTGGGAACATGGACCGTGCAGTACCTGCGCAGCCACTTCCTTATCTGTGTGGATCCGGAGGTGACATGCAGCTGTGACAGTGTCCTCAGCAAGTGCCAGCACTGGAATGACACTGCCCGGAACATGTGTCGGGAGGATGTTGACCCCTCTAAGGGCTCAAATGAAGTTCAACCAACCGACCAACCATCTTGCCCGGCTGGGGTAGCAAGCCTGGAGGGTGTCCGCTACTCAAAGATGACAGCGGATGTGTTTGGTGTGAGGCTGAGCAGGAGGTTCAGCTCTTTTTTAGGGCAACCTCCACCTGCTTTCGCCAATAGTCTCAGACCAGCGAAGGCTACCGTTGGTGGCAGGAGGAGCAGCAGGTCGGGACACTGCAGCAGAGAGCCCAACGAGGTCCAACTGGTTCGCCAGCTTGGCCAAATCCTCAGAAAACTGGGCACACAGATCTAGGGCGCCATGGCCCTTCAACGGGGGGTGGGGGCAGTGCTCCCGGGGGGGGGGAGGCTAGCCGCAGGTGGGCTTGGAAATAGCGTCACCGCAGACACAGGAGGCCCCGTCGAAAGCAGGCACAGGAGATTATGGTGGCTGTTCTTAACCTGCATGGAGCCAGGAGTGAACAGAAGTGAGGGGAGCTCACCAAGAAACAAGAAAATGTGAGACGAACACATTGCTGTATTTGCAGTGATAGAGACCCACTTACGGGAAGAGGAAGCCCCTCCGAGTGAGCCAGGCTTGGGGTGGGAGGGGTGTAACAGGGCCTGCTCGGAACGCCGTGGGGGTGGCCTAGGATGCCTATGAACAGAACCCCAGCGATGGACTAGAACACTCACCACTTGCCGGGAACACATGTGGTTGAGGGGGACCATTGCTGGTAAACCCGTTGCCCTAGCAGTGGTCTACTGGTGGACAGGCAGCTCGAGAGAACACAACGTGGAAATGAGTGCCTGTCTACGGAAGGACATCCAGAGCCTGCGAGAGGGGCACGAGATCCTCATAGTGGGTGACTTCAGTGCACACATAGAGGATCTTGGTGACCGCCCTGATGCCAGTGGCAACTTGCTGTTGGGGTTGGCGGAAGACGAGGGCCTAGTGATAGGCAACCTCACGGGCAAATGCACCGGCGGGGTGACATGGGCTGTACGTGACCTACAGTCATGCATTGACTACTGTTTATGTCTGAGGGCCTTTATGCAGTGCTGGACTCAATGATCATTCCCGAGGACAGGAAGGGGAATCTGGGCAGTGACCACAACCGTGTCGTGCTGACATTCCAGGGGCACAACAGTCACTCAAGACGTCAGGGGCACAGGCAGACAGGCAGCGAGGAGTCACCCCTGTGTAAAGCAGAACTCCGTTTTCCTCCCACAGAGAGGGAGCTGGAACGGCCGGGCAGTCAAGAAGGTGGGCTCGGGAACGGCACCTGGCTGTGACGGCATTGAAATGAGCTTGGTGAAGGTGTTGGGCCCCCAAATGTGCAGACAAGTGGGCATCTTCCTGACTGAGACTCTAGAGAAGGCTGCTGCCGTTCCTGAAGAATGGTCCAGGAGTCTGTTGAGGCCACTGTACAAAGGGGCTGGGGACAAGATGGACCCAATGAATTACAGGCCCATTATAGTGACCCTCGTGCTATACAGGATGGCGATGCAGGGGGTGCGGGAGCGACTGCAGGGGTGGGCAGAGAGGAAGGGCCTGCTGGGAGAGCTGCAGATGGGTTTCCGAGTGGGCAGGCGCATTGACGGCTGCCTATATGTACTCACCCAGTGCGTGGAGATCGCGAGGCGCACCCACCTTCCCCTGTATGTCGCTCTCCTCGACATCAGCAAAGGATATGACAGTGTGGACCGGGAGCTCATGTGGAACATCCTGGATAGGTACGTCCTGGAGGAGAGGGACGTGGACCTGCTGTGAGCCATCCACGCAAATATAACAGCGCAGGTGGTCTGGGAGGGTCACACAGCATCGCCGGTCGAGGTTACGCAGGGACTGAGACAGGGCTGCCCTCTGTCGCCCCTCCTCTTCGTGCTGTATGTTGGGGGAGTGATAGGGCGCCTCGAGGGTTCCGGCCAGGGCTTCAGGCTGGAACATAAGGAGGGTGGCCAGACAGTGGTGGTAAACATTCCGGCGCTGGTGTACGCGGATTATTTTGCAGTCCTTGCTGGTTCCCCGCAGGAACTGCAACAACTGCTGGACACCTGTGCCATGGGCATGACTGAGCGCCACCTTGTTTTTAACCCAGCCAAGTGTGTCGTGATGGCGTGGGGCGGGGGGGCACAGCAGACAACCCCCACCTGGCGCCTGCAGGGAGCCACAATCCATTTGGTCCCAACGGCGAAATACCTGGGCGTGAAGCTGACCACTGGGACCAGCTGCTACCTCGCCGAGTATGAGACTGAGCTCAAGGCGAGGGCATCCCGCAGTAAGGGAATGCTGGTCCGCCAGTCCCTGTGGTCTTTCAACAAGTATGAGGTGGCCAGAGCACTATGGAAGTTGGTCGTCGTGCCGGGCATCCCATACGGGAACGCCGTGCTCTGTCTGCCCTCCGGCACCCGTGAGTTTCTGGAACAGTGCCAGCGATGGGTGGGGCGACTGGCACTACTGGGCACCCATGGGCAGTGTACGACGGAGGCGGTGCAGGGGGACATGGGGTGGTCCACTTTCGCAGCGATAGAAGCGGTGGCGAAGACGAGCTACGAGAACGGGTTGCTTCGCTTGCCTGTCACAAACGTGGCTCGTCAGACACTCCTGCACACCGTCTATGCCAGCCAGCCAACGAGGTGGACAAAGAGGACCACAGCACTTCGGGACCGCTGCGGACTGCCAGCGGCGACACTTGTCACAGTGAACCCGTTGAGGGAGGTGGTCCGGGCCCAGGTGCAGCGATCCGAGAAGGCAGAGTGGCGGGGTCTGGTGACAGCGAAGCCGTCTCTGGAGGTGTACTGCTCCTACAAGGGGGACATTCGCCGGGAGACACAGTTTGACAACTCCAGGGGCAGCAGCCTGCTTGCGGAGGTGAGGGGCGGGGTGTTGCGCACTTGGGTGGGGCGGGCGCGCTTCACTGCAGGCCTGTCGACGACTTGTGCCCTCTGTGGAGGCGCTGAAGGGACTATTGCGCACGTGGTTGTCAACTGCCCAGACATCCTCCCCGCCGCCCGCAGCCGTACATGTCGCGCTTGGCTTCGCCGAAGAGGCAACCGAGACGGAGCGTGGGAAGGTGGTTGAAGTGACAAAGAGGCGCCTAGAACACTGGTGGTCTCACGGTGCTCTGCGCCAGACATAATGTGGAAGCTGCATTTTTTTTTTTTTCTTTGCTGTGTTAGACGCGGCGACCCGCTGCAAAAGGTTCAGCCACCCACAATCGCCATCGCCATCGAGAGGTCATCGCGCACACCCCTCTATGGAGATATCCAATGATTATCATTTCAAAGAAAACAGAAGGAAGCTCACGCTTTAAGCAACAATGATGGAGTAAAGGTAGTTGCGGCAGCAGCGAGGAAGCAAATCGGCTGCAACCGTGGACCTAAACCGTCGTGATGGTCGGGAAGGTTGTATACAGCTTCACAACTTTCAAGTCTTACGCGTTAGTGTGAGCTTCCTTCATTTTTTAATTATCAGTTTTAGGGCATGTGTTTCATGATTGCCAGATGAACACCAATCTCGGGTTGCGTTTGTGGCATGCATTCATTTTTTCTTTATTGCCAGATTTTTTTTTTCTTTCCTGTTTTTGTGGTCCCTCAGTAATTGACTGTATTTGCATTCTAGAGGCAAACTAAATATATCGGGCCTAGTATGGTTGCCCTGAAATACATCAGCGTTAGATCATCTTTGCATCTGTGAGTTCTGTAGTCGCTCTGTGAGCATGGCACAGCTATGTCCAGTGTGAGAGTACGCTGAGCCACACGAAGGCCTTGAAAGGTGTGCATGTGCTCTATCAGCCAGTCTGTTGAATTTAGTGTGTCTCTTTAAAAATCGCTACACAAATGACATTTTTATGTAAACTGCAGTAGTCCATGTTTTGTTCGACACTCTACAGCTTAGTACAGTAGAACCACGATTGTGCGCCTCCCATTATGCAACAATTGGCTTCTTACAACAGATTAGTGCGGTCGCGGCAAACACCAAAAAGAAGCAATGTACTAGGTACCCTTAGTACCATGCTCTCCTTCATAGAGTGGCTCACGCAAAACTGGGAATTGAGAAGGAAACCGGTGCTTTTCCCAGCTTCCATGGCTCCTTTGCCGCTGTGTCCCGCCTTTTATTTTTCTTTGCACTTTTCATGCTGCTTTCCTCACTCTTTCATTCCATGTTCCAATGAAGACGGTGACCTTGTCTTCATTACTTCATCTGCCGCTGACCCCCTTTCCTGTTTGTTTCTTTTCCTCCCCCTCACCCAGAGACGGGAGGAGAAACAGCCATTGCACTTAACATATCCTCCACACCCGCAAAAATAATTGTGACTGACTCGAGAACAGCCATTAAAAACTTTCACCCCAAGCGCAGTGCCTTCTTCAACCCTTTACTGGGTCAAAACTCCGCGAGGTCCTCCTTATATGGACGCCAGCACATTTGTCCTTGCCAGGTAATGAGCATGCTCACGAAGTGGCCCGAAGTTTCAGCTAGTGGGACCGCCTTGATCTTGATGAGCAATCGCTGCTACATACAGGGGTGGAGGGCTTGTGACATATAGACATCACCCCGCTCACTATCGCTTAGGCCGCCCGAAATACACTGCGGCGCATCCCTCCCTCAGTCGGTGGCAGTCTGTGGCCTGGCGACTCTTGCAGTCCAACACCTTAATTTCCTAACCCCGCAGCCTATACCCAAATCTTTACAAAGAGCAATGCTCAGAACGAGCTAACCTGCAGCACATCGTATGGGTGTGCCCCCAGAAACCATAACACACATCACAGACAATAGTGATAAGGACTCTAAAGCAATGGGAGGCCATGTTACTCAGCTCCGACCAAGAGACTCAACGTAGCCTTGACCTAGTGGCCGAAGATGCCGCTAGGGCTCATGAGCTCCTGGCTGCCATCTGACGGGGAAGGACTGTGGAACACTCCCTCTCGTCCCCTTCCCTCCCCCAGTTGGGCAAAATAAAGTTTTCTCATCATCATCACTGGTCTCTTATCAGTGTTTTTTATTTCCCACCTTAACCTTCATTAGCAGCGTTTACCACGGACTTTCAGGCCAGTACCTGCCCACACTTTTCTCTTGTTATTGTTATTTGAGACTGATAACGATGCACGAAGTTCGTTTTAATTTTTCCACGCAGAGCACAGTGTCACAAACAAACGCCAGTGACGCTTGGCGATGAGGCCAAAATAATCAAAGGTGCGGAAGAAAGAAATCAAACTGCTTCCGTCTTCACCACTAACAGATGTGGCATTCCCTTCTCCTGTATGTAGCGCTCACTGCTCACATCCTCACGGCTGGCAGGCTAGAGCAAAATGCCATGGGAGGGGGGGGCACAAAATCTGCAGGTAGCTTTCTGTCTCTTGAAAATTTGGGATCTTAGTTGATCATCGTCAGCCTACTTATGCCCACTGCAGGACTTCCAACTGCTCCTACAATTCTTTGCCCCCAAATTTTCTTATTTCATCCCTCTATGGAGTTGATGGTCTTTCCTCATTTCTGGTCCCATCTGTGTCACCCAGTTCTCCGCATTAGTACATGCCCAGCCCAAGCCCACTTCTTCCTCTTAATTTGAGCTATGATGTCTTCCACCTGAGCCCGTCCCCTTATATACAAAGCTCGTAACCTGTCGCTAAGCGTTCGGGCTCCCATCAACCTTCGTTTGATGGCTCATTAGGCTGACCGAAGCCTTCTTTCTAGGTTTTAGTGAGGTGCCAAGTTTCTGTCATTAACCTATCACTGGCAGTACGCATTGCTTGTGTACCATTCTTTTCAGTGACCCGAGCTAGCTTATTGTTCATTATTTGAAAGTGTTGGTCGAATGCACACCAGCCCATAACAGTGTTGCGCCAGATTTCATCCTCGTGGCTAGGATTGGCATGCAGTCACAACTTGCACAAGATAGTTATATTCGACTCCCTCCTCTAGCATTTCATTTCCAAGGCTGAGGGGTGTGCTTTCTGCATGTGTGTTTAAAGGAATGCTGAAGGCAACTAGCAAGTTCGGTTCAAACAAAAGTCTGACCTTTCATTAGCCATTTTAGCGTTGATTTGGTGCCGACAGATGCCTTAATTGCTTAGAAATCACTAATCAAATGCTGATCAAACGTGACGCAAACAGCGACTGCAGCCACTGTTTTCGTCATGATAAATCGGAAGTGAGAAAGCGGTGATGTATAGCGGTATAGAAGCAACCAAATACAACGCTGCTGCGTACCAAGCAGTTTGGTCAGTTTTGGTCAAATCAGTTGTGCCTTCTTGTGCTTCCTGAACTCCCACATCCTTTGCAGCTCCAAACCACTGAGCAAAATGTTCCTTCATGGGACCCGTGACCAGTATTTAGGCACTAAAAAACGCAAAACATAAACACCAAGTATAAAATCCACGCTCACAGTTTGTAAAGTCGTGTGCAGTAGCGTCTGATGTGAAATAAAAAAAGACGAAATAAATACAGTGCTTCTGTTGTTGAATGATTGAAAGGCACGTTGCGATGTGGTTGGATTTGCGCATGTTTTGTTTATAGTGCGATGCCGCTTATAGTGCGGACTTTCGCGGCTCCAGCGGCATACGTTATAAACAGTCTACACTGTATCCAAGTTCCAAGGAAATTCCATCATTATAATCAATAATTCTTATAAGTGAGTTGCAAAAAAAAAATACAAAACAGAGATCAAAGCATTTTATTCGTATACAAGCAAGGTCATACTACTACATATTCGTAGAGAAGAATCTATAGCCAGTCAGCTTTGTTTGTTCACACGAAGGTGGCGCACATCTTTTTTAAGAGTACCTAAGGTGCCACACCTAGCTCAGCGAAAGGTCCTTGGCGAAAACAAAGCCCTGAGGGCCTGTGTCATGCAGTGGGCCTCCTGCGAAGACATGCGCGTATCTGAGCAACGATCGCCTCTTCAGTGAGGCACTCGGGCGTTTCCAAAACATTGGCCCTACGTCCCTTCCACGGAAGAACGGAACCAGTCAAACTCAAAGCGGTGTGCACACAGCACATGAATGCACGAGCTATGAGTGCTATCACTGCGAGCTGGCGTGGGGACGAGGCCAAACCAGCAGTGCCGGGAGTGTGGTTCAGATGGAAATCTGCTGACTTTCGTCCTCTCACTTCCATGTATGTGGTGCAGTTGACTCATTTTCTGAGGGGTGGAAAGGATGCAAGACGCGGGGCGGCTCATGACACTTACCACCAGCACAGACAGTCGGTGGCAGCCGTCATTTTTGGTGGGATTGAGGCTTATTTGAAGCTGCTCGCTTAACAGGATTCAATCGTTATATCCGACAGTGCGACACTGGAGCATTGTAATAAGCGGTTTATTTTATCACAGAACGCATACAGAAGTGGACAGTGCCAGTTGTGTGTTATATCCGATATATTGTTATAAAAAATGTCATAAAAAAGCTCGACTGTATTCGTGTTCTCGGTGAGCTAATCTATCAATCTAGAGCAACTTTTATTTTGAATTCAGTGTCCCTTTAACAGTACTTTTTTGGCTTACTCATATGTATCTTTAACCTTGTTAAAAAGCTTCTTGACTACAGTTCCTGAAGTGTACTTTGCAGGTCATTCACAAACCTCAGCTGGCTTAGATGCTCTTTATTTACCCTTATCCCTGACTTCTCCCAATCAGGCTTCCTAAATACCCCTCTAGACATGCTGTAAATAATTTTAGGGAGGTGGTGCCCCCTTGATTGATTGATTGATTGATTGTGGGGTTTAACGCGCCGACGCAACGCAGGCGATGAGGCGCGCTGTAGTGGAGGGCTCTGGATTAATTTTGACCACCTGTGGATCTTTAACGTGCGCCGAAATCTTGTACACACGGGCGTTTTTGCTTTTCGCCTCCTGTGGATCTTTAACGTGCGCCGAAATCTTGTACACACGGGCGTTTTTGCTTTTCGCCTCCATCAGAAAAGCGGCCGCTGCGGCCGGGAATCGAACCCGCGACCTCGTGCTCAGCAGCGCAATGCCTTAGCCACTGAGCCACCGCAGCGGGTGGTGGTGTCCCCTTGTATGTTGCCCTTCCTGATAGGGAACTTCCACTCTAAGAAGATTCCAAGGATTCATTAAGAGTTAACAAATTATGCAAGGGCGCTAGTTAAGCAGTTAATGTAATTGTTAAAATACATTCCTAGCCTGCCTGTTGCGCAACACCGTGCACTAGGGTGGTGCTTACCTACACCCTGATCACATGGTGTTTTTGCATGGTCCTGAGAAAGCCCTATGACTCGGTGTCCGCTGTAATTCAAAATTTTTGGGTTGATGTGAACAGTTGTTGTGCACTTGATTCATCCAAATTGTGTAGAAACTGCTTCCCCTCTGGCAGTGACGTGGGGGCGGGCGTTCTCATCTCCCTCAGGCATCTACATCCCGCTGCTGTGGGAGCCCAGCTTCTGTTGGAAGTCGCCCATTGCCCTGGGCTACACGCGCGGCCACTTCTCAGCCCTGGTGCCCATGGAGCCCGAGCCGGAGGTCATCACGGGCGCGGGCGCCAACCCCCGAAGCGACCTGCATGTCACCTTCCTGCCACTCATGACGGCCGACAGGCAGCTGCTGCCCCTGCACTTCCTCACCCAGGGAGAGGTCAGTGCTGCGTGCTTGATACCCTGGGATGCTTCCTGCTGCTGTAAGCAACGCCACCTGTGTTATAATAGCCTGTTGCATCACCCACTTTCCAGTGAAAACAGCCCAATTCAACTGCTCATCAGTGGTGTGGCACATGGGCGTGGGCGTCCCGTCCGGTCTTGCGTCGCCCGTCGAGCCTGACCCGTAGCTTGACGGGCAGACGCCGAGGAAACAGGGACGCGTAGGAGCGCCACCTCACAATGGCTGGACAAACCACCCTGTAAATTGTTGCTTATAGTTTGCACAAAGCAGCGCTGCTAAGCAGGTGGCTTCCCGAGATGGGAGCACACGTAAAGGCTGGAGTGTGGGAACGGGCCGGAGAGAGCAACAGGAAAGTGGCTGATATGACGGGCAACATAGTGCAGGTGACATTGCCGCAAGTTGTCTTTGCCCATGTCAGCTTTGATAGGGTGGTGCCGAGGGGACGGCTGGTGCCGCACCGCTAATCAGATTGCACCTTGTTGTCACTTCAGCCAGTTTCATCGCATGCTTTGATTTTTTTAACCCTTTGAGGGTCACGGCCGTACATGTACGGCATCGGCAAACACTTTCAAAATGGCATTGCTTGTATCTTTAAAAAGCGCGCCTTTTCGCCAACTTCTCTTGCTGGGCATGTGCTGCCACACTTCGGAAATACGTCAAATTTTTTTCTTGCGCTGATGGCTCTTCTTTTTATTTTTTTACGATTTACTTCGGCGGCGTGCCGGCTATAGTTTGCGCTCCACTAACGAGGGGGCACGCTGGGTATTGCCCACCTGGCGCCCGGGCGCCTCTCGCTTCTTGCACCTGCCACACACCAAGGTCGCCTGCGAAACTGATGAGGCTCTTTTCTCCCTTTTTTGTATTTTATGAGCGGTGCGCTGTCTATCGCTCCCGCATCTGGCCACGCGGTGCCCACGCGCGCCCAGCGGCTGGTTTCGGTATCGTCCTCCGGGCGCTTCCCGCTTTTTGAGCCCACGAAACTGATGTCTATCTGATTTTGATTCACTCAAAAGGTGCCGGCTTGTTACTCTCGTTTTTATTTAGAATTTTTCTTGTGTTACTCATGAATAAACCACATATATGTAACAACATAAACAATTTTTTTGTCACTTTATGGACACCCTAAAAAAATTACTAATTTTTTCTCGAAATAGATTCATCCGGAGAATTTAAATCAGCAATAAAAAAAATCGACCCTCAAAGGGTTAAACTCCTGTTTCTTGCGTAACAATTGAATGAAACGAAGCAGTTTTAGTGGCATATTGAAGAAGAAAATGTGCCATCTTTGTGAGATGAATGGCCATGATAGTGAGATGAATGGCCATGATAGCGCGTGTCAAATGAAAGCTATGAATTGCCTCAGAAATGTGATTTCTTCAACAAATTTTAAATGGTTTTGCTCTAGTCGGTGCCATAAGTTAATTCTGGGGCAATAAATTTGGTAGGCTGAAAGAAAAACTTCTGTATTTTCTACAAAAGACAATTCCCAAAAATCAGCCTTTTCTTTTACAATTTTTCAGCTATAAAAACCCTTTGAGGGTCGAATTTTTTCGCCAAATGCATCCCCCCAGGGTCGATTTTTTTTATTGCTGATTTAAAGGGGCACTGACACAAAATTTTGAAGGCGAGATAACTTCGGAGATAGATTGGTGGGAACACATATACATCATCTGCAAAATATCAGCGGTGAATACAGCCTAGAACATATTTAAAATCAATTTTGAAGTGTGCGAAACGCAACCGAGCGGCCAGCAGAGGACCACGCGCAAGTGTAAATAAACAACATCCAAACACGTCACGAGTTTGTGTTTGCCGCTTCCGCACTGCCGGCTCGCCGCTCCAATCGGAGGGCCGGAGGGCGGAGCTTCTGCTCTCGAGAACGAACGACCCGATCGTTGGCGGCGGAGGCGCCGTGATTTCGTCAGCTCATCGGGCAGCTGGCCGCGACCAAAGTTCTACAGCGATTCCAGGCACTCTGTTTCTATTACTGTTTATTACCATTGGATGCGGAAACGCGCCGGAGGCACGAAAAGCCCACTGAGCAAGCCGCACGGTCGCTGTGCAGGCGGCGGCCACGGCCGCGAAGTGGCCCACGCCGGCGCAGGTAGCTCGAGTGATAGCTTGTTACCGCTGCACGAAATTGTCCCCAAGTCCCGACCATGGTGGCTTACATGAGAAAGGAGTTAATGATGCCATGGCGGGTTGCATTAAAAATTGTCATCTGCACCGCTTACGAGAGCGGCACTCGAATATCCGCCGCAGTGCTAAGCCGAACACATCTGTAGGCGGACCTGTAGGCAGACCGGCCGGCTGCTCCCAGCGCGCGTCTTGCCACCCACCGTCTCGAGCGTCGCGCGTCGTTCGTTAGCCGCGGTAGCATTTGCACTCGCAGCGCCTGCGTCACATCCACGGTCGCTTTTTAATTAGGCGCCTCACGAGATCAGTACGGGGGGGCATTCGCAGAAACTGCCGTCGATGCGGATTCGACAGTGCTACGGCGGCTCTGCTCTGTAACTGTGATATCCCTCCGACGGTCACGTGGTCAGCTTTGTTCACACAAAATCCACAAAATCCATCGTTTCACGGCACTCGCTGAAACCGAAACTGCGACTGGCCGCATTGAAAATGCCTCTAATTAAACAACCGTCGCACGCTGAAGCAAATGAGGTTTCTACAGGTTATAAGTAGGTCACTAGCTACTTATCGCAACAAAAAAAACAAGATGCAAAATTTTTGTGTCAGTGCCCCTTTAAATTCTACGGATGAATCTATGTCGAGAAAAAATAATCAAGAATTTTTTTTGGGTGACCGTAAAGTGACAAAAAAATCATTTGTGTTACATACATGCGGTTTATTACGGCGGTACACAAGCAAAATTCTAAATAAAAATGAGAGTAACAAGCCAGCACCTTTTGAGTGAATCAAAATCAGATAGACATCAGTGAATCAAAATCAGATAGACATCAGTGAATGCAGCGATGGCGTAGAGGTAGAACACCCGCCTCGCGTGCAGAAGGACCGTGGCTCGAATCCCGGTACCGGACAATTCCCACCGGATTAAAAAAAAAAAAAAAATCCGCGTATTGATGGAATTGCACAAAGGGGCTTGGAGTGCGGCCTGACCCCGGCGACCATTGCCGGTAATGCACTCCCTCACCAGAGCAGGATTGGCCACCCTGGTGCAGTAACGGCCACAACCTCCCATGAATACGCCAACTAACCCTCAGCCCTCAGTCCCCAGCGGCTGCGAAGCAACTGACCATGGCGGCGGTCAGACCTGTGACGCAGCAGAGGGTGCTAAGAATCCCTGGATCCGGACAGGCCGCCAATGGAATCTGAACCTGGCAACGTTTAACGTGCGAACCTTATCTAGCGAAGCAAGTCTCGAGGTGTTGTTCGAGGAATTAGAGGGCATTAAATGGGATGTAATAGGGCTTAGCGAGGTTAGGAGGGCAGGCGAAGCCTTTACGGTGCTGAAAAATGAACACGTCCTATGTTACCGTGGTCTAGAGGACAGAAGAGAACTGGGAGTGGGATTTCTAGTCAATAAAAGCATAGCTGGCAACATAGACGAATACTATAGCATTAACGAAAGGGCAGCAGGTCTTGTAATTAGACTCAATAAGAGGTACAAGCTCAAGGTGGTGCAGGGCTACGCGCCCACATCCAGCCGCGACGACCAAGTAGTGGAACGCTTCTATGAAGATGTGGAAGTGGCAATGGCTAAAGTAAAAACACAGTATACTGTAGTTATGGGGGACTTCAATGCTAAAGTAGGCAAGAATCAGGCTGGAGACAAGGCAGTTGGGAACTATGGTCTGGGCTGTAGAAATAGCAGGGGGGACCTACTAGTTGAGTTTGCAGAACGGAATAACCTACGCATAATGAATACCTTCTTCTGTAAACGGGAGAGTCGGAAGTGGACCTGGAGGAGCCCGAATGGGGAGCACAAAAATGAAATAGACTTCATATTATGCGATAACCCTGGCGTCGTGCAGGATGTAGAAGTGCTCGGAAGGGTAAGGTGTAGTGACCACCGTATGGTAAGATCTCGAATTAGGCTAGAGTTGAGGAGGGACCGCAACAAGCTAGTACGAAAGAAGCCGATAAATGAGCTAACAGTAAGACGTAAAGTAGAAGAATTCAGGATCGCGCTGCAGAACCGATATTCCGCCCTTAACGAGGAAGCCGAGCTTACGACACAGGAAGCCAGCGACAACCTTACACGCATTCTCACGGAGTGTGCAGTAGAAGTCGGGGGCACTATGGCTAGACAGGATACTGGTAAACTTTCAAAGGAGACGAAAGATCTAATCAGGAAACGGCAAACCATGAGAATCTCCACCGCAGCTGACAGAATAGAACTAGCAGAGCTCTCGAAGTTAATCAATAAGCGCAAGACAGCTGACATACGGAAGCATAATATGGAGAGGATCGAATACGCTGTAAAGAACGGAGGTAGCCTGAAAGCAGTAAAGACGCGTCTTGGCGTGGGGATCAGATGTATGCACTTAAGGATAAGCAAGGCAATGTCATTACAAATAGGGATAAAATAGTCACAGTGGCCGAGGAGTTCTATAGGGATCTGTACAGCAGCCGGGACATACAGGATAATGCCGAACGAGACAGTAGTTCAGAAAAGATAGACATCCCACCAGTAACGACTGAAGAAGTAAGGAAGGCTTTGAAAGAAATGAAAGGGGGCAAAGCACCTGGGGAGGATCAGATAACAGCAGACCTCTTGAAGGATGGCGGAGAAATTGTACTTGAAAAACTGGCAAACCTGTATACGCAATGCCTAATGACCGCAATGGTACCGGAATCTTGGAAGAACGCGAACATCATCCTAATCCATAAGAAAGGCGACATGAAGGACTTGAAAAATTACAGGCCGATCAGCTTACTGTCAGTCGTCTACAAGGTATTTACCAAGGTAATAGCTAACCGAATCTCTGCAACCTTAGATTTCAGTCAACCTAAAGAACAAGCAGGGTTCCGTAAAGGTTATTCAACAATGGACCATATTCACACGATCAATCAGGTGATAGAGAAGTGCGCTGAGTATACTGAACCCCTATATATAGCCTTCATAGATTATGAGAAAGCATTTGACTCGGTCGAAACCCTAGCAGTCATTCAGGCATTACGGAACCAGGGGGTAGATGAGCATTATGTAAGAATACTAGAGGTTATCTACTAGGGGTCTACAGCTACCATCATCCTCCATAGGCAGAGCAGTAAAATACCTATAAGGAAGGGTGTCAGACAAGGAGACACAATCTCTCCAATGTTATTCACAGCATGCTTACAAGAAGTATTCAGAACGTTGGATTGGGAACAGGTGGGAGTAAGGGTTAATGGAGAATACCTCAGTAACCTCAGATTTGCTGATGACGTTGCCTTGCTAAGTAACTCGGGGGACGAATTGCAAAGCATGCTTTCCGCACTGGGCGAACAGAGTAGAACCGTGGGCCTGAAAATTAATATGCAGAAAACTAAAGTAATAATCAATAACCTCGGGACAGCACAGCAGTTTGAGATAGATGGCGAGGCAGTGGAAGTGGTAAGCGAATATATATACTTAGGCCAAGTTGTGACCCCAGATCCCAACCATGAGGCAGAGATAATTAGAAGGATCAGAATGGGGTGGGGCGCATATGGCAGACATTCTCAGATAATGAATAGCAGCCTACCATTGTCGCTGAAGAAGAAAGTGTATGACAGCTGCATCTTACCGGTACTCACCTACGGGGCAGAAACTTGGAGGCTCACTAAGAGGGTTCAACTTAAATTGAGAACGACTCAGCGGGCAATGGAGCGGAAAATGATAGGTGTAACATTAAGGGACAAGAAGAGAGCGGAGTGGGTCAGGGAGCATACTGGTGTTAAAGACATATTAGTAGTAGAAATTAAGAAGAAGAAATGGACGTGGGCAGGGCATGTAATGCGAAGTCAAGATAACCGCTGGTCATTACGGGTAACAGAGTGGATCCCTAGAGAAGGCAAGCGCTGTAGGGGGCGGCAGAAAGTTAGATGGGCGGATGAGATCAAGAAGTTTGCGGGGATAAATTGGTCACAGTTGGCACAAGACCGAGGTAATTGGAGAATAATGGGAGAGGCCTTTGCCCTGCAGTGGGCGTAGACAGGCTGGTGATGATGATGATGATGATGAGACATCAGTTTCACGGACGCAAAAAGCGGGAAGCGCCCGGAGGACGATAACAAAACCAGCCGCTGCGCGCCCGCCGGTGTGCGCGGCCGAATGCGGGAGCGATAGACAGTGCACCGCTCATAGCATACAAAAAAAGGAGAAAAGAGCCTCATCAGTTTCGCAGGCGACTTTGGTCTGTGGCAGGCGCAAGAAGCGAGAGGCACCAGGGTACTCGGTGGGCGTAGAGCTCCTGTATATAGCTCCCCTAGGGGAGCAGAGTTGTGCGTCCATCCGCCATCGAGTTCCAGGTCATGCGGGAAAGCCACCCGTCTCGCGTGTACGAGGTGCCGGTGGGCCGCCGTGCCAGCGGCAGCATTGAGGAGGAGTGGCGAGAAGCGCCGCGGATTAAAACTGCCGCACGATAGTTGGCTGCTTATCAGCTACGCCGCTGCCGCCGCTTCTGCAACCGCTGATGCTCAGTTGAGCAAAACTGACTAAATACGGGGTCTAGTGCACAGCACTGAAAGCGGGCTTTCCTGGCGAACTGGAACCGGCGGCATGTGGCAATCAGACGCGCAACTCTTGCGCTACGCAATATACAGGAACTCTAGGTGGGCGATACCCAGCGCGACCCCTCATTAGCAGATGTGCAAGCGATAGCCGGCACGCCGCTGAAGTAAATCATAACAAAATAAAAAGAAGAGCCATCGGCGCAAGAAAAAAATTTGACGTATTTCCGAAGTGTGGCAGCACATGCCAAGCAAGAGAAGTTGGCGAAAAAGGCGCACTTTTTAAAGATACAAGCGATGCCGTACATGTACGGCCATGACCCTCAAAGGGGTTAAAGGCCAACCACAGCAAAATTTTGCCTTGGCCAAATTTATTTTGAACATGCAGTACGTACCGCCACAGCATTTGGAATATGACTGGTAGTCCGGTGAAATGCCTAGTTATTCAATTACAAGCACTTAAAAAAGCTCCATAGCAGACGATGCTGTACGTGCTGGCAGATCGTGCAAACAGCCATTACACAAAGTGACATTTCTGCCAGCCAGATCCACCAGCCAGCCAGGTCCACCAGCCAGCCGAACATCTTCAATTATTGTCGTGAGCGGGCAAGTTGTGTTTGGGACTCCCCATTTCGGCCTTCAAAGGCTTGTTTCCCCTATTCTACAACTGACGAGCCAAGGCAAGCACGGCCAGCGCGAGAAGCCTGGCTGCCCAGCAATGTGAGCGGGACCGCCGCGCTGGCACAGCCAGTAGTGGGCAGAGCATGCGTGTGGGCTGCAAAATAGAAAAAAAAAAAAGTGACGTACCATCGAGTGGAGCCAATGGCTCTGCAAGGGCCAGGGCCTTGTCCTGTTTCCCCATGTGGTCGTGTGCCGAGTCAGTGAACTTCTAGCTTCCACAGTACTTTGGAGGTGCGAGAAGAGGGTGAAAGCTCCGGTCCTTGTTGTTGGCTCTTTTGAATGGACAATAACTTGGCTAATGCTTAGTGCTTTTAAACCATTTTTGCGGGAGGATGTTCCTTGGAGAGTGCTCCAGCGATTGCGCCCGTAAAATCGCAACCTTTGGAACCCTGTTTATGGTTGTCGGTTTAGGGACAGACAACCGATTTTTGTGGAGTGCATGTCCTCTAGCTTACCTATATGAAAACCAGTGTTTTATATGCTGGGGTAACCACAAAGAATTTCTAAATAAACAGGCGGAAATAATTTGAATTTTTCACTAAAATTTCTGAAGTCTGAAAGGTAGCATTTTGTTGTGTCCAAACAATTCTGTCAATTTCAATGCGTGATTCGAAAACCGCATGAAGAAATAGGAAAGGTTACACATTATTGTTGTGCTAGCCAGGGACAAGTCTTTTAACACCTCTTTTCATCTCGCATGCAGTTTAAAGCACGTTGCCGCATGGCTCACTGTCATAGTTGCCAGCATTCCATTTGGCGGGACACATATGGCTGGTTGATTTAGAAATTGCGATTCTAAAAGTTGTAGGGCGCTATCAGCGAAACTGTTTCGGATTTTAAGTGGTGCTCTTTCATTTGGAATGAAGAAAATATACCCGACAAAAATCTATTGTCTGTCCCTTTAACTGCTTTTTTTTTTCATTTCGGGGGGCGGAGGAGGAGATAGCCTTTATTGCACCAGGAAGACGCTAGGTCAAAGTAAGGGCATTTTTTTAATTCGTTATCTGCCAGTTTCATCATCTATGATCCGTGCGTGGATCGTGTTTATGATAAGGCAAAGGCTTGTAGCGCCGCTATCATCTTCTTCAGCGCGACCATCATCATCAGCAGATTGGCCAGCTGACACGCAGCACTCAGCACCCGGTCTCAGAAGGGCCCCCTCGTTCTATGCGCCTCGTTCCGACCATGGCACAGCCAACTCAACCAGAATAAACGTGGGCTCGGCCGCACCACCTCATCGGCCGCCTACAATTTGGTGACCCGGATGAGCGGCTTCGCCATGGCTTCGCAACGCTGCTTCCCCAGCCAGAACGCGGACGACGGCGCGCGAAGAACGTTCACCGCCCTCCCAGACCTTCCTTTGCTGATTCCGTTTGGCGCCATCAAAAACCACGCTGCATGGTTTGTCATCCTGGAGAGCCATTTTTATGTTCACGACATCCAGTCCCAGGAAACCAGGTACCGCGTCACTTTAGAGAAGTTGCCTGCTGACCTCACTGGGCGCATCCAGCTGCCGGCCCCAGGCCCACGTGCATACGACGGTCTGAAGGCTGCGGTCCTAAACCACTATGGTATAGCACCGCCTTCGTCCACACCACCACGCCTTTCAACGGCATCAGTGGATTGCACGTCGCCGGTCTGTCCACCCTCGCATGCCCAACAAACGCGAGCCCCGACTTCGACTTGCGGCGCTTCCGAGTTGGCGTTGCACTTAGTCAACTCGACTCCACACCATGGCGCAGTCCCACACGTTGTTGCGTCTCCTGCCCAAACCCACCCGGGTGTGGACTGCTTTGCCGCTAACAACTGGGACACTTCACCGCCTTCTCCGCACGGCACGGCTGAGAATGAACTTTCAGACCCTTCTCCTCCCCGCACATGCGAGCCCTCTCCCCCGTCAGTGGTGGAACAGCTTCCAGCAGTCGACAACAGCTCGAGATCCTCACTCGAAACTGCTCAGACTGCCTCCAACAGTCCTGGCACCCTGGCTACGACGGAGACACCGGAGAAGCAATTGCGGGACAACCGTCCCAACAAATGTCACCGAAAGAACAATCACGTGTCCCCATGCAGTCAGACGCGCCGCAAACTGCTAACCCCACCTCGGCCGATTCCCTGCTACAGGAGCGCATTCGGTTTACGGTGTGACAGGCGCTCTGCTCTGCGACCCCGGTTGAAATCAGCGCGAGTGCACTGCACGATAAGAACCCGACCCACCGCTAGTTCGAGAGACGCTTGTGGTTGGCGCCCTTCGCTGCTCCGTCTCGCACGGCGCATGCGCACGTTGCCCAGACAGCAACACATTCCCAGAGCTCACACGACAGCACAGTCAAGCCCGCACTCCGCTCGTCATTCTGCTGCACCACGCTTCACCTTGTCGCTGTCCTTCCAGTTACGCCGGCCGCTCGCTCTACCATCAATGGCAGCAGCCGCTTTGCACCCCGCAATGCGTCCGCGGCCGCACTCCCAGCCTCGACCACCAGAGGTTGCCCCTTACCCGAACGCTACCTTGCCGACGACCAGGACCGTGCCCTTTACTCAACCCCAGCCACTAGACCACTGACTGCCCACGGACTCTCTTCCTGACTACGGACAAATTGTACATACCTGTACATAGTACATCGTTTTCACACATTTCTCATAACGCGCTACGCGCTAGGGGGGGGAGCCCTGTAGCGCCGCTATCATCTTCTTCAGCGCGACCATCATCATCAGCAGATTGGCCAGCTGACACGCAGCACTCAGCACCCGGTCTCAGAAGGGCCCCCTCGTTCTATGCGCCTCGTTCCGACCATGGCACAGCCAACTCAACCAGAATAAACGTGGGCTCGGCCGCACCACCTCATCGGCCGCCTACAGGCTAAATGGCACAAAGGTCACTTTGTGCCATTTAGCTCTTGCAAACAGCACCCCCCCCTCCCTCCCCTTCCCTTCAGTGAGGAAATCAGGAAGTGGCTAAGGTAATACTAGAGATGCCTTCTATCTGCATGGAATATGAGTGGCTTGTGCACGGTGTCCTTGCAAAAGTTATGTGCCGATAGGATGAGTCTCAATTTTACATGTCACTGCAGCTACACTTATATTTCCCTGCCATACATCTAGGAGAATATTTGTCCCTACGAAAGTCTTTTTTGTCTTCGTTATCTTCTTCTTGGTTGTTAGTTACAAGCAGGAATGCAGTTGCACAAGTTTACAGCAGTTTCTATTGTTCATACAGGGGTGCCATGCCAGAAGGTTCACCTTACACAGTGCCAACTCTGAGGGAAACAAACTGAGATGAACAGGCACCGATCTTGTTTTTTGTTCCCCCCACTTGGCGCAGGTGGGCCGTGAGGAGGAGATAATCCGGCAGTGGCTCGACTGCTGCGTCACAGAAGGTGGCCTGCTGGTTGCCCAGCAGAAGGTTCCAAGGAGCCCCCACCTGGTGCTACAGATGGTGGACCAGTGGCTGGAGGCGTACCGCAAGCTCTCGCCCCACCATCGGATCAGCGACTCACAGAGCGGCTACTCGAGCGACGGCGACTCTGACCGGGAGTAGCCCCGGGGAAGCGGCAGACACAGACCGAAATTTCCCTGGGTGCTCACGTCGTTGGCCATACGAAAGGCTCGGATGGTCGGGGTCAGCAGTGCCGCAGGTGTCTATCGAGGGTGGCGGCCTTCTCTTCTCTGTGCACGGAGTGCTGTTAATTGGCCACACACAAAATGCATTGGTGCGCACACTTACACTAGTTTAGTGCTTGGCATGCAACCTTCTAAATAAAACAACAACAAAAAAAAAAACAGATGACACAAAACAAAAAAAGACATGCACTGTTACCACTGAGCAGACTTTGTGGTTACATGTTGAAGAAACAATTTCACAGTTACTGGCATTGTGCACCATTGTTCAAATGGTAGTGTTGTGCCATACAAATTTGCTTATGCTGTTCAGAAAGCTTGGGACCTGGAAGAAGCGAGGCTATAAGGGTAAATGGAAGGACATGCTTCCAGAGGCTGGCTTTCTTGCACTACTGTGGGCTTTGCAATTGTGTGAAAATTTGTGCCTACTATGCTGGGTTCAAAAAAAAAAAAAAAGAAACCTGTGAACATTTGCACAATAGGCACAGAAAAGGCTAATCGTGTTATGCAGGGGAAAATGGTACAATAGGATAAATGTAAATTGCAGCTGCGGAAAAGTGAACAAGGATATTGCTTGCAGCTTGTTTGGACTTCTATTGTGTGAAAATGTCCATCTTCAGAATGCTTGTTCGCTATGTACCTCATGCTGCTGCTAATCTGATTTTGTTCTATATAGCGCATTAGGCATAACGCGATTGTTGTATGTGCCGTAAGCAGCAATTCTAGCTGCCCACCTGGCCATTGTCCATGACAGCTGTGTTCCACAGCCAGTAGTACCCTACAAAACTTGTTTGCCCAGCGCTTGGAGCCAGCGCAAGATGATGAGCCAAGTGTCCCTACCTGTCTAAGGGGAGCGCACCGAGCTCTGGGCCCAAAACACGCTGGCATTTCATGGTTGCCATGCTGGGAGTGTTCAGCGGACTGTGGCATTGTGACGCCTGTATGTGCCCCGGGCAGTCCCCAGATGTGTGCCTTCTGTCTGGACCAGTGGTTGCCCCCCAGTCTGAATCAGGGGTCCTAGCCGTCCCATTTCTTTCCCAACACACGAGTGCACAGGCAAATTATACCGGTCTTCAAATCACCGCACCCAGTGCTGTTCATATTTTCAATGCTTGTCAACACTTCTATTTATTTAGAGAACAGGTAGTGAAACAAGCAGCTGAGTATGCCGGTCTCGGTATGCAAAGCTAGCAAAACAGTATATATACATGTACACATGCATTGCATGCGTACATGTTTATATATATATAAATATATACATATAGTGACTACTTGTTCATTTGACATTTGTGTGATAACTTCTGCTCTGCAAAGCGTGGGATGAATGTGTACGTGTGTGCATGTGTTCGTGAGATTGTGTGTGTGTGCGATGAAACGCAATCTAGATTTATATCATAGTTGTAATATATTACACAGTTAAACAAATACACATATATATTGAAATGTAGTTGCCGGAGCACCCAACCTCCGTGCCTCCCCTGATGTGTGATGTTTGCAGTTAATGCAGCATTGTTCTGGTTTTCATTTTTGTTGAGCATTGTGGCTATATAGGCAGAGGTTGCAGGCGCTAGATGTTTGATGTGATTTTTCACTTCTCTGTGTTCGAAGGTTTGTTTGTCTTTTTGTTGGTAAAGTGCTTTGCGTCTCAGTGCGTTGAGCTGTGGGTTGCTGTTTTCTTCTTTGTGCAAGTTACATCAAGCTGTTTGTTCAGCGCACCGAGTACAAGCCCCATTTTTTAGATGCACCACAGGTTGGACGTGCATTGGCAGCATCCAGATATGCAGCATAGATCCTAGTCTGGCTGTACATGAGCGGAAGCTAGGTTTTCACTGGCCAAATAAACTCTAACACATTTCTCGAGTCTGGCCTCCCTTTCATTCAGGGCTGGGACTACATTGTGTGTGAGTGTGTTTACCCATCACTAGATGCACCACACTGTGCGCCTTCTTTTCACTCCCGTCCTTCCTTGTCAAACCCCCTAGTTAGACGCCCTGGTTTTATTATGGAGGTGCAACTAAGATGCTCACTATTTAAATTTTCATTGAAAAGTTCACTTTCACAAGCTGTACACATGACGTCATATGATAACATTGTAAGAACACTGTGTGGATAGAAAACTTTGTGATTTAATGTCAAAAGTATTGCATGGTATGCTAATGCCACCGTAACCTACAAAATGCAAGGCCGTTTTAGAGGAGCGAAGTTTGTGTTTGTGTATTGGCTAGCTAGTAGTTGGTGGGTGTGCAAACTAAATATTTTCAAAGTTTGGATGCCTAGAACAGCACCCTTTTTTTCAATAAAATTTTTCCTCCCGATTTAAATTTGCCACCTGCCTAGTCTTTTTTTAGACTGCGTGCCGGTTTCCGGTCCGTACTTCAAACCGGCCGTCATTACTTTTTTTTTTTTGTATTTTATAAGCTCCAATTCAGTAACTACGACGATAAACGTGTCGACGGGCTGCGCATTGCATACTTTTCAGGTATTGCATAGCATTCGGGTGCAAAGAAGAGCTTTTAATGGACAAAGTATGTGCGGTTATTTTTCAAAGCAATAACCAATGTCGGCGTTTTATCAGTGCAAAGGCTATGTTGATTTCCCTTTAGGAAAACCCTCCCGTGTTGCATGACAAAAAAAAAAAACGGCGTCTTTTTTTTTTTCACAAATTTAACTTTCTATATTCCACGCCCCCCTTTTTGGGGGGAAAGGTGGCAACCTTATATTTAACGTATAAAGTGGGGAGCTCATGGTGTGGGTACGGGCAGATAGCTTCCTTCATTTCACCTGGCGATGTAAACTGAACAGGTAAAATTAGCCTGCTAAGGGAACTACAGATAGCAATGCGGATGACCGCAGTCACGATACGGGACCTAGGAGGCGACCGGCGTCAAAGCACGCGCACAAAAGCGGCAAAACCAGTCGTGCGCATGCGTGTGTGTGCCGACTGCGTACCGTGTGTCACATGGGAGGCAGCTTAAAGTTAAGGCAATAAGCTTTTTCAAAGTAAAGAACTTTTTTTTGCAACGGGTGGCGAAGGTACAATGGTTTCGACAGCAGCACCCGTCAAAATTTGTGAACACAACAAAAACTGGTGTGCGCAGTCCTATGGTTAATGAAGAACTCCCTGCATTTACACGTGCACATAAATTTTTACCACTAATAGGGTACCTCAAGTTTGCGTCGCGGCATTTAATTGCGCGACCGCAGGACCGCAGTTTGTGCGGCTAAATTTGGTTTGAGGCGTGTTTCGCAAATGCACGACCCGCACCTTCCTACACCACGTTTAAAACCACGCGAATCATCAGCCGTTCCTAAATTTGCACGCTATGTGCAGTGCGTCACAACGTTGCGATTTTCCCTGTTTCGAAACACATTGAAGATCTTCGTTCATACTGCGTAGAAGTTCGAATTCGCCGCATCTCAGCTCGTACGCATACTCGCGCCATGTTGAACAGGCCTTTTCGCTCCGCTTTAAAGATGCACTCATCAACTTGGTTGTACAATGATATTCGCATGCCAAGCATACATCGCGGCAAGCAATATCTAAACGAAGTCGTTCAAAAAAAGTTGCGCGGTCGCTCGGATTGACAGGAATCGTAAAATGGCGGTGACAGCCATTATGCTCATGTTTAGGGAACGTGGAGCGTCAACAATTTCCCGAGTTGGGGAATATAAGCCGCTTTGCCAGGGTGTGCCAGATATATCGCGAAGCTGGGGACGAAACTGCCCGGCAAGAGCGAGCGTTAATGTTCAGGCCTTTAGAAGCTGATTGCGAGTAAAATGCTTGTATTCCAGAAATAGTCAACTGGAATCGTAACATTAATGCAACAACAGTGCACTGTTGCCACATCTCTCAGTCAAGCATTGAGGGACGCTGGACGAGAACAGTATTCTGGGGATTTTTCCGGTGCCTGAGTAGGGACAAGACTTGTCCAAGAACCTAGGGGTTCGGCGCCATTGCCGCGTTTGCATCATTGCCATGATTCGCCATGCCGGTTTGCTTGTCAGCACCATTTTTGTTCATCAACGTTCGTTTTTATCTGTTCCCGAAATTTTGAAGCGTTTTTTGTTCACGCAATGGCTGAGGCATGACAACGTGGTAATCGCCTAATCTTCACCTTCGAGCAATGTCAACTTCATGGTGAGAGGATTCCCTTGGCTGCCTGTATGTTCGTGGGTACTCAGAGCATATAAAGTCTATGGTCCACTATACCTACATCGAAGCTTACAAACGGGATTTACAGCCGATCTGAACAGAGCGTGATCGCTGCAAAAAGGACAGATGGGCACAAGCACAGCGGAATAATTTTTTTTTTTTTTGCCGATGTGCAGGTGAAGCAGAGGCATTGAACAGACGCCTCGAAAAGCGCGTAAGTTCTGTAGGACATGGCCCTTCAACATTTTAGCGCTTATAATTGTTTTAGACCATATAAATATTGTGTTACCGCCGTTTAAGTAGGGCACGTTGAAGGTCCGTGCGAGTGGACCGTAATATATTACGACACTGAAATATTTGCCCCTTTTTATTTGCGCCTTCCACGCAGCCTGGATCGCTTGTGTCATTGTACGCGTTATTTCATTCTTTAATTCATGTGTTGACTTCCCACGGTTTAAAATTTCTCGCGATGACGCCACTGCTCTTGACTGCACTACCCTACCGCAATGGCGCGTGTCCAGTCTTGAAGACGCTGTACCACGCACTAAAAGAAAGAAAAAAAAATCTTCGTTGTGCGCTGTTTGCGGTAGCGTAAAACGTGTGTTTTGTTCACGGGCTGACCATTTGTTCACTGTTGAGGCTTGTATTCTTATAGCCTGCAGAACGTGCCGGTATATCGTCACCGAATGTTCCAGGCATTTTTTAGGTGCGGAGTACCTTAGGACCGCACAATATCCGCCCGCGTCCGTGCGCATAGCAATTACAGTAGCAAAAAATCACACAGGCACCGGCAGGATTCAAGCCTGTGTCTGGTAGACCAGACAGAGTTAGTCCGTCTTACCCATTGGGCTACGACCATGAGTTAGTACCCGAGAGTCAAACGGCTTACTCCTTCGCCTGTAACGGTGCGGAGTACCTTGGACCTCCCAATGTCTGTCCGCGTCCATCCGTGCGCACACTACCATCAAGCGAAATTCGATTTGAGCCGTGAGTTGCAGTTTCATTTAGGGGATAATCAAGGTGCAACTCACGGCTCAAATCGAGTGACGGTCCGGGCGCAAATCGGATGTCATTTCGAGTCCCCGTACTCCGCACCCTCGCCATCATCCACGGAGTGGAGATGCTGCGCCATTTTTTTTTTATATTTATATGATCGTCAGAAAGTGTGGCTTCAACTTTTGAGGGCTGTGTGTCGACTACAATGTGTGTAAACAAAATATAAACACAAATGCTTCTTGGTTACGAGTGGACGTGGACATATAACACCGCAGTTTTTTTCCGTTTGACTCTGTTTTAATTAGTAAGGACAACTAAGTATATTTTGATCATTAATTAGTGACTTCATTTAAAGACCATTCGTAAAACAGTTATTGAAGCTCTTGATTTAGCGGATAAAATTCGGACCCCCACGAAGGAGCACCCAACAGCATGATAGGGGGAATATGAAACCTTGTGTAATTAAGTATATGCAGTGGATCCAATTAAGCCTTTTTTACACATATGATGAGACTTCCCACAATGCATAATGATACTGCTGTTTTTTTATCCTAGATCAGACACCTTCCCCCTGCCTATCGAAAAAAGAAAAAGGAAAGAAACTGTAATAGCTTGGCATTGTGAGGATTCTATATTTCTTGCATTTCGTTACCTTCTCAGTCCTCTGTTTATTTTGAGTCAATTGTGCTTATAAAAAATCCACAAACGCAATTATCGACGATCTTGGTTGGATACAGAAAAGGGTCTGCTTTTTCAATGGTAGGTTCTCTCGCACGTTTCAGTCAAGGTGGTGCTGAAAAGGCACTAATCACGTTACAGGAAAGGACATAGCCCATTGGCCAGCAAATTACGTGACTTCGCACAATGCTGCTAGATGTTACAACTTTTAGGGTACCTCTAAACTCCAGCACACACACACACACGCACGCACGAGCGCACACACACGCGCACGACGATTGATGTGAGAAGAAAGGTACAGAGGCCGGGGGATTAGTTCATCGCGAAGAGCAACATGGTGATAAAGCTTATGGAACAAAGTTAAGCGATAGAAATCTTTTGGCGAGATGATAAGGATGGAAGCCCGATGGCTTCATGGCACTTATACTTGCACCTCGGTTATAATTAGGTAGTATAAAACGAACACAATTATTTTGTACCAGTTCAAGTGTGTTAATTCAAATGAGTGGAAGTGTATTTGGCAGTGTTGGGATGTCTTGCCTGAACAATTCAGATAATATGGTATATGAGAAAATTCCCAGAGTTGCACTTAACAGTTTTCATGTAGAACATGTTAATTTCTTCATAAATTGTCATCTTGCATTTATCATTTTTCTCTGTTTTCGTTGTGTTGTAATTAAACTGCATTGGGCAGAAATAAAGTAGCGCTTTTTTTAATCAGTATTCCCTTAAATATTTTTTTTCATGCCTGTTCACTATGCGAGGAGCTCGAGCAAGCAACAGTTGCATTGAACAAAAATGTGAGCAGTGAGCTTGTTGAATTAACTCCAATTGATCGTCATTAGTCCAGCAGTTTTATGGGTCATTTGAGCGGCTATGTTCAACTGTTGGTGCCTTTGTGCGATCATAAACAGTAACATTTTTGGTTTGCCTGTCGTAGATTGAGGTCACGCACATCGTTTGAAACTATTTGCATTTGTGTAAAAATTTATGGTGCCTATATTTACAACGTTGGAGGTCTAAAACTTTGTTGTGCCTGCCTATTTTTGGCATTAAAGTGCTCTTTTTTAATGCTTATAAATAGGGCCTCTACGTTGACGGCCATCACTTTTAGACTACTCGTGAGGTGCTGAACTGCTCCTGCTCCTTAGTGCTACACTTGCTGCATCTTGCCGTCCGGCTGTGTCTGTGTATTCAGCAGCTGGCTGCGCATGTGTTTGTTGTGGGGCCTTGAAGGTTTCATGTTCCAGATTTCACGTGGTTTTCCCCCGGCATGTTAATGGGGAGGCAACCTCTGACCTTGAGCAGCACATGAGCGGCTGTGTCACATTCACGGTCTTTTTGGGTTGCTTTTAAAGCGAAGCTTTGAGCCTCTCACTGATGATGTCTGTGCGTGAAAACAAACTGCAGGAAAGCCAACTTTTTGAGGCTAGACCAGGTTGCCTGCGAACTAAGAGTTTTGTGGGGAAGTATTCACAAAATGATGGGGTATGCGTGGTCTGCGGAAAAGAAACAAACTATGCGGCACATCGTGCTAGAATGTGAGGGTATCCATCCAAATCTACATGAAGGGAATATTGGGCTTTCAGAAGCCCTAGGATTTAAGGGTATCACAGAGGAAGTTAACTTCAAGGCTGTCGAGGGGACGAAAAGAAGATTAGAATGCTGGTGGACGAAAAGCAGAGAGGGGAATATTGCCTAGGACAGTTACCACCTGTAACAGAAAAAAAAAAGTATTTTGTGCCTAATAAGCTTTTTGTGCCTGCCCTAAGCAGCGCTAGTATTGAACCAAAAGTGTAAAACATAGGTATATTAGTCTTTTTTGGTAAGATGACATGTCATCACCCCGATACAAAGGGGAAACCAATAGAAATCATCATCATCATCATGATGATTGTGGGTGAAGTGAAAAAAAAAATTAAAACGCTCCCCCGCGAAGCTTGGCGACAGCTCCGTTAGGCCCCCTCCGCTAAAGCTTGGTGTACGGCAGGATGGAGGAGGTGACGCAGGCGTGTGACGACGCGACGTACGTAGGCCTAACGTCATGTTCTGAGGTGAACATCGACAGCCGTTATCCGCAGCTCTCGGTGGATGATGAGGATGACGTTGCTCTTCATGCTGTAAGGCTGGTAGCCACAGGGCGTTAGGCCTAACGCCCTAAACCTCAAAGTGCAGCATTAGGCGTAATGTCACATTTTGAGGTTTAACCCTGTGCCTGACAACGCAAAACAACTGTAGCGGTCCGTTATCGGGCCATGCCCGACGTGGGAGTTCAAGGTTAAATTTCATGTGTTTTCTCGCTGCAATGTGCCCGCATCTTTTGTATACATGATGTGCCATCTCTTGAGGGATAAGTGAAGCTTGTTTGTTGAACTTCTCTTTTTGCACTAGGATGTATGTAGCACAATGTTAAGCACAGTCTTTCTGGATTCCAGAGCATTTTCACGTGCACACTGTTCGCTGAGAAGTTGCCGCTTCCTCATCGTGAGTGCTCTGCGGCAGTGCATTTAGCAAAAGCGATGATGACTTCAGTGAGGAAGAGAACTGTGCACCTCCACCAGTTAGTGATGACAGTGATTCGACAGAAGCGTGTGACGAAGACTGCGACGGCGGTGGAGACAGCACCGTGCGGATCATGAGAGGCGCATTTTCTCGAAAGACAAGGAAATAGCGGGGAAAGTTTTTTTCTGGCAATTAGAGGTTTTCATTGTCTATAGATTTATCTAGAGGTGCACACAACTGCAGAATCATGGCGAAACAGAGCAGGGGAACCTGCAGTACCACCGCAACCTCATCCAACAGCTGGTGGGTGATCGGTGGGCTCGAGCCAAAAATCGGGACCCGTCTGCATCTGTGGAGTGCCAGTAAAGGCTAGATGGGATGAGCCATTGCATTTACAAGCTCCCAGGCCGAAGCAGCAAGGACTGTGCAGTTTGTGGCGAGAAAAAAATGAAAGGAGGCAGAAAGGAGAACCTGGAGTAAAAACCAGAATGCACAGCAGAATGCTTTGTGCGTTTTTGCACACTACTCAAATATTTGTGAAGGAGTAGCAAGCAGAATGCAAAAGAAAAAATAAATATTCTGTGAGTTTTTCTAGCACAGTTAGTGGTTTTCTTTGCAGCACCAGAAACTGGCAAGATAGCTGCGGACCAGAATGGCCGGAAATTGGGTAAAAGGTCCAGACTACAAAGGGTTAACACCTTGAACTGGCATCCATTTGCAAACGTACTCACTGTACGCTAAAAAGCAGCTACCGATTCACGCCACGCACCCAAACGCGCCTACTGGCTACGCACCTACTGAGAGTGCACACCCGAGAGATGCTGTGGTTACTCTAGAAAAGTGGTGCATACCTCCAGAGTAGCACATGCTCGCAGTGTGAGATTAATCAACCCAGGAATCCATCATAAGAAAGCTTTGCGTTCAACCATCGTCATTGTTAGACGGAGGGGTGCATGATTTTTGTTTTGTTTTGTTTACTTGCTCTCTGAGTTTTGACTGTCTTCTACCGCCTTCCTGCACACGGACGACATTAAAAATGCGACGGACAAGAGCCTAACAGCTTCGCTGTAAAACATTCCCGCACTCAGAACCCAAGCTGTTTACCTGCACGAAACATTTTGCTTCCATCCCCACCGTTTTGAATGCTTGCATGATTAGCTGGAGTGAGCGGAGTTATTTGAACATTGGTGCCTCAGAACAGTGCCCTGTTACTGGATTTCTACAGAATTTGCCTGTATTTGAATACAGACGGTTTTAATTTTGTGATATAAGCATACCGTAAATCCTCATTATAGCTAAATTGCTTTATTCGATGTTCACATCTCTTGGCATCGGGACTAGAAGAAAAGGAAGGCTATTAACTCGATGGAGAGACAAAAAAAAAAAAGAATTGGAGGCAAAGAATGGGCTATCTCCGCTTTGAACGAATTATTCCTTATAAGGAAGCCAATTTCCTGTCCTGAGGGCTGAAAATTAGTGTTTACTGTAATCGTCTATTCAGCACCCACAGCGCCACAGACACATTACAGTGAGAGGTGTGGGGGCAAATGCTCACATACTGGGTATTCCCAACCTCGCACTCAGCAAACATGCCATGCAAGCACTGGCTTGGAGGGCTTAGTGTTCACTGAGACAGACAAAGGCAGAATGTGACAGAATAAAACATCATGGGCAGTGTTTATCCCAATGTGCAAAACAAATATGCTGCATACAGACTAATTGTAGGTCATAACAATACCATTGCAGTGGGACATTACACAGCACTCAAGAGGCTGAGATGATTCCACTCATCGATGAAATACCGGAGTGGCGGGGCGCCTGAAGTACGACAGGGAGATTGTGCTCTGAGCTCTCCGGTAACGTCCGTGTCATGCGATGTCCCACAACCCGTCGCCCATTGATGGCGCTAGCGTCGCAGTGCCAGAACTGGTTACTGCGGGCAAAGCAGTGAGGAAAAGGAACAAAGCCACCTGCCTGCACAATGCAAAAAGCATTCTGTAAGCCACTGGTACAGCACTTCAGTGACAACTACTTATCCGTTCAACAATTCAAGTGAGTCTAACAATGAATAAAATGAAGTACTGAAGGCTGCTGTCCCACAATCAGTTATTGCGCCCTTTGTATATCTGGTTAACTCGCCTAGGTACACAATGTGGCAGAAAATGTATACCTAGCTCGGCGTATGCATTAATGCTTGCTTGCAGCATGTCATGCTGAAGTTTTGGCTTTTAATAATGTATATTTCAGTGGATGAAATGGGTGGATATGCTCACTTTATCAAGTTCAGTGGATGGGTGGGTCCGATACGATACACACGCAACCAAGCGTGGACGGTTCGTAATATTTTTACAGTATCTCAAGTGTGTGCTGGGGAAACTCTCGCGTGTTTCCCCGCAGGAACTACAGGGATGAACATGCCTTAGCTACAGCATAATCAACATGTCAATGCAAACACAAAGTTGGGATCCTGAGAGTGGCTGCATTCTTTCTTGAAAACGCCATACACACTGTTTGGTCAAAATGAAGTTTCGTGTGCCATTTCCCACACCATGTATTTATTTTGGGTAAGTTCACTTTGAATTTCAGCACGATCTTTTTCGAAATCCATTATAATACGTGATAGATAAAAATGCACATCCTTCGTGGTTACGATTATCCTTGGACCAGTGTCCGCCTGGGGGCATTGCACAATTGTTAAGCAAATTTTGCGCACCTTTCGTAAGCTTTTTTTTTTCTGTGCAAGAATTATAGTTCACCTTTGGAGTCACTGCAGTATCTGCAGTCGCTCTGCAGTGATGTGCAACGCACTGCGGCGACGTTTCTTCACGCTTGTTTAATGCAAAGTTCAAATGGTCAGTTTTTGTTTTGCATGCGCTCTTGGTGCGCGTGGCTTCCTCTTTCGAGCTCAGTGAGAAAAGGGGAGGGAGACATGGGCCATGGATGGAAATAGTGGCGGGGTGTCACGGCCCAGTTACAACATAAGGGGCGCACGAGCCTGTTCTGGCCCGGCCATACGTTGGCGCACTTTTCACTCAAATGCCAAAGGCACTTTCTCGTGCGTTTTTTTTTTTTTTTTTTTAATGGGGGGGTGATGTATTGGGCTCCCACTTGATAAATAAGCAGCTGGCTCGCTACTTGTGATGTCAGATATGGGGAATTTCCAGCCTTGATTTACGCCAAAAGGAAGTCCCGAAGAATTTTAATGTGAAGTGACATCGTCGTTCTTATCAGGAGTGCCATGTTCCTTCATTTCTTGTTCACCTCAGATGTTTAGCAAGATTAGTTGTTTCATTTATTGACAGCTAAACGGTTCGGCACCCTGCAATATTCTAGTTTTTCAATCTCAATGTCAGCCACTTACTTATGGGAAGCATGTATTCGTTGAAAGCCTAATTTCGTTACAGAAGAGGAGAATAAATTTTACAGGGGGGCACAGCAAGGGGCTGGTTTGTTGTGAGGTATATTTATGAAGTTCTTTTAAACTGAGGGGGAAGCATATTGTTAAAAGTAATTGCCAAAACTTCTCGATGGGTATTGTCAGATAAATGCACAAGCCACTCTGCTATACACCAAACCCTTTTAAAGTTGCCTTCACTTCTATAGCAAATGCATTGCTGAAAGACATTTTACAGGGGAAATATTAACAGTCTTATATGAAATGCATAAAGACCCTCAGGAGTTTTTACAAATAGCACTTTCGTATGCTGCAAGTGTGACGCATTAAGCGTACGTTACCGACACAGATGGGTTTCCTCGCTGAGTCCACACAGAAATGCATTCGTGTTTAAACAGTTGTTCAACACACATAAACCATACAATTTTTTGCTAGCTGCGGCAGACTTGGAGCATAATAAACGAGCTGTGTATTTCTAAATTCACACTTTCTTTTTTAACAGAGGAGTCTAGTTTAGTTTCAGGCTCAGCTGTTTTCCGGAAACTAATAACTGGAAGCAATATGATTATGCATCTTGTGCTGTTGGTGGTGGCATCGGAATAGGTATGTTCTCTTTAAGGGTTGAAGAAGGAGGGGAGGAGGAAGGTCTCAAATAGACACACCAATTTAGGTAACAGTTATTCACAGCACAGAGGTTCACTTGCACTCTCTGGAGATACATATTTTCCAGAACACCGTTGCCTTTCGTGCTGAGTTTTGAGGGAAGGTATTGTCCAGCAGTGTGGTGAGCCAACAAGCAGTAACAGCAGCACTGCCTACCATTGCTAATGTGAAGTTATCCCCGAGTGATGCAAAATTTAGGGCTAAATTTTTTTATGTAAATAAGTACTGTTTTTGTGGAGCGGCTCTGTACTCCTGCTTTATATAGGGATGGAGGCATGTTCATAAGTGTTATCTAAAAACAAAGAGAAGTAACAAAATTACTTGAACAAAGACTTGCTAATTTTAATTATTGCAACTGAACTGCAGTGAGGGATGCCTCTTCACTAATATCCTCCTTGGATCCACCAAATAATAAAAAGAAATTGTGGCTGCATGCTTACAATAATATTTTATGTGCTAATTGTTATAACTGGTAATTTATATTATACTGCGAATGGGCCATTGTGGGCCCTTCTACATTTGTCATCGGGCAGTGCAAACACTTTTTTCCTTCGCTAACCTTTCAGGTTGTCTGCTGTCCAGGAAGCTCTCGGCAGAACCTGCATCAAATCACAAGCCAAGATTTTTGTGTCAGAGCGTTTGTGCGACGTAAGAAAGCTCCAGCTCATTATGATGCACACCGTAAGGTGCAGCAGTTGCGCCAAGTGCAGCCAAACAAGGGGGCCATTTTAGTGGAAGTGAAATGTCACGCCTGGGCTGTGCTGTGAAATGGTGCGCTGCTGCTGGAAAGTGTGAAGGGCTACGCTGTGATGTGTAGGGGAGTGCTGTGGTGTGATGAAAAAAGAAAGGTTCCTTTGGGTGCATGATGTGTCCTGTGGTGCACCGTGGAAGTGAGTGTCGAAGGTGTGTCGCTCTGCAAAGCTGTGGGCAACCGAGTAGTGGCTGTGTCAACACCAGAGTGTGTGCATAAGTCGCTTTGTGTGTGCATCTTTTCCAGCAGTGAGAAAAATTTTCATTATGGTGCCTTCAGGAAACATGGTGAGCCTCAGTGCCATATTGGCTAAGTTTGTGCTGTGCCCCCATTCTGCGCCACGTGTGTCCACTAGTGTGGTGATGATCATGTGCCTCATGAAAGCTGTCAGCAGGATCCACGCCCGGCCAGCAAAGCTGCACTTCTGTTTGTGTTGAAAAGTTTGCCTGTCAATGGATGGGCAGGGTTCCTCAGTGTGTGTGCCTTATTGTTCACCAGTTCAGTGGAAGCAACAAGGAATGTGTGCTACACGTCCAGTGAACGTAGTTTTAGTGCTTCAGGTGGCTGTGTGGGGTGTCAGGGAAGTGAAGGAAGCAGTGCAGTGCGTGCGATGGAAGTGCAGTGCATAGAATAGTCAATGAATCAAAAGATCAGTGCGCGTTCACAGTGTTGTGTACGAAACGGCAGTTCCCACTTTTCACCGTTTTCCCAGCAAGGTCTCCACCAGCATCAATCTCAAGTGCCTGAAAACTACTGGTTTCCACTACTGCGAAACATGCCTTCGATCACATTGAAGAATCTACAGCGAAGCATAAAGAGTTCGCTTAATCAGTACCCGTCCTTTTGTTGAGCGCCTGCAATGGGAGCAACGTCACAACCATGCCCAAATCAAACAAGCAACATCACCCAGCTGGATCAACATGTAGGAATGAAATTCCGAAGCAGTTTTCTGCGCGACATTCATTGCACTTCTCAGAAGATATCGCCAGGTACTCGATGACCACTGATGTTATGCGCCATTCTATCCCTGCATCATGACGCATTATGGGAGCTGTTCCTCTGACATGCAGCTCATAGGGAAAGATGTGTCCCGCTTTACCGTGAACTACACGGTGTCTGCAGCATTGAAGAACAGGCTTCACCTGATAACGGGTGAGGTGACTGATTTTATTTTTTTAATAATTATTGTGGAGATATCCAAACATTTAAAATGCCCTCTTTTTTTTTGTTGTTGTTGCTACAGCAGCTTCTGGGGCAAGTTGTTCCTGAAAGCTGCCAGCACAAGTGGGACCACCAGGTATTGTAGCTGACACACCAAAAAGGTTTGTTCAACCAAGTGAGCATTTTCGTTTATTCACCAACCCGACAGGACCCCTCATGGTACAAATTCATTGTACTTAAATGCTTGTGCTTTGTTCCGTTTCAGTGGGACCAGGAGTGTATTGGTCAGCAGCTGCTTGCCCATCCAAGATGATATGACCGCTTTCGTGTGTGAACTGCAATGTTAGATGCCATCCTTTTAAAGGCAGCTAGGAGGAGCTCACTGCATGCGTTTCATGGGTGTTTGCCTTCTAATGCCCAGCCATTTATTCCCTTTCCAGATGCTGCAGTTAATATTGTTTTATAATCCAATTCACAAAGACACCGTGGCACATTCTAAATTTAGAATTCCATCTAAAAAAGCAGGAATTGTATAAATATTCCCTAAAATGCAGTATTCCAGTGGAGAGTAGTTCAGTGCCAGTGAAGAGGTTTTTCCATGATATATGTTACTAGCGGAGAAGTCGGGAAGGCCCAGCAGGCAATCCCTGTCTGGGCTACCTCCTTTCAGGTGGTGTGAAGCGGTGGAAAAGCTATCCTGTGTGAGCGCACAGGGAAGGGTAGCAGTGCTGGACAAAAAACTCAAGTGGTGGTAAGTGTGTGGGAAGTGGAGTAACGCTTCTGCTCTGGTAAGTAACTAGCACATGAAACTCAATATTTTTAATCTACAGGTACAAAAAAAGGGCGCAGTTACTGATTTTTGCACTTCAGTAGAATTTTGTTAAGCAATAACTGGCAGGGAGACAATGATACTACTTACAAAATAATAGGATAACATAACCGGCTAAAATAAAGTTGGAAGTGCTGGCTTGGTAATTCGACATGAGTACATTTGTAACATAAACTATCTTCTGTACCTCTGTAACTTGACTGAGCACATTGGAAAGCCAGCAGTAACATAAACTATCTTCTGTACCTCTGTAACTTGACTGAGCACATTGGAAAGCCAGCAGTTGCTCTGTGTAAGAGGAAGCTGCCCATCAAGGAGAATAAATTAATGCTGTACATCGTTCATAATCTCTCAGCATTGCATGCAGACAAGAGGTCACTTAAATTGTTCAAAACCTCCACTCGTGAAAAAAAACAAAAAAAACAAGGCTGTTTGTGTAGGACAACCTGCAGCACTCAGCCTGATTACACTGGCAAGTCAGCTCTCACAAAACAACAATAGGCTCTGGGCACTGCTGCGTGGAGTGCACTGAAATATCGAAAACCGCAATTGGCACATACACCATGTCAGCATAATGGTGGGGCATTTCATTGGCATACACCAGAAAAAGGGCTTCATGTGCAAGCCAAAGGAGTGCTTTTATGGCTCTTTCAATACTACTGGATTGCAAAATCAAATTTTAGCTGATTTTATTTTTGTTCCACTGGTGACCTGTTGCTACGATAGCCATAACCTTTCGTGGGTGCCAATTCATAAGCACATAGCTATGAAGACAGCATGTTGCATAAGGCCTGGCCTTAAACAGTCTGCTAGCTTGTGAAGAGCCCTTACCACTGTTTTGTCATAATGCATCTTGCATATCTGCAGACCTCTGAAAGACAGCATACAAACTCGCATAGCCGTTGCACAGTCACAGTGCAAGCTGTTACAAAAGTTAAGTAACGAACTGTGGTCACAGTTATAGTGCTCCTTGAAAGAACTGGAGATCTTCTTCCTGAGCGTATAGAACGTCTTGCACAAATCGCAGATCATCGTGTGCATGACACAAGGGCAAGGTCCTGCAAAAGGAGAGGTAAGAAGGTAATTTATTCTCTCCTAAGCTTGTGCCCATAACCTTTTACTTCAAGCATGAGGATGGAGACCTCTTTGTTTAGCTTTGTATCATTTCTGATATGGCGCTACTGTTTCTGATGAGTGCTCGCAGTTTCTTGTTAGTGGTTTGCTCCATCTTGGGTCTTTTGGCTCATCCGTCTTTCTCAATGGTGCCCTGCTGTTTTTGTGAGCACTGTGCTGTCCTATCGCCTTCTAGTTCCTTCTTAACAGGGGCGTTGGCGCATGCTCTTTATTCCATGGCTAAACCATCTCAGCCTTCGTTGTCCGAGATGTTCTCACTCCCTCCGATGTGGTTGTTCCAAAGCAGTTTTTTATTGCAATTACATCCGCATCATTTTCACTGTTTGTATTCTTTGGCTGTTCAACTTTTTGAGGGGTGGAGTTTCTACTTTGTAAACAGGGTTGCTGGTCATACCATTGTCCTGTGCCCTTGGTTCACCCATTTTCCAGTTTTTCTTGCACGGATTCTGTTGGTTATTTCTTTGTGTGCGTCTCTTGTTTTGTTGACCATTGAATGCAAGCATTTGCTGTGGGTTGGGTTATCCCTTTGACTGTGGAAGGTCTTTGCATTGTCCATCTCATGTATTGCATGCCAGGTTTTTAATGTTGCTTCTGTAGGTTTCCGAACCTCCGTTAGAAGGATGCCTTGGAATGCACAAGCATTAATTCTGCATTTCAACATTGTATGGAGGACTATGTCATCTGTATCTGGTATGCATCGAGAGATTTCTTCTCTTACACGCTCTGTGATATCCTCCGAATAGAAATACGTTCAGCACCGAACGTTGATGGAGTAAAAGCAGTCACCTAAATGGTTTGCCAAGAGAATTGTGCACCTTTGCTATCATGTTTCTGTACATTTGTTGAGTCAGTCTTGGGTGCTTCCTTTCATGTGTGTATTTTTTCCTCAAAGGCACAGTCAAACTTTTTTGCCTTGGGATTCTATCAAAGGCTTCCTGCTGGTCTGTAGGAGATGAAATCAAACTCTTAATTGTGTTCTCAGGTGTTCATCATTCATGTAAGCTGAAGATTGCATTTGTGGTCAAACTTATCAGCATGAACCCAATGGCTGTGGTGCAATGCCTCTTTCTGCTCTTAGATGTGTGTCCACAACCTTCAAAAAAATCTTCATGGTGTGGGATATATGTTCATCCCTCTGTAGTCCTTTAAAACCCAGACATAGTTCTTTCAGGCCTAGGTGTTACTTTTGTCTTTATATGTAGGCACAGTTAATGCTTTCCTTTAAAGGGGCCATGCAGACAAAATGCAAGTTTGTTTTATTCAAAAGATTTGGTGTTTCATAGTGCCCCCAGCGCTTGTCCAGCAGCAAACGCTTTATTCACTGAGAAATTAATGAATTTAAGTTAAATTTTGGTTCTCCCACCAAATCGTGTTTTGTGACGTCTGCAATGATGTAACAAGGGCAGGTCCTCAAGCGAACGTTAGTGCGCCGTTTAGTCTACAGCGGAGTGCCGAACGCCTTCTTTACCGTCAGTCCTCCTAAATAGCGCCACCTTACTGCGCCAGACCGCCGTCGGTCTTTGTTTTGTTTTTGACCGTATTTGCACGTGGCTTGTTTTTGTTACGGTAGAAAGTAATCGTTTTGTGGAACATGGAGCATGCTCGTCAAACAGGGTTACGTAAGACACCGTTGCTTACGCCAATCGGCCAGTGTAGTGCGAGACAACCCCAAAGTGCCATACTGCTGTGCAGCTATAACAAGCATAGTGTGTGCAGTACCAACAGCAGTACACACTGGTACTTCTGTGCTTACGTTTACTTTTGTAACTTCCATTGTTCCGGCATTCCTGCTGCTATACAGTGCGTATAATTACATTTAAGTGAAAATAGCTCATTTGCCACGCCCTGCCTAATTTGCGTTTGCTTTGCCGGCCTCAGCCAATCGCAGAGCTGGGCATATGCATGTTTTATTTCGAGAAACAAGCTAGCGAGTCACATGGCCATTCCCCTTTTTTCTAATTGTATAGCTTATTTGAGCGATGTTTATGTTAAAGGTGGTGCCAGGATGATTGTAACGAGGCAATCTTTCAAATGAACCAAACATGTTTTGTCTGCATGGCCCCTTTAATGCTGGTTATGGGCCCTTTAAAGCATGTGCTTATGCTGCTCTACACAGCAGTCGGCCGCAAAGTACAGGCATCCTCATCATTGCTTCATAGGCTGTGGCCTTCACATGCAGCACATTTCTTTTTGCTCACAACGTTAGTAACTTTAGCCATGTGCATTGAATCACATTTTTCTTTGTTTTGAATGGCTGCTTAGACTTTGTCATCCTGCTATGTATTTTTTATTTTCCTATCATATACGTTTCCTTGGGATTACACCCAGCTTTTCTTCCCCACTGCTTCTAATGGTTTCTAAATCCACTTACCAGCATTCGTGGACAGTATTTTGTACAGTGCAGTCTTAAAGGGAGCACGAGAGCATGTGACCTGCACTCTTGACATAGGTGTACAAAAAAGGGGGGGTGCTTTTGAAATTTGGTCTTTGGCACACCCAGAGGCACTTGATGCGCTGGCACGTGTGCTTCCGAGAGCCCGTAGCAAGCATTTTGCACTTGTTTAACAGCACTGGACCGCGCTGTACGTGGATATCACGGCATTATGTGCGTGCGTGCTTGCGCGAGAGAGAAAGAGTGAGAGGAAAGAGACACAAGTTGAAAAAAAAAAAAAGACCATGACCGTCAAAAACTTGGGAGAAATAACTTTAAAGTATTTAATTGTGTATGTGGAAACAAAGCTGTAATAGAGAAAACTCACCTTTTGGGATCAATAAGTTGAAAGCCGCCTTTAGACAGCTGCAGAGGAGCTAAAAAAAACTAGCAACTTCGACATCTTTGCAAAAACTGCTAAGAGATTAGCACCCAGCTGGTTTGCTTATTCAGCTGTAGCAGTAGTAAGCGGAATCGTATAAAATTGTGGACACATTGTGTTTTTGTAATGTGACAGCTTCGCCATGTAACATAGGAAATCATACGCACCATATTCGACCGTTGAAAAAAAGGGCACTTGTGGTATCTTTATGTTATGAACGCTAGACCTGCTGCTACACCAGGTATCTTTATGTTATGAACGTACATTTGTTGGAAAGAAGGAAAAGGAAAGAGGTAACAAAATAAGTCCTCCTCCCGTTTAGGAACACCTCACCAGAATTTACGAATCCGGTAATCGGACCTACACGCGCCCACATTCCCGCGAATTTGATCTTGCCGGGTTGACCCAAGCGCCCTCCCGTGCTGCACCCTTGAGATGCGGCACGACAATTCGCGAGTACTAATTAATAACACTCTCCAGGCTTTTTTATAGTGTTTATAGCAGCTACGAACTTACTTAAAGCGATTAATTTTAGGGAAACTGTTGCATGAATTGAAAGTCTAACCACCCTGTACCTACGATAGTCTGGACACAACGTGCCCATAGAAGAGGCGCCCGTTTTAAAAACCCTCAATACTAACTCGTGACACTAACCCACTCCTAGAGCTTATAAAAAACACTGTAACGTCGAATTCTGTGTGTACAATGTGTGTCTGAAACCACAGAGTAAGGTTGAAACGCTCGGAGGCATACGCACGTGTTAATAGCGCCCTAAAAACAGCGCCCGTGTTTGTCGTCTCTGCACTTAGTCCCGTCCCTGCGCTGTTCAACTTCATGCAATTAACCAACTAGCGTAGTTACAAACCCCCTAAAAACTTCAGTTTGGCAGCATTATGACGCTTTTGGTGAGTGCTTACGTAGCTGCTCTACCTTCCGGCGTAAAGTTTCCGTAAAACAGTGTTATTCAGGCCCTGACGACGGTGCGTGAGGCACTCGGTTCATGTCCTGTTCGTAGTCTACTATCAGCACATAAGATGGAGGGAATCCTCTGGGAATTTTCTGGGCTCAGGGTCGAAGTTGTTGGAAAGGAGAGAATTCTCATTTCATAATTACCTTGACATCATACGGGAAAACTGCTGAGAATGTCTGCAAATCCATGCCCGCCGTACATTTAATTTCCCCATTTGCAGCCCGTGCCGTCTTGTCGAACAGACAGCAAGCCACACGGTCGGAGAGCGGACTGGCTTTAACAGTAAAACCAGAATAACACACGCCTAAAGGACGAACCTAAATGACGTCTGACGTTTCAGCTCCTGGTGTATGCTATGTAGGGAATTTGCATGGAAAGCTTGCGTTTATGGGGGTCTAGCTAGCCACACTGGGGATGGGGGTTCTAGCCACATAGTCTGCCTTATTATTGTAATGCTAGAGACGTAAGCAGTAATAAACGCTGCCGCTACAGTGCGTTACGTGCGCGCCGTGCTGTGAGCAAAAACGAATATACACCGTGTGTGTTGGACATTGCTCCGACGAGGTACCGTTCTTCCGCCATCTTGGGCAAGCGTGAGCACGTGCAGGGAGACAAGTGAAGTTTAAAAGGAAGAGTAGAGTGTGAAAACAAGTTGACTTAAAGCGGTAAATTGCAGTGCAGAGGGAAAAAAATAAATCACTCCCAGAGTGGCAGAAGTAATGCAGAAAATGCCAAAAGTGCCAAAGCCGGTACCGCCACTCACCAGAACTTCTGGGCCGTTTGCGACGTTTATAAATCATTAAGTCTGAAACGAGGTCGAAATGAGTTCATCCTTTAGTGTCTCCTCTTGTTCTTCTAACTAGATTACGTCATAAGTATACAAGAGTAATTTATTTCGTTGGCCGTATTCTGGGTCCACGTGTTTCCTCGACCCGGCTGAGTGCAGGATAAGGATCTCCTCGACTGGAGGTTCGGGTGGGGAGCGATTCAGGATACGGAATTATCCGCAGGATATCAGAAGTTGCCAATGAAAGGAATGTTGCCTTCTGGAATGGTTCTGCGAACAGCATCATAGCGTTTCGAAGGCACTAGCTTACCATAGCCGCTGTCAGGGACGTCCCAACACGGTGCTGGAACCAGGTACAGTGGAAAAAAGTTTTGTCAGAGTGATTAGCCCTCTCCTAAACATTTCCCCCGCGTCGGGCTTTTTCGTGTTTTTAGTTCGCGGCTGCCGCCGTGAGCCTAAACACACCCAGAAAAATGTAGGGCCGCTATTTGGGCAGGTAGGTGTCTTACTTGTGGGGTTTGAACTAAGGTGCATACCATTTTTCTTGTCATAACCGACGCGTATTTTCGACTGCCAGCAAGGGTCTCAAAACGTCTGGGCGGCTCATGCTGAAATTATCGCGGAAAGCTGGGCCTTTTTTTTTTTTTTTTGTAGTTCTGCCCCATGCTGCAGAAAAGTCAGTGCTGGGGTAACATCTGGCAAAATAAGTGTTTCTTACGCATGTGCCTTATACTATATGCCACAGTTTGGCCTAACTTCCATCAAGGAAAAGTGTTTATCCACGAATATTTCGCGGGAAGTTCACCTATTGAAACGCACGACGCATTGCAAAACTAAGTTTTCTTTTTTTTTTTTTTTTTTTTTTTTTTCAGCGTGCACCAGAAGGAAAAAAAATGGCTGCGGCTTAGCTCAGCTAACCCTGGATATGCCAAGCGAAAGCTTGGTTTAGCCTGGTTAAGTCCGCTTCGAGCGTTTTGCGAACCGAGCGGCTTACTCTACCGCAGTCTCCAACGGTAGCTTCGCGCGCACGGCATTCTGGCCCCTCTTGTGAATCAGCTTGCCGGGCGATATCCGCGGGGTGGTCAGACGTCGCTTGCGGACGACGTTTCAAAACCTCCCGCTCCCGTGCAACGCTTAGAGAAGACGGCCCGGGCTCGCTCTCATCCATGGCCAAGCTTCGATCAAATGAAGGTCGAATTGCTGGCGACGGTGAAACTCGGCTCGAATAGATTTGCAGAGCTTTGCTTTAACAAAGGGAAAGGTGGAGATAACGGGACGTGGCCGTGTTTCAGGTCGTGTTTCAGAGAGCACAGAGCGTGGTCGAAGCAACACTCGACGGACACTACGGGACGTGGCCGTGTTTCAGGTCGTGTTTCAGAGAGCACAGAGCGTGGTCGAAGCAACACTCGACGGACACTACGGGACGTGGCCGTGTTTCAGGTCGTGTTTCAGAGACAGCACGGAGCGTGGTCAAAGCAACACTCGACGGACACTCGTAGCCAAAGTGGGGGAGGGGGGGGGGGGGGTTGTAGATTAATCTCTGCGACCAGATCCTTACCACGCACCAGAGACCGGAATGATACCCGCCATTCTCGCGCAATTTTTAGAATTGCGAATACTGAAAAAAATTGGCGAAAGCATTAGTGAGCCCATGCATCCGCTGCAGGGTGCGCACACGCCCCCCCCCCCCCCCCCCCCCTTCCCATTATTCTGCCATCCGCCTAGCTAACTCCTCCTGATTTTCCGTTTCATTGCGCTTATCCGACTCTTGATACCCCCTCCCACTAGTATGGCCTATGTACCTTTCCCCAAATTTCGTTTACTGTCGTTATCATACCAGTTTTAATCTGCAACTCCTGAAATGAGATTCTTCAGTTCAGTGGCGTCGCCAGAAATATTTTTCTGGGGCCGTTATACGCCACCGACAGAAAAAAAAAACAAAAAACTAAAAGGGGAGATAGCCTGCGCGCACATAAAAGAAGAAAAATTAATAAGAAAATGAAATGGTCATTTCATTTTCTTAGCAAATTTTCTTTTTTTTTTTTAATAATATACCGATGCGGAGTGTGAACAGCGTGGACGAAGAAAGGCCGAAATGCGGAAGGGGCAGAGGGAAGAATCACCGCTCAAAAAATCTTGCAGCCACCACTGCATTGCTTCCTTCGGAGTAAAACGCAAAGTGGCCGCGGACTTCTTCAAGCGTTCCAGCACCAGAAATATCAGCAAAGACTTGGCCCTGGATCACGATTGTGTCCTGTAATCGTGGCCTATACCTGTCTGGCCAACTAAAGTCAGCCTAACACTCTAATAAAGTTTAGTGGCAGGGTGTTGTGTCCCAAAGGTAAGTCAAAAAGCACTGGAACAGTTGCGGTTGTGTAAAGGTGGGTATTGAAGGTGCGTGTTTAGTTGTGAATCTGTGTGCTTTGCATTCATGTTTGAAGCGCGGACAACACGATACACAAGAGGACAACACAATTGCCTGTCTGCGCTTTAAACATGAATCAGATCCAGCTAGCTCAACTTTCCGTTCTGCTTTGTGCAGCAGTGTTGGCCAGCATAAACCAAGGCAAGCAAATTGGGAGGAAGGCAAAAAATTCCGATTAAAAAACCAAGGCAAGCAAATTGGGAGGAAGGCAAAAAATTCCGATTAAACTTTCAGAACGTAAGTGCGTTAACTTTTTCTTTTCCGAGACGGGATAGATTATTTTCCGTAGGTGTAGTGGGTACGCGGCTACGCACCAATATACTGCAGCATGAGAAAAGGCCTGATTAAAATCCTGTCGATTTGCTTATATTAAACGCAGATGCCGAGAGGGTTTGCTGATCTATATAGTGCCGTGGATGTTTGGTAAGGTGCGTCACCGTATATAAAACAGCAGCTCGTACGGGACGAACGTGGGATTATGGCTGAATGAGAGACACCAAATGGTGCGAAATAGGAAGCTTTCATGTCATAAGTCTGCAGCGGAAGACAGTCGTGTCAAAGAAAAGAAAATGGCATGCAGCGCACTAAGTGGAATACAAAATTTTGAATGCGGACGTAGCGCGAAGTGACATTTGCGGAAAAGACGTTTTCCGGCTGCGTTGCTTGCCAGTTAGGAAGCGGGATTACATCCTGTAGCGTGGGGCAAAACCTCTACCTACCGAAGAAGAGCCTCGGCACAGCTGCACAATTTTCTTGGAATTAAGACGAACTGCAAGTTTGAAATCCCGTTCAAATTGTTTCGAAAAGATCTGCAAAGCAGATAGCCAGAACAGAACAGCCCAGAACATGTAGCCCGGTGCATTTTTAAATGGTTGCGCTGCGCGGTGTAAAATATTCGAGATCTACGCACGCTGCTAGCTAGCACCACAGCAAACGCAAGTATGTAATTCTGCACGTGTATATGATTTCCAAGCGTAAGGGCACCATACATTTTTTTGTCCCTGCCGCAGACGTGTGTTTCACTTGCACAAAAGACAGTCGGGAGGCGACACCACACAGCACTGTGTCTTCTCTCCTCAGTCTTGTCTTTTTTGCGCAAGCGAAGTACACTATGGAATACCAACTCCAAAACCTGCACCCTAGTTGTTGAGGCAAGCATGGGAGCTAGGCAAGAAGGTGAATGAGACAAACAGGTGCGGGCTAATTCGACGGGAAGAGGAAGCGTGAATTTTCGCGCACCCCCGTGCGCGGTCTAGAGCCGAAAGCTGCCATCATTTTTGCACAACTCGCAAGTTTCTAACAAACAGGCTAACAAACCGCCCCTGTCGTTCTTCCTGTTCACCCTCGGCACTTTTCCCTGCGTCATGCACCGTTTCACCATAGTGGCGGAACGGGTCGCCAAGCCGCCCCACAACTTTCATCGGACTTGGCATAGCCGTGCTAAACTTGGAAGCGCCTAGTAAGATGCTAGTAATAACTTTTAACCACAGTCTCATCCCGAGCTTCCGCGGTACGGTGTCTTTGCTAATTTGCTAATTTTACGCATAATTATACCGTCAACACAAAATTTAATGTTGCTAAACCAAGAATTTCAAAGGGCAGTCTCTCGCGCTGATCTTGGATACTCTGCGTAAAACGGAAAAATTAATTTTGCTCGAGTAAGCCAACAACGGCGGAAGTTAGATTGTTTTGGCCACCATGAGGGTTCAAAAAGTGTTGGCCACGCTGTTCAAAAGTTCAATCAAAGTCTGGCAACAACTAGCACCAAAGTGTGGCAACACTGATGTTTTGACTGAACTTTAATTATGTCTGGCCACAAGGTGTCTAAAAAAATTGGTTTCGGTTTCGAAAAAAAGAAGACAATGCAATGGGCAGTGTTTTCGTTCGCTGTAAATTAGCGGGTGAGTACATGAACAGGGGTTGCATGATTACACTTTATAAACCTTTCCTTTCTATTTTCTTCGTAGCGCCATTTCTATCCGTCTAGAGCCGGCAGTGCTGCCGTCAAGCCATGATGGCGCGGACTTTGAAACGGGACTAGAAATTGAAGGCAAGCAGAGGGCCACTGATTCCACGAAAGAATCGTATTGGGGGCGCTTTTCTATATGGGGGTTCGTAAAATGCAGCACCTACCATTGAGGCAGCGTTGTGCATAGTTCATACAAGATTTTGTTTCCAAACATGGCTGGTAGGCGCGTAGCACAGATTTTTTGCGGAGGGGTGCTATCGTTGCGTACGCCCACTCGGTAGTTTACCAGCGTATTTAAGGTCTCTCTTATGGTATTAGTGTTGATTATTATGGTTTTTAATGCCAACTGAAGTATTAAACAGTAAGAACATCGGGATTCTGCGTGGCGAAAATCCGCATGGGCAGATTGTGCAGGATGTGATTACTTGCTCAATGTGATCAACGTCTTTATTATGAGTGAGACATCCACAATAAAATGACGTAGGCTGAAAGAATTAATTTTATTCTTGTCCAAAATGCAATATGTGAGATAGTCTGTGATGTCATTTATGTAAATCCGCCCATGTACTCCATACAGATGGTTAACCAGCGAAGCTGTAACGACCAGTTTCCAAATAACGTGCGGCCGGTGTTTGCCATTGCCACCTTGACGCTACACCACTCTCACCACCGCAGGCACTGTTGTCGCTTGAGCGAGGCTTTGCGCAGCAGCTCGCTGCGCAAGCGCTCTGTTGCGAGAGAAACTTTTTCGCTCCCTCTTATTGTCGGTGGACGCGAGAGATACATTTATAAGCACAGCCAATCCCTCTCTCCTTCTAACTCCTTTACAGCCTGATTTCGTTTTCGCGCGTGCGCATAGAGGCGCCGGAGGCGTTTTCTGAATACACGTGAACACGATTTATTTTGCCCCGCCAAAGTGCGTGCGTGCGTGCGTGCGTGCGTGCGTGCGTGTGTGTGTGTGTGTGTGCGTGCGTGCGTGCGTGCGTGCGTGAGTCACGGCCCGGGAGTTAAAAAGAAGGTCCCCTTCGCTGGCTACCACCCCAAGCGCAGGAAACGATTACCTTAACATAAATACCCAAGAAAGTATAGGGGAGCACACCCCGCCGGTAGCGTAGTGGTTATCGCACCAGAGGCGTATTCTGGAGGTCTTGGGTTCGGATATACCAACCGGCGGGCATGTTTTTCTAGACTTTCTTTAAAAAAAACTATGTGTTATAAGCGATAATAAATGACCGACCTCATTCTCCCCTTTGCTTTCCTTGCCTTTCTTGACTGCCTACCCTTATCTCTCTTCCTCTTCGCTCTAAACTTTTACAAGCATTCTAGGTGCGACAGGTATAGCTTCGAGTGTAAGGCCAATCGAGCTCACTCTGCACAGTCTATATAAAAACTCTGCACTTACGTGACGTGTTGCGCAGGCCTTCTCTAAAAAAAAAAAACAAAAAAACCCACAATCTAAGAATGCTGCATACAAGCAGCTTTAATGTACAAGCAATAATGCGCAAGGATCAACCCTAAACACGTACACAGGACGCAGAAGAACAGTGCAGCTAACGGCGAAAATTGCACTGACTTAACAAAAGTCCTCACGCAGCGCGGAATGAGCCCAAGATAACATGGACTGATCTCTAGGAATTGGGTTCCATGCTTCTATTCGGCAACTGAGAAGGTTAGGTCACTGCCGCAGGGTGAAACGGCAGCTTTTGCCTCTTCTGGGGCTACATTCACGATGATGGCTTGCTCGCGTAGTTAGGCTGTTCACATTTTTATTTTATATCTGTACCCCAGCGCAGACAAACTGCTTTGACTGAGCAACATTATATATTCAGACTGCAGCTTTCCTGCAAAACAGTGTCAGTGTAGAAAAACTGGCGTACTTTTTATCAATGCGGAATAATTTTTTAGCCGAGTACTCAAGAGCACCAGCCCTGTAACGCCTGGTATCCGCGCAAAAATACGTAATTAGCGAAGTTAACCCATCAAATAGTTATAATCGGCTAAATAAAGATTACTGGTCGAAAGCAATTTGGATTGTAGGGCGTCTCATTATCTTTGATTATCTTTGTGTAGTGTGAATTGGAGAAATGTCGGGGTCCCCAGTCTGTCCGACTCTAAATCGCTTTTTTTTTTCCTTTACGCCATTTTTGTAATCTCTTGCACTTGTACACGTGGGCGCTGACAAAGCAACGCGTTTCTTTTTTTAAGGTCAAGGACAAAACAGGGCCCCAATTCACCGACTTTTGCGCCAATTTAGGCATGTTAAGAGAACAGCTGAGGAGAACTTGCTGGGCTAGTTTTGTGAAAAGCATTAGCGCACCCAGGATTTTTGTCGGGGGGGGGGGGGGATTTTGACAACAAATATAAAATATATAAATGTAAAGATATAAAATAACAAATATAAAGACAAATGTAAGTAATACAAGAAATAAAAATAAATAACTATAAAGAATAAAATATATACAACTATAAAGAGTAGCCGAGTTTTTATTATTTTTTACGCGAAAAAATTAAGCATTAAATCAGCTGCCATAACCTATACGATTCGCCTGCAGGAGGAATATAATAATTGATGCACCTTCACATAAAAAAACAAGATACGCGAAGCCTTTTGCCATGACCCGAAGCCCCGGACCCAGGTTTGGAAGTAGAATCGGAAGGAAGGGATGGCGGGAGATGAGGTTGGGTAGGAAATACAATTAAAGCATTCCTGAATGCCTTCTTCCCTGATAAAGCCAAGCCAAGAGTAAAAAGCGCGTGCAGTCTCCTCGTGACGTTTATTTTTACAAAAATGCAGAGAACGACGAATATTGTCCCTTCTCTGCCCCTACGGTAGCATGGTGATCGGCAGGGAAGCAGTCGAGAAGTTTCACTATTTTTAAGTTAACTGGTTCAATACACTAATAACATTAGCAGATCATTAACACATACAAATTTCAAACAATACACTCATTACATGAAACGAGAAAATAGTCAAGAGGGTGTAGCAACAAAATTTGGCCAGTAACTGCCGCTACGGCAGCATGTTGGTCGAGCGGTGAAGCAGTCGAGACGTTAATTTACTAATCTAATTTACTGATGACCTTGTCTGATCTTTAACAGATACAAATTTGAAACAATACAAGTATTACATTAAATGAGAAAAACAGTAAAGAGAACAAGAGTACTTAACGGGGCATGGCTGACTGGATCGCGGCCTCCTGGCGAAAGGGCCGAACGACGGGCGGCTTCTCGAATGATTTTCCCCTTGCAGCCGGCGGAGCGGCGTTATAGTTACTTCAAGTGGACCCGTGGAAGAAAAGCAAATTCTGGCCCCACTTTCTGCAGCCAATCCGGGAGACGCTTATGAACACCAATCAGCCATTTTCCCGCCAAAGAGAAAAGGACCAATGACACGCAGACACAAAGTTTGCACTGGAAAACGCGCACTTGCAGAATTATTGACGAAAAGAATGTAGTTCAGACAAAACACACCAAAGTAAACAGCAAGAAAAAGACAGCAAGGTCGTTTGAACTACACCGAGTTTGAACTACACCGAGGCGGGTTCAATTGGCGTTTTCATTGGGTTGATTCTCTAAATCGCGTGAAACGTGTTGTGAACGCGTATGATGCATTCCATCACATGCGGGTGTTCTCATAGGCGGGAAGATGGGCGTAATTTTACTTTTCCTGCACATGCATACGCGACATGAGAGAGTTGCCATCAGCGTTTGGATTGACGCTGGTACTCGATTGTGTCAAACCACTCGCTGACGGGACTGCTGCTTCCATCGCACTACATCGGAAGAAGCAACGGAGTCGTCGTCGTCAAGCGAAGCACAAGCAGTCAAGCGCAGTCAAGCGAAGGCACTTGACTGAACCGGCGCAGCGCGCTCACCGCTTTACATTCAGCACTTGAAGGAGAGGAGACGAACGGAGGAGAGCTGCGCATGCGCAGCGAGAGCAAATGCGAGAGAGAAGCGTCAGCGAAGCGCGCGCAGCTGTTATGATAATGGGACAGAGAGAGCGCGTTGCACACAGCTGTTGGCGAGAAGAACGGAGGAGAGTTTGCGCATGTGCAGTGAGCGTGAGGACAACGGCGTGACAACGACAATGGAGGGACATACCCCCGAGCAAGAGATGCGTCGCATCTAAAAAGGCTGTTCACCTGCCTACCAACTGCAAAATACGGTTTACACGGCGAAGCCACTTTCGAGGAACGAAGGCAGGGCCCAAACTTAAAATACGTCTGAATGTGAAAGTTTACTCAAATTCGATCTATCTGCAAGTCAACGAAATCTGTTCGTACAGGTTGGCACAATATGCACCGAACAGTCACATTAACACATATTTCTGAAAGCCTATTCAACACAACATCATTGTTATCCGTGATCACTGGTTTTCGCAACGGCGCACGAAGCGTTGCTGCCTTCCTCGCTATTATGTTACAAACTCAGGCGATATATATAAAGGAAAACCGAACCTTTTTTTATTCAACGGGAGAGGGAGGGCTCGCACAGTGCTTAGTATTGAAGGAAAAACAGTTGTTTAAGCTTTCAAATGAAATAAAATAAATTCGATCTGATCTTGTTAGATTTGATTTAAAGCCAGAAGGCAAGCTCGACAATACTGAGTCCCAACCTATGGGAAATTTCAGCGTCATTTTTTCTAGAAGACGACGAATGATCCAAATCTCGTGATGGAAGTTGCGCAAAGAAGTTCAGAAAGTGGTATAATCTGGCCCTACAAAAATTGTGCTACTATTTGCGGTTTAGCGTGGGCTATGAGGCGTGCCGTAGGGGCGAGGGGGGGCTACGGAATCATTTAAAACCCCCAGGGATTCTTAAGCATTCAGAAATTTCCTGCCCACGGACACTTTTTGTGTCACTAAAAGTTTTCTCATTCTTTTTCTTAAACTATTTCAAGTAATACGCAAGTTGATCCGCACAGTCTTCTAAAAGCACAATCCTAAAAGCTCGTGCTCTACTTTTATTTGTTAATGCCGGTCATACAATATTCTTCTTCGATATTTAACTGCGAATGTCAAATAATAAAAGCTTCCGAGACTGCACACTTCGCTCGGTGAACTTCGGTTTCGGTTCGGTGGGAGACGCGTGCGGAGGGGGTTTGGGTCGACAGACATCTGGGGGAAGTTTCGAGTCGCTGCCTTCACAATACCCTCAGAGAACTAATAGAGGCTCAACGGCTGGTTCAACGAGAGCGGCTTAGCTACAGCCAGACGGGTCGGCATATTCTCGGCTCCCTGGGCATCAACCACTCGCGAACCGGCACTCGCAAGGTCCTTGGCTCCCGAAGTGCGCGAACAGATTCACATCCCACCGATCCCTGAAAACATGCACCAGGTTCACAATCTGGAGCGCAGTCAGGCAACGATTCGGAAATACGGAGGACGTGGTATACGTGGACGCGGCCTATTACCCGGGTCGCGATGCCATGGGCCTTGCAATAGTCAATCATCAGGACAATTCCATCAGCTCCGGGTCGGTCTGCACGAGCGAACCGGACGTGGGCGAAGAGGCGGCCATTGCCCTGGCAATGACGGCCTCCGCAAAAATTAAATATGTGGTGAGCGAATCGAAATCTGCTATTATAATTTACGCCAAGGGGAGCATCTCCCCGGAGGCGTCTGTAATTCTAAGTACCGGGCTCAACAACATTCAGCGCCCGGGCAAGATATGGGCACCTGCACACTCTGACATAACTGGGAACGAATGCACGCACGACGTCGCTCGAGGGTGACGACAACAGCGCTCATTCACTTCGCTGTTCGGGCAGAGATCGGCTAATGTCCTACAGAGACATCACAAATCACTACAGGCTAGAGCGGACCCACTTCCCCCCGGCTCATCCTACCCTCGGTAAATGGCAATCCGTGGCTTGGCGACTTCTCCGAACGAACTCGTATCCAACCCGGTTGCGCACAGTCACTGTTACCTCGGGCAATATTCTGACAAGTGCTACCGTTGTAAGGACAGGGAATACTTAGCACACACGCCGTGCGCCTGTCCACAGGCGACAACGTTAGGTCGCAACATCGCTAGTGTAGAGCAATGGGAGACCGTATTGCTCAGCTCCGACCCGGCGGATCAAGTCTGGGCCATTCAGCTGGCCGAAGACGCTGCTAGAGCCCAAGGGCTCTTGGCCGACGTCTAGGATTACTGGCTGTTATGCAGTGAATTTTTTAAATGCGGAGCACTTCTTATGCTCGCGATGTCACTCGTCGATGTTGTCGGCGCCGTCCACACGCTCACTGCGCATGCGCGTCGCGTCGAGGTGCAGGTGCGCGTCTCTCCCCCGTACCCTCCTCGCTCTCAACAACAGGTACGGCGGTGCGGGAGGAGCGCGTACCCCGTGCGCTCCGTCGCTCTCAACAACAGCTGCGGCGGTGCGGGGGGAGCGCGTCTGTGCGCGCATGCGTCGTAGCTACCCGTGCGCTGCGTCGCGCTCAACAGTAACGGCGGCAGGGCGTGTACACGTGATAACGGCGTGGTGGGTGCGTGGAAAGTTCGCGCGCTTGTGTACGGAAGTGTGCGCATGCGCGTCCCTCCCCCGTACTCCTCTCCCTCGAACGCGGGCGGTGTGTTTATAAGCGGCGGAGCGCGCGTTCGGAATTCAGTCAAGGGCGTCTTTGCTTGGCTTTCGCTTGACTTGACGCTTTGCTTGACGGCACCAAGCAATAAAGACAGACTTTAACTTTGCACTCCTTGCCTTCGCTTCTCCTTCATTCAATAAATAAGAATAATAAAGACGAAATAACAATTAAGCAATCCCAAACTATACCCAATTACGCAACATTCACGCGATACCCCCACCACTCTGCGTAGCATTTACTCGAGTTCCCCCCGTGGGAAGATGCGGGCGGGTTTTTTTTTTTTATCTCTCTCTCGTTCGCCAAGCTTGTAAGCCCTGCCGAATTTGCGCTTGCTTTTGCCGTCCTCACCAATCGCAGAGCTGGGCATATGATATCATATGTTCTTTTCTGGAAATGAGCTAGTGGGTCGCATGGCCATTCCCTTTTTTCATAATTATATAGCCTATTTGAGGGAAGTTTATGTTAAAAGTGGTGTCGGTATGATTCTAACGAGGCAGTCTTTCAAATGAACCAAACTTGTGTTTTGTCTGCATGGCCCCAGGGTGAGGGTTCGATTCCGGCCGCGGTGGTTGCTTTTCAGATGGAGGTAGAAAACGGAAGCACCCATCTGTCGAGATTTCGGCGCCCGTTTAAAGAGCTCCAGGGGTTCAAAATCTCGAATACGGTGCGCCTCATAACCCAGGTGTAGCTTCGACGCGTTAACCCTCCCCTCCCCCATAAATGTGTTCCGTTACCTTTGTTATTTATGAGAGATTTTATTTTGCAGCGGTATGCGGTTACAAACCGAAAAGACCAACAGCCGCAAAAACGCGGAAATAAATTGTTTGCGGGCCCCTCCTTCATTCCGGCGTGACGGCATATGCTATCTCGTGATTGGTTAACCCTCAATATTTTTACATTAAATGCTGCTATTCTAATATAGCGTTCCTTTTAGCGGAGTTGCTGAAGTGAATCCCGCTTTATTTGCAACAGTTATATATAGTCGTACGCCAAATCTTCCTCTGCGTTTCCTCTACGAGCATTCGAATCTGCGATTGGTCCTCTGTGTTAACCGTGCGGCATTTCCTTTGCATCGACTTGGATGTGCACTATCGCATTGTAACATTACGTAAAGAATCATTTCACTTCTACATTGCGCACATGCTTTCTTATTTTCTGTCACTGTAAGTGGCTGTTAAATTGATGCGAAAGCATGATCGACATGTGGCTATATTCTGTTGCTTGCAACAAACAAGATGGTTGTTCCCTATACGATCGAAGATGCAAGAGTGGCTGACTACAACAAAAATATTGTTTTATGCAGTTACTAACGCATGAGGTGTTTGCCTGTTTGTCGGGTTAGCCCAGCTCCATCAAGCGTTTACTTATTTATTTTATTTATGCAATACTGCAGGGGCCATTGGTCGCCCAAGCAGAAGCGGAGGTATGCACGAATTGTTACATTGACAGCAGAAATAGACATCAAAGGTAAACATACAGAAGTGCATTGCGCAAAAATGCAAAGGTGAGAAAGAAAACACCAAAGATACAGGTGTGGTTGAACAGGTCAGAGGGAAAAAAAAAATTTGGGGGCCGAAGTGAGGGATCATTATACAAATAACAAATCTAATAAGAGAGTCAATCTTGTAACCGTTCCACAGAGGCATGAACATTTCTTGACATAAGCGTTTCGGGAGGCAGCGCATTCCAGTCACTTATAGTAGGAGGGAAAAACGAGTTTTTGAAGTTGTTTGTGCGAGCAAAAATCGGAGTGAATTTTAGAGGGTGATAGTTCCTTGTTGGTCGGGGTGAAAGAGGCTGCAAGTACAGTGAAGGATGAAGTAAAAATGAAGTAAAAGTGTGTAGGGGCCCGCAACAAGCAGCGGGCCCCTACACACGCATCGCGCAGCAGGAGATAAAACGGCTGTCTTCTATTTCTTTCGTTGTTGTTGACTTGTACCAGATTAATGTTTTTGCTGTGCTCAACCCAGTAATTTTTCTGCACCGTCACGAACGTCTTACTAGGAGGTTTAAACATATCATTAAACTACGCAAACATCATTTTTATTATTGGGACAGTAATACCATTTGAGCCAGGTGCGGAATCGGGTACACGCTGTAACACGTCGTATAGCTCTCCCATTGTAACCTCTTCAAAGTTCAGAGGAACCGGGCCCAGTACAGGGGAGCCAGCGGTCGGTGGGGCCAGTACCGGGTAGCGGGAAAGTGAAACGAGTCTGCAGTCCCACAGCCAATTTTAAGGCTGTTGGCGTGTGCATGAAGGAATCAAGGTTTAGGGAACTATGGCAGTTTTTCCTCATCCGCAAGAAGGTGAAGAGCGCACGCCTATTACCAGTTTTCGAGAGGAAGGAGAAGCGACTTGTGTTATATATCTCTTTTGCCCGTGCAACTGTACGTGTAAACACAGCGCGAAAATACCTAAAATTGCTCCACTTTTCGGGGCAATGGTTATACCGTAATTTTTTCCACGTTGCTTTTCTTCGGCGGAAATCCCTCGTACATTCCTCATTCCACCAAGGACTGTATGGCTTCCCTTGACCCGCAGAAATCGTAAACTTAGCTCGAGTGGCCGAATCCTGAATTATTGACACTAGCTCCTTGGCACGATAGTCATCTTCCTGAGTGGGTATCGAAGCTAGGGCTCAACGCATTAAGTTTCCATACTGAGACATATTCACAAAGGAGCGCTTCCTACGGGTAACGTGTTTCCTTGCGCGGATATCAAAAACCACGAGGATATGGTCACTAGATGTTGCACAGTCTGCCGTAGACCACACAGCAACAACACCCGGCTTCGCAAAAGTCAAGTCCAATACCGACTTACATTGGCCGCGCAGGCATGTAGCCGCTCTCGAGTTCTGACAGGAGAGAGAGTGGGCGCTAATCCATTCCCATAAACGCCTCCCGCCAGCATCATTACGAAATCCCCAGTCCACGTGATGAGAATTGAAATCCCCTGCGAATATGACATGGTTTTTACAAGCCGTTAAAGCTGCATCTAGTGAACCAATCGATGTCACCCCACAAGTGGGCTCGGCAGCACGCACGCGATGCGCCGCTTTTACAAGTTCCCGCTACTTTTCACGCAGGTTGCAGCTTTTGTCTGCTTCACGCACCCATTGGTGGGAGCCACGCATGCAGTTGGCGAAACCTTGCTTCATTTCCCTGACCCAGCGGTGTGGCAGTACAGCGTTTCATCTCCCTCGGAACCATGGTTTGGCCACTTCTGCTCCATTCCCGGTCCTTTTCACGAGCCGGCACCCAGCATATCTTCGTCGACGTCAGCACCGCGTGTGACAGATTCGTCACCGTCATCAGTAGTAGTAGTAAAACTTTTATTGAAAATGGTATACCCGCTGGTCTAAACAGGGGAAGAGAAAGGGGAGAGGGTATCAACAGCACTGGGGCAGCAGTGAAGTTCCGCCACTGCATAAAGCAAGCCACAGCGAAGGCACCGTTTAGTGGGCTCGGCAGCACGCACGCGATGCGCCGCTCTTACAAGTTCCCGCTACTTTTCACGCAGGTAAATAATCACTTTGCCTTATTTGCACCGCGTACTCGCTACCATGCTTTGTTAGTGCTGCCGAGCCCATGCTGCTGTTGCTATTGTTTGTGACTGTTGCCGCGTTATATAAGAGTTATTGTTGCTCTCGGGAGATAATGAACTGAACAGGTGAGCCGAACGAGGAACTAGACAGACCGATAATCACTGAAGAATTTAGAGTGGAACTAACACTCATGAAAAAAAACGGCAGCTCCTGGACCGGACTCTATTGCAGCTCGACAACTATTCAATCTGGACAATGACACGATCTCTCAACTCGTGCAACACTTTAATCTGGAACATTGGGATCGCGGAATCACACCACCAAGCTGGAAGGAAGCTGAAATCAGATTTATCCCGAAACCCAACAAGGCACTAAAACTAGAAAACCCGAGACCAATATCGCTTACCTCGTGTCTAGGGAAGGTATTCGAAAGGGTAATAAACACGAGGCTCACTAAATTTACTGAGAAGAACTTGCTATTGGCAAACACACAATTCGGATTCCGACCCCACATGTTCACCCAAGACATACTGCTATGGTTGTACAAGGATCTCCTGGAGAAGGCAACCAGGGCCCAGACTAGGTGCATCCTAGCTCTCGACTTAATGGGAGCGTTTGATAATGTGCTGCACAGCAGCATACTCAAGGGGCTAACGGACATTGGATGCGGGCAGAAGACTTACCGGTACACCAGAAGCTTTCTCACAACGCGACAAGCTACTATATCCCTGGGGAACATCAAATCGGAGCCGATAACTCTTGGTTCCAGGGGTACTCCACAATGAGCGGTTCTCTCGCCCTTTCTCTTCAACTTGGCGATGAGAGACCTCCCTACTGCACTGGACAGTATTCCCGGAATTCGTCACGCCATATATGCAGACGATATCACTGTATGGTGCAGAACAGGGAGCGACGCAGGAGTGGAGTTGAGCTTGCTGAGGGCCGCCGATGTAGATACCTATGCTAAAAGCAGGGGTCTGCAATGCGCTTCGGAGAAGTCTGCTCTACTGATCCTAAAGAACCCCAGAAGAGGACCAAGCGATAACATCGAAGTTCACATCAATGGCGAGCTGGTCCCTCGACCCAACTGTATCAAACTACTGGGACAACACATTCCACAAGGCATGAAAAATGGGGCTACACTAAAAAAACTCGGGGCGGCAAGAGAGCAAGTCCTCAGATTATAAGAAGAATTAGGAATAAATGCCACGGACTTGATGAACGGGAGGCTACACGGCTAGTACAAGCTTTTATTGTATCGCGTATCATCTACGGGACGACGTACCTCCGACTCACCAAGGGCGGGGTAGAAAAACTAAACATTCAAATTAGAAAAGCCTACAAGACAGCCCTTTGGATTCCAAACTCGACTCTACCATCAGATTTCTAGAGCTCGGGGTTCATAACACGGTGGAGGAACTGTGGGAAGCTCAGAAGATAGCCCAAATTAAGCGGTTAAACCAAACATCCAATGGAAAGTGGCTATTGGAGCAGTTACGTATCACCACGCCCGGTGGGAATCCCGAGCCGCTAGAAGATCTTGCTCCAGACATGAGAGCAAAAATTACCATCAGTCGAATACCTAGGAATATGCATCCCATACATAACGCCGAGAGAAGGAGAGCCAGGGCCGAGTCTGGGGCGACAATGGGGCAGCAACCGGAACACCCTATATGTGGACGCCGGGTTGCGAGTTGGGCGAGTTGGTGTACTTGCATCTTGGGGAACAGCGCGAACTAACAGGGACACAAAAAGAAAGAAGTGGACAGGACTAGCGCTGACTTTCCTAACGCCGGACGCCGCCGGACCTCAAAAGGGCAAGATGGTAGCGGCAGTTACGACACCAAATGGAAGAGTTGTAAATTCGGCTACCGTAAAGACAAAAATCGCCACCCACGGGGAAGAAGCAGCCATCGCCCTCGCTATCGCTTACAATCCCAGGGCAATAATTTTAACTGATTCGCAAGAGGCCTGCGGAAACTTGGCAATGTCCTCAAAATCAATCACCAAATTCTTCGTAAACGCCCACCGGAAAATGTGCTCATCATATGGACTCCAGGACACGGGTCACAAGGGGAATGAGGCCGCCGATGCCACAGCCCGAGGTCTTCTTATCCCGGTTCCCTTGTACCAAGCCCCGTCCTTAGACATGGTGAGCGTAACCTTCACCGAATATTTGACAATATTGAGACTCAATAGGAGAACATTGCCACCACCGGACAAAAGTCTAACTAAGGAAGAAGAGCACATTCTCAGGAGATTACAGACAGACACATTACCCATACTGGCTAGACTACGCTGCTGGTACCCCACGTTATATTCACCTTTTTGCCCGCACTGCCGGGAGAGGGCGGACGCGTACCACACAGTGTGGCAATGCCCGTACACACCAATAGTACACCCACAAACACGTCAAGGGAGCAATGGGAGGCCCCCCTGCGCAGCGATGACCCTGCCTGCCAGCGATGGCTGGTAGAGAGAGCCATAGCAACGATGGAGGCCAGTGGAATCCCGAAATCGGGATAGCTGCTTTCTTTCCTCCCTCTTCTTTTCTTATGTTTAGAATAAAGGTATCTTCAATCCCGCGAACAAATAAAAGAATTTAATGGCACCGCCAGTAATCGAACCTGGAACTAACAGAGTAACAAAGCCAGATCCCGTTGTCTTACAGATTTAGCTACGAGCCCACGCCGAGACAGGGAAGACAAGTGGTGCCCTCGCCAAGCACATCTACGGGTTTAACCCATGCATTCTCGCGGAATGTCACGCGATAGCGATTACAGGAAGCTCACACCAACCCATGGTATCTCACTTCTAGTACGCCAATGTGCTATAAAGCCTGTGGCTTCCAGTGTTGACGTAAAAAAATCTCAGCTCTTTGTCGTTCGCCCTCACGCCAAACGACACCTCAAGGAACACATTCAAATACTCCTTGATGGTCAGACCATCACTCCAAGCCCCAGCATCAAGATCCTGGGCCTACATCTTCAGGCCAACACCAAGAGTGACGTATCCTTGCAGTGCCTCAAACACAGCATCAATAAAATCATACACAAGATCAGGCGAGTTGCCACCAAGAAGCGAGGCCTCAAGGAATCCCATACCTTTCGATTAGTTCAAGCTTTTGTCCTCTCGAGAATCACTTACGCCAACCCCCTGTCTTCTTCTCGGCAAGGAGTACATAAAGATGCTTTATGTAATCATTAGAACGGCAGTTGAGCAAGCCATTGCTCTTCCCATGGGTGCGTCCACAGAGAGGCTGCTTAGCACGGGGCTGTACAATACGCTGATAGATGGCCATCTTTCTATCCAGAAGCTCCGAATGAGCAGAACTGCGGCGGGTCGCCGCATCCTTCACCAGATTGGCCGGAGAGCACGGAATGTCACTCCGCTTGATGTACTCCTGCACTTTTGACGACAAGAACTAAAGATGCTCCCTTTGCTTAGAAATATGAACCCCTCACACGACAAGGGTCGCCGACAAGCACGGGCTCAAGCGCCCAACACCACCCTCGGTGGGAATCATGCAGTTATCTACAACATCACGGGCAGTAATACGCAGCCTCCCAACATCGAGGGCAGCAGTACGCCATCATCGTGGCTACCTCCAGAACCAACCTCCTTGCTTGTGCCTCACTCAAGACCGAAGAGATAACGGCAGCTGAAGAGGCAGCCATCGCCTTGGCTCTCACTCAACCAGCGTTGGGAAGGTAGTCACCGATTCCCAACAAGCCTACCGGAATTACCAGTGGGGTTTGGTGTCCCGACCTGCACTGCGTTTGCTAAAAAACCACTCCCCAAATGGTTCTCTTCAGCTCATCTGGACACCCGCTCACGCTTCCATGGAGGGCAACGAATACGCCCACCAAGCCTGCACTTTTACCCCACGTGCTATGGAGCTGCACGAGGACAGTCACCCGCTTGTCTCGTTCAAGGACATAACCCAGGATTATCGCCTTCTGAGACAGGCCCTACCTTCGGGTTACCCTGACCTTTCTATCGAACAACAATCATACAATCATACTACGGCTCAGACAATCCGGCTCCTTCCAACACCAGATGCGTCTTCACTTAATACACCCGAATCGCTATACGAAGCTGAATGTAAATTTTGCTCAGAAGTAGGAACACTCCGCCACATAATGGGGGTGTGCGACTTTAGCCCTGATCACCCTCCTCTCTTTCCGTCAACTACCCAATAAAAGCAATGGGAGATGCTGCTGTGCAGCTCCACTCTGCGTACCCAGCTTCAGCTGATGGACAGAGCACAGACGGCGCGGACTGCATATGGGCTCCAGTGAAGAAGGAACCACTCACCTGGGCCGCACTCTGCGCCGTTCGAAAATCTGAATAGAAGTATTTACTCCTCCTCCTCCTCCTCCTCCTCCTCCTCCTCCTCCTGCTCCTCCTTCTCCGTCTTCGCAGCCGATCTCGTCGCCTCCGTCCGCATCGGCAAGGACGGAGAAGTGAGATCGTCTAACACCCGGTTTGAGCTTCCTTTCATTTTATAAAAAAGAGTTTCCACTCATGTGCTACACCAATACAACTCAACCAACCACCGTTCATGCATCATACATTAATTTACCTTATCAAGAATATCTCTTTGAAGTAATAGAGGGTGTGGTTAAGTGCATTTCACTTCTCTCTGGTTTCACTATTTGTAGAGCGACGTGAGGGAATTTAAGTGACGTCGCATGGGTAATCGTTGTGGGTGCCGTTTACAGCTTTGCTTTCCAACCACATTCACAGAGTGGATTGGCGCGAATTTTTTTTATTATTCCGTTGATAGTTACTCTTTAAAAATAAAATAGACTCTAAAAAAATACGTCCCCACTATTTCTGTGACTGAACGACCAACGTCTCCTTGGTTTAATAACTCACTCAGACACCTCAAGAACAAAAAGAAGCGCCAATATAAAACAGCTAAAATAAAAAACAATGCTAGCGCTTGGGATAGGTATCACCAATCTGAGAAACTTTCGGCTAAAGCTAAACGGTCTTTCTTCTCAACGTCCCTGCCCAACATGCTACAGAATAACCCCAAACAATTCTGGAAAGCAATAAACCCGAAACATTAAAAACCCATCTGCTTGTGTGACGAACATAATTGCCCCATTCCAGTGTCTGATGTTGCCCGCAAATCAAATTCTACCTTTTGCTCGGCATTCACGAAGGAGCCCGATACAGAATTACCTAACTTTCCTTTCTACGATCACCCGCCGCGGTGGCTCAGTGGCTAAGGCGTTGCGCTGCTGTGCACGAGGTCGCGGGTTCGATTCCCGGCCGCGGCGGCCGCTTTTCTGATGGAGGCGAAAAGCAAAAACGCCCGTGTGTGCGAGATTTCGGCGCACGTTAAAGATCCCCAGGTGGTCAAAATTAATCCGGAGCCCTCCACTACGGCGCGCCTCATCGCCTGCGTTGCGTCGGCGCGTTAAACCCTACAATCAATCAATCAAATCAATCTTTCTACGATCACCCAGTCATGCCCAGCATTACCTTTGAGGCTAATGGTATCTTGAAACTGATTGAATCGCTCAAGCTCACTTCTTCATCAGGTGTAGATGGCATCAATTCCAAAATCCTAAAAAATACTAAACACATATCCAGTATGATATTTTCGCTCATTTTCCAGCAGTCTCTATCATCTGGAGTGGTGCCGCGGGACTGGAAGGTGGGCAAGGTCATTCCAGTACCAAAAAAAGGTAATCTATCATCACAATACAGCTACCGTCCTAATTCCAACATTACAAAATTCTTAACGTCCCTTAACTTTTTCCACCCCAATCAACATGGCTTTCTTAAAGGACTATCATGCGACACCCAGTTAGCTTTATTTATTAACGACATAAGTACTAGCCTGGACATGAATGTACGTGTACACTCCTTATTTGTAGATTTCGAGAAGGCATTTGTTAAAGTCCCACATAACAGTTTATTTCTAAAGTTATCTCGTTTAAACCTTGACCCCGCTGTATTCGCTTGGTTGCAAAATTTTTTAACTAACCGTAAGCAGTTTGTATTCGCCAACTCGCACTCTTCTAGCCTATCTCCCGTTCTCTCAGGAGTGTCTCAAGGAACAGTTTTGGGACCCTTCTATTCTTAACTTACATCAACGACTTGCCAACTAATATCCAGTCTAACATACGTCTATTCGCTGATGATTGCGTACTATATCGTCCCTTCTACTATAGCAGCGATAATATAATTCTCCAGCGTGACCTTCATGATATTAAAAATTGGTGTGATACATGGTTAATGTCATTAAATGTCACTAAAACCTCAGTATTGTCATTCCATCGTAGGCGGGCCTACATTTCGCATTGCTATGTAATTGGTAATTCTAACGCTTCATCTGTAAAAGCCTATAAGTGTCTAGATGTAACTTTAACCCAGGATCTCACCTGGACAACTCGCATTACGAACGTGACCAATGATACCAATAGCGTTCTTCGGTATTTGCACTGAAATTTACGTTTTGCACTTTATAAGCGACCCCAAACCATCCACCGCCGGCGGCGGCGGCGGCGGCGTCCGCAGTGCTCCTCTATATTTAAAAAAGAAACACCATCCGGCGCCAGGTTTCGATCCGAGGACTTTGCGGGCCGCAGCCCGACGCTCTACCGAATAAGCCACGGACGCGACGCTGATATCGGTGTCAGTAACGCGCCTTATATCTTTAACGCATTCAAACTACGTCGTCAGCGGCGTGCGTTGGCGACTCAGCGGCGTTATAGCGGCTTGATAACTGCGTGGTGTACACGTGATACTACAAACCCGATGGAAGAGATGGAAGAGAAGGCGGCGAGGCGGTGGGCTGCGGGGGCCGAGCGCAAGCGCCGCAAGCGGGCCGACAACCGTGCATTCGCACTTTCACATTCTCCCCCCCGGGGAAATGCGGGGGAATTTTTTTGTTATACATCCGTCAAATTGCTAACCTATCAAAAGGTGGCAAAATGGGCGAGTTGGATGGCATTCATGGTGGTCAGCGCGAACGGAAACAACACACGAAAAAGAGAATAGACGACACAGGCGCTGTCTAGCAACTGAAATTTTATTGGAAGAACACGTGTTATTTAAGCAACCAAGAAGAGATTAAAAAAAAATATGAAAACATACACGAGTCACACACACATCACGCACGCACTTATACACACGACTTGTCTAGGAAATCTACTCCCTCATCTATTAGTGCGATAGACGGGTGGCTAACGCACGTGTCACCACATTTTATAATTCAGTAGGCTTCCGCAATTTCCCTCGTGCGCTGGCTTCTGCTTCTCATCACCACGACCGTTTTTTCAAAGTCGGGAGTGCAACCGCATTCCTGGCACTGGCGGGACAGGTGGGAGGACGGCACTCCCTTGAGAGACCCAGCATGTTCTCTCAATCGGACATTTAAGCTCCGCCCCGTCTGGCCTATATACTGGACACCGCACGGAAGCAGCGGGATGGAGTACACAACTCCGCAGATGCATTTAGTGAACCGCTTTTCGTGCTTTATGGAGAACTTATCACCACGGGCCGCTACTCCGCCATGCACCTTTCTATCACTGCTGGCACACACACTCCCCAGCCTGTTGCCTGCTCGAAAGACGACATTCACGTCGTACTGCCCGGAAATCTTTTTGAGGCGGTGCGAAACAGAATGTAGATAGGGAATTACGGCGAACCGTTTTCTCCTATCTGAAAGCGGCGCTGCAGACTCCTGGCCAGTGTTTTGTTCTCGCTTCAAGCGATGAAACAGTCTTTGCGACACAGAAGCGAGATCAACAGTCTTTGCGACACAGAAGCGAGATCCAGGCGCGGGAAACCTGCCGCTTCGAATCTTGCAACTTGGCGCAGAAAAGCTGCTTTCACCACATGCGCACATGACTTCTTTAGTGTTGCGTGGAGACACGAAGTGGCCAACCCGTTTTTTACAATTTTTTAGTGTGCAGAATGAAAACTTAACAACGGTTTTACAGATCGGGGGAGATATGACCAGCAAACATGGTCCTTCTGAAACTGCAAATACAGGTCTAAGAATTGCAACACATGCTTTCTTGGAACTTCAGATGTGAAAGTCAGGCCTTTTCCCCTTTGTTTAAACAGTTTCAATACATCGATCATATTGCGGGTAAAATGCGCACGGTCCATGAACACTAAATAGTCATCCACATATCTGAAGATATGTTGTGCGATCCCCTCAAAGTCTTGTTCCAAGGCTCTGTCAATCCTACCCAGAAAAATGTTACTAAGCACAGGCGCCACAAAGGAGCTGATACATACCCCTGACCCCTGCACAAAAAGATTTTTCCCGACAGACACAACTGTAGAGCATAAATAAAACCATAACAGCTCCAGGAAGTTTTCCACAGGAATGCCAGACTTGTTTCTGAAAGTCACTTCGTCATTGTCCTCACAAGTAGTATATCTTTAACACAAGCCATTGAGTGGTCGTGGGGCAGCGAGTAGAACAGGTCTTGTATGTCCGCACTGAACGCGTAACATGCTGCCGGGCGGCGTTCGGTTAGCACAGTCACCACCTCCTCTGAGTTACGCACAAGGAAAGGATCAATAATGGTCAGTGCCTCCAAATGCCTTTGTAAAAAACCCGACACAACATGCTGGCGACCAAAAAGATTGCCGGGCAGTACGACGTGAATGTCGTCTTTCGAGCAGGCAACAGGCTGGGGAGTGTGTGTGCCAGCATTGATAGAAAGGTGCAGGACGGAGTAGCGGCCCGTGGTGATAAGTGCTCCATAAAGCACGAAAAGCGGTGCACCAAATGCATCTGCGGAGTTGTGTATACTCCATACCGCTGCTTCCATGCGGTGGCCAGTATATAGGCCAGATGGGGCGGTGCTTAAATGCCCGATTGAGAGAAGATGCTGGGGCTCTCAAGGGAGTGCCGTTCTCCCACATGTCCCGCCACTGCCATGAATGCGGTTGCGCTCCCGACTTTGAAAAAAACGGTCGTGGTGATGAGAAGCAGAAGCCAGCGCACGAGGGAAATTGCGGAAGCGTACAGAATTATAAAATGTGGTGACACGTGCGTGAGCCACCCGTCTATCGCACTAATAGATGAGGAAGTAGATTTCCTAGACAAGTCGTGTGTGTAAGTGCGTACGTGATATGTGTGTGTGACTCGCGTATGATTTCATAATTTTTTTTAATCTCTTCTTGGTTGCTTAAATAACACGCGTTCTTCCAATAAAATTTCAGTTGCTAGACAACGCCTGTGTCGTCTATTCTCTTCTTGGTGTGTTGTTTCCGTTCGCGCTGACCAACATGAATGTTAACCTATCAAACACTTATACGACTGCAGCTGGAATAAGCATGTGCAATCTGGGATCCCCATATTTCTAACTTATCTAACACACTTGAATCTGTTCAAAAGCGCGCGGCAAGGTTTATTTTTACGGACTGCTATCACACGAGCTTCACTAATCTAAAATGCCAAGCTAATCGTCCTCCACTAGAAACAAGGCGCAAAGTTAGGCGGCTCTGCTTGTTTTATAAGTTCTATCATTCTCGAACAGCTCCCAACGTCATTAAAGAAGTACATCGTCACTATGACCGTGTCCACCACCCACTTGTTGTTTACCCAGAAAAGACGCCCACCATTTTAGCCTTCCAGAGCTTGGCCCTTTGTTGGCTTGTCACCTTTCCCAAACACCAGCCAATAAAGGCGGCCGAGGCATTGCCAAGCTCGGACACATTGGCCACGTGATTTGCCGTGCTTGGGCTTGGTACTTTATGCTGCTTGGGCACCTTCTGTTAGTCGAATCAAATATTACGACAGCGACAGCTGTTATCCGACACGACATTTCACCCAGTTTTCCCTCCACAAGTGCTCAATTCATGTCTTGCCAGTCCACTCAACAGCGGATGCAGGCAAAAACGAATAGCCGTCGCCAGCAGTAGTTTTCGCTCAGCAAACCGCTGGGACCGTTGCGATGGTCGCAATTTGATTTTGGCGGCTGTGTAACCATGGTTCCCAATTTACGGGCGAGATGGCGCACCAGTCGGCCCTTTGTGAAAAGATGGGTACAATATTTTTTAACGCATGTTTGATGCGAAACTTGTTTACGGCGTGTGAAAATAATTCGTTGCAAGCTAACTTTATTGATTCATTGGCTTACGGGTGGAATGTTTTTTTTCGTACGATTTATAACTACTCGCTACCGCCGTGTAGCGAAGCCTATGGTCAGCGGTGCCGGCGGGTGCTTTGATTTTTACCAGTTTTATAACAAGCTTGTCCTTATCCTGCCTAGAATGTACTAAGCACTGTACCAGTTTCTATCCTCCATGGTTTTTACTCCCCTAAAGGCCAAAGAGAAACTTCGAACTGTCAAACCTCGACAAACTTGTGGTCATGGTAAACAATAATCTGCACAAAGCACAAGCGGAATGGTTCAATTATTTTTATTTAGAGGGTTTTTGTTCTTACGTTTGGAAATTAGTTCCTTTATTTTCTTATCAGTTTGTTCCCTACATGTTGCTTCTCCCATAGCTGCTGCTGATTCACTGAGTGACGATGTTAGGTTGTCATTTAGCCTGTCTACACTGACTTTCTCCTGCTCGATGAGAAGCGCTCATTTGGTTTGAAGAATTACTTTAAACTCCTGCGATCTGGCTCTCACTGACTCTACGCGAGGTATCTTAGTTTTCACGAATTTCCTTCTTTCCCTTTTGAGATTCAGCCTTAGCTTGCATCTAACCAACCTGTGATCGCTGCTCCGAATCTTAGTTAGCACCTCTGCGCCTTGCACAATAATTGGGTTGTCGCTTAAAACGAAGTCAATTTCGTTTTTTGTTGTACCATCGGGACTTTTGCATGTCCATTTCCTATTCTTGCGTTTGTAGGAGAATGTGCTCATCAACCTCTCTGCAAATCCCACCAGTGTAAGTCCTCGAGTGTTACGAATGTCCATTCCGAAGTTTCCAGCTGACCTTTCTCCCGTTTGCTTCTTACCGACCTTTGCATTAAAGTCTCCCATCACAATCGTGAACTGTGTTGTTGCCTTCTATATTGCTGGTTTGACGTTCTCTAGAAACTGTCTACGGCTTCATCATCATGGCTGGTTGTTGGCGCATTGGCCTGCACTATCTTTAACCTGTGTCACTTATTATCACTTATTACAACAGCCGCGACTGTCTCGCTAATGCTAAAAAACTCCTCCACGTTTTCTGCTATTTCTCTGGATTAAAAATCCCACCCCGTGTTCTTTCTTCTCTTGGTGTCCACAGTAGCACAGAATATACCCGCTAGTGAGCTCCATGAAGCCTTCTCCTGTCTTTCTTACTTCGCTATAATATCCCACTTAATGTCCGAGAGCTCCCTTCGTAGTACAGCTAAGCTTCCCTCGTTAGACAAGGTGCGTGCACCGAACGTTGCCAGGATCAAGTTCCAAAGTGTCAAGTACGGCGGGTCAGATTGAATTAGGCGAGCTGTCGAAACTGATTAACAGAAGTAAAACAAACGATGTGCATATAATATGGCAGTGATCGAGGAAACGCTGCAAATAGGGGGAAGCTTGAAAGCAACTAAAAGAAAGCTAGCCATTGGTAAAGACAGTATGTACGCCCTCAGAGACGAGCAGGGTAACATTACGCAGAACTTGTACGAGATAATAAAGGGAGCAGAACGAGTCTACACCAGGCTGTAAGCCAGCGACGTTAGACCAGGGAAACTACTAAAAGTACAAGCTCAACTTGCGACGTCCCTCTAGTAACTAAAGAGGAAGTAGGAAAGGCTCTTAACGGCATTAAAATAGGAAAAGCTGCAGGTGACGATGGCATAACCGTGGATATTTTGAAAGAGGGAGGAGATATTGTGCTGGAAAAGATCGCCGCACTCTTTTCTGAATGCTTGAAGACTCAAAAAGTGCTCATAGCCTGGAAAAACGAACACTTTATGCTGATTCATGAGAGGGGAGATCTCAAGGACCTCAAGAATTACGGACCCATCAGCCTACTCTCAGTTGTTTTGAAGCTCTTTACCAAAGTTATAGTTAGCCGCATAGGTGACAGCCGTGATTCCCAACAACCCAGAGAGCAGGCTGGGTTTAGAAAAGGGTACTCAACCATGGATCCCATCCATGTCGTCAGTCACGTGATAGAAAAATCCGCAGAGAACACTAAACCCCTTTACACAGCGTTTATAGATTACGAGAAGGCGTTTGATGCCGTGCTCACCTCAGCCGTGCTGGAAGCACTAAAAGTCCAGGGAATAGAGGAAACCTACATAACATTTCTAAAATACCTATACACGGAATGCACGGGCAGGATAACCCTTCACAAGCAAAGCGATAAATTTCCTATCCGAAAGGGAGTAAGACATGGAGATACTATCTCGCCAAGAGTATTCACAACATGCCTGGAGGGGGTATTTAGAAAGCTTGACTGAGAAAACATAGGATTAAGGATAAACGGGAAATACTTGAGCCATTTGAGGTTTGCGGACGACATAGTCTTGCTGAGTGAGACTCTAGAACACATGCAAACAATGCTTGAGGAACTACAGTAAGAAAGCACAGCCGTGGGGCTAAAAATAAATATGAAACAATCTAAAGCAAGGAGGAATAAGCATACCAAAAACGTCCTCTTCAGCTTAGGAAACATAACGCTAGAAGAAGTAAAAGAATATAACTACCTCGGGCAGATGGTTAGTGCTGACCCCAACTACGGGATAGAAATTCGGCGCAGAATAGGTATGGGTTGGAAAGCACTCGGCAAGGCCTCCCAAATAATGAAAAGTAAACTACCTCTGTCACTCAGAAGAAAAGTCTACAACCAGTGTATACTGCCGGTGATGGCATACTGAGCTGAAACTTGGCACCTTACTAAACAACTAGAAAGGAAACTTGGGTCGGCTCAACGGGCCATGGAACAAATGTTAAGTATAACACTCAGGGACATGAAACGAGCTTCCTGGATCAGAGAAAGAACTAGAGTACGAGATTTCAGAGTTAAAATAAAGAAAAAGAAATGGGCTGGCCATGTAGTGAGACGAACCGGCAACGGGTGGACAGTTAGGGTAACAGAGTGGATATCGCGACATGGGTCTAGAAGAAGGGGAAGGCCTCTAACCCGGTGGAGGGATGAAATGAATAAATTCGGGGTAAATTGTGGACTCGACCAACGCTGGACGGGAGTGTTTGGAGGTCAATGGGGAGGCCTTCGTCCTGCAGGGACCTGAGCAGGATGATGATGATGATGATGATGATGAGTTTTTGTTGGGTAAAGTTGGCACAACAGAAATAAACGGATATAAAGAAGTAAGTTTTCTCAATGTGAATACCTAGCAAATAAATAAAAGTCAGCAATAGTGTATTATCTCGTTTAGCATAAACAAGGCTCCGGTGCCTAGGGTTCAGCCTGTTTTGATGGCTTCAATAATATGGAGGCGCAAAGCGAAAAGGCCCGTGTGTTCGAGATTTCGGCACACATTAAAGATCCTCGGTGGTCAAAACTAATACGGAACCCTCCATTACGGTGCGCCTCATCGCCTGTGTAGCGTCGTTGCGTTAAACCCCACAATCAATCAATCAATCAATCAATCAATCAATCAATCAATCAATCAATCAATCAATCAATCAATCAATCAATCAATCAATCAATCAATTAGGAATTCGTGGGCGTCCTATGCAATATCAGTAATGGTAGAACATCCCGCAATTCGGTCCAAAATAAGACGTCACCCGAGTCCTCGGCCGTTGAGCAGCTGAGCCCGTACCACACCTCAGCTACCATACAGGGCGTATGCGTGGTTTCCGGTGTTATCGTAAGCGCAACACTTCCGATAATGTACGCTTTAACTCTTTCCTTCGAGTCTGGAAGCACTGCGAGAGCTATATTTATCCAATCCAATATCGCCAGCGCGGAGCGGCACTGAGTTATTTGCTTGTCGCAGCATATCCGCCTTCCGTTTCTGCTTTGCTTTTGCGGGCTTCCTTTACAGCGAAGCTGTTAGTCTCGAGTTGTTCAGAAAATTTTGTGTCTTTTCTGATGGAGGCGAAAGGCAAAAACGCTCGTTTGTTAGAAATGTCGGCGCACGTTAAAGAACCCCAGGCGGTGAAAATTAGTCCGGAGCCCTCCCTTACGGCGCGCCTCATCGCCCGTGTAGCGTTGGCGCGTTAAAAAATTGTGTCGTAAACAAAAAAGTTGAAGAGACATCTAGGTTTGGAACCTAAGATACTAAGTTTGGAACCTAACTAAGATACGATACTTCGATTCCCACGGAGCGTCTTCGTACGCCATTGCTGCATTTCCGATATAGGCTTCCCGAGCACTAAAGGTCATCGAAAAGAGAAAGACTAGCAACGAGGGTTTTTAATCGCTGTGGCCCGGCGACACAAAGGCTCTCTGCGCTTCTGTGGCTTAAAATGTGAGCGTGAAAGATTGCGGATGCGAACTGTTGATCAGCTTGGGCAAGGAGGCGTCAATGGGAGTGTATTAAAATGTTTACCCTGTGATGTCTCCGCCGGCCTGAACAATTTTGCTATCTTCATATGTATATATATATATATAATATATACAGAAAGAAATGCCGGCAGTCTACAACGCCAAAGAAGGCACTGGGGAAAGGTTGGACTATTTTTTACCATTAGTGACGTACATTATTTTTTTATTAATTACATAAGAAAGAAAGAAAGAAAAACGCGCCCAGTGTGGGGACCGAACCCACGCCTTTCGATTAGATCTCGAATGCCTTACCAATTCGGCTATCTGGGCGACTGTGTTCTCCTTCACTTTCTGGGGTATTTATATTTACTGCAACTGTATCTGACGAAGCTCTGGGCGCGTTTTTCTTTCTTTCTTTCATATGTAATTAATAAAAAAAATAATGTACGTCACTAATGGTAAAAAATAGTCCAACCTTTCCCCAGTGCCTTCTTTGGCGTTGTAGACTGCCGGCATTTCTTTCTGTATTTCCTAACGAGCCCTTCATTCCCAAACCCTATATATATATATATATATATATATATATATATATATATATATATATATATATATATATATATATATATATATATATATATATATATATATATATATATATATATATATATATATATATATAGAGAGAGAGAGAGAGAGAGAGAGAGAGAGAGAGAGAGAGAGAGAGAGAGAGAGAGAGAGAGAGAGAGAGAGAGAGAGAGAGAGAGAAGGGGATCTTCGTTCGGGAAGAAATTGTTGTGATTTAGGAAAATAGCGTATAGAGATGGCAAGGAGCTGAAAGGTGGAACCTGAGCTTACAGCACCCCTGATGCACCAGCTCCTGCACCACTAATGAACCAGCTCCTTCCCTTGCACTCTCATAAGCTCCCGCTGATGTTGAGGTAACTAGCTGGTCAAAGCTGCCTCCCATGTCTCGAATAAGTGGAACATGCTGCGTTTGAGTTGTTCTCCCCTGACCCTTTGACATGGCTAGAGGTTGCGTGCAAGAGGGTGGGTGTTTTAGCAGAGATTTAAGTTAATGACTCATGTCTGATGTTAAGTTAATATCTAATAGATTTTCAAATAGTTGTGTTGGTTTTTCTTGCACAGAGTTTGTGATTCTTCGGCATTGAGACCTCGTTGTAGCAAGGTGAAAGATCGTGTTCCTAGGCATTAGATGAAGATTTGTCCCTGACGCTTTCCAAAGACGGCAGTGTGGTAGTCGCCGTCACAAGGAGCACGGTATGTAAGGATCGTGTGCCTCGTGGTCAGTGCGTCGTTCGCTTCCAGACTATTGGGTCCGGGTGTCGAGGTGACGTTGTTAACTTTTTCCATTGTGGATGGAAATTTGTTAGCAAAACGCTTAGGTTTTCTGCCTGCAGAAAACAGTATAATGTCCTTCGAGGGTCTGTAATGATGTTACACTTCTATTTGATACTTCCACTATTCGGATTGCCAAGAAGATGGCTCCAGCGTCCACTTCTTCGTTCCTGCATGTTGAAGGGTCATGCAGGCCCAAAGATCACCCGAGTAGTCAACTACAGCAATTCGGGCCCCATGCTTTCGTACATCCCAAAGCCAGTGTGTACTGTGGTCTTATGATATTACAGCTTTCCCCGAATGAACTTGACCAGGCCATACGCCTCTACTTGTGTAGGATTGGATCCATATTTTTGGTACAGGAGAGTTGTTATGCGGGGTCGCTGAATCGGTGCCATGTCTTATGGCGTGCAGTAGTTTCTTTTCAGGGGGGGTGCCTGTCTTCTATACGATGGCCTCTCCCGATTTTGTTTTCTATCCGCTTTCTCGGTGCTAGGAGTGTGGTTTCTCCGATTCCTTGAAATGCGTTAGGAAGACACAAGTTAGGAAGACACAAGTTCACCGTCATTATAACCAACATCCTATTTAGGACAACTGAAGGGTGAAGGGCTCTACCATTCATCTTCACTCCGCTCTTGTCCTGCGCTTCCCGAGTCCATTCTTTGCTCGGAATATTGTTATTTCATTCCTCCATCGAGTGAAGGGCCTTCCCCTTCTACACCTGTCTATACATGTCCATTCTGCTAGCCTGGTGGTTCACCCTTTGTTAGTTCGTCTCACGGTCAAAATTGGGAGGTTGAGGACTGCCTTATATTTTGTCATGATTATGGAGTTTTCTTTTTTTCACTTTTTTTTTGTGCGATTACATTTGTGGTACGGTAGGCTATACAATATTCGGGTCATGATCGGTGGTTGCCTGAGCCTTATCGCTTTTTTTTTTCTTTTTATTGCTGTGCTTTTGGTTGAGCGTTTTGGTGTTGGGCAATTGATTAACGATATTCTGTTTTTGGCGATTGTGAGTTCGGCACTGCTGCTTGTCTCTAGAGCCACGCCGAGCATTCTTACGTGACAGCTCTCTGGGAGGATATCCGTATCTATTCTAGGGTGATTTTTAACTTGGACGCTTGGCGCCATCTGTCGTTTGCCAAACCGAGCTTGCAGCGTAGAGAGTACCGTGGGAATATTGAAAAGTACTTTGAAAACTTATGTGGCTAGACGCTACATAGCGGGCTTTCTTTTAGTTCTTTTCTGCTTATAATCTATGCCTTCCTTCATTTCTGAGAGGCCGGCGTTAATCCTTTGCCCCGGCTTTAGTTAGGTCACCCAATGCTGGTGCCGGCATAAGTCCCTGTAGAAGACACGCCGCGGTGGCCTTAATAATAAAAAAAAAAGCCGCGGTGGCCCAGTGAGTGAGGCGTTGCGCTACTGAGCCCAAGGACGCTGGTTCGATTCCCCGTCGCGGCGGCCGTTCTCCTAATGGAAGCACAAAACAAAAAAACACGAGTGTGGCGCGATTTCGGCGCACGTTAAGGCTCCTGAAGTGGTATAAATTCTTCCGGAAACTTCCACTACGGTATGTCTCTTAGACCATGTGTAGGGTCGGCGCATGAATTACCGGGGATTTATGCTTTTTGACCTTCTGGTGGAAACACGCTTTGGTGTGATGGCTTAAGTTGCTTGATTGTGGGGTTTAACGCGCCGACGCAACGCAGGCGATGAGGCGCGCCGTAGTGGAGGGCTCCGGATTAATTTCGACCACCTGGGGATCTTTAACGTGCGCCGAAATCTCGTACACACGGGCGTTTTTGCTTCTCGCCTCCATCAGAAAAGCAGCCGCCGCGGCCGGGAATCGAACCCGCGACCTCGTGCTCTGCAGCGCAACGCCTTAGCCACTGAGCCACCGCGGCGGGTTGATGGCTTACGTTTCGGGAACGGCTGGCGACCGTGTCTGCCGGGCATGCTACCACCGTCTGGGCGTAGAACGAACTTCAGCGCGCAGGAGCGGTACCTGCTACTAACGCGTGTCCTTTATTTCGTATCCGACATTGTATCATTGTCCTCCTTTCCAAACTTCCCTTGTCGTTGCGCCACATTACAGATTCAGAGGAGCCCTCGAATCTTTCTGCCTCAGTCGTAGCTTCCGGGTGGCAGCGGTGACGTATTTCCCTGGACGCCTGATGAGCACGGCTGGAAGCAGACGGCTAGGAGGTACGGGGAAATCGAAAAATGAGCCTAATAACGCAATCGCGTTAAAAGCCCAGGCGGGACAGCATTTCTCGCCTAAGACGCCGAGCGCATGCGTCAGGCTAATAGGCATACGACATAGAGCTCAGCATTCGTTAAAAAAAAAAAGTCGCAGATGACATCTACGTTTCGTTGGCTTGCGGCGGCGAGAGGGCCGCGAAAAATTCAAATTTTTTAAATTCACGTAATTCGACGCCATATACTCAGTTTTATATTTTATTAGGACACATTTCATTTTGTTTCTCTTTGTAATCTTTGTTTTTCTTGGTTTTTCAGAGCGTGGCGTTAATATGACCACCTTTTTAGTTAGGTGACACGATATTGACGCCGGCATCTGTTTCGGTCGAAGAGACGCTTTGGTGCTGCTGTAAGTTGGGGGCACGGCTGGTGACCGTGTCGGCCTATCATGCCCAGCATGGACGACCCACGGCGCGTAGAATTAACTTTACTGCGCAGTCGCGGCGCCAGTTCAAAATCACGTACTTCTGTGGATGCTTGATGAGCACGACTGATAGCGGACGGCTAGCAGGGACGGAAAAATTGAGAAATGAGCCTAACAACACTGTCGTGGTAAAACCACAACACAAGCATTGAAACCGCATAATGGATGATAAGGCGCCTGAGAACAATGGGACCCCCCTTCCCACTACCGTGTGTTCCTGGTAAAGATTGTGTTTGCAGATTATGTTTGAGGTCTAGGCAGGACTAGTGTTGCTAGTGTCACTAGATAGATAGAGCAGTTCTTGCCCAAGACGCCGAACGCATGCGGCAGGCTAGGCAGGACCCAGCATATTGGCCGCCAGAAAAGCCGAGCACAAGCGACAAGCCCGCCGAAAGAGAGAGAAAGTGTTCATTGAACGGGTAATATTTACATGGCGAAGTTTTGACTCTCAACAGAGGACACAGGTCTCGCCGGGGGAGGGAAGAGCAAAGAAACGAAGGCCAGTGAAAGGGAAATGGAATAATAGGACCTCCCAATCAGCGTTTGTAGTGGTTTACAACAGCTTCTCTGGGCATCCACTATCGCAAGGCGGGATGGAGACCATTTTTTTTAAAGTGGCTATCGAATGCATTCATTGCTGCAACTGAAGGAAAGCCGGCCAGTGGGTAAGCGGTATATGGAAGCGCAAAAGCTCATGGGCACGTCGTCTGCTCCCGCCACTTCCCGTTCGAGAGATCGCCCGACCTCCTGTCCGCGGCTTTCACATGCGTGTGTGCGTTTTGGTTATTTGTCAAAAAGTGTTTATGTTTCGGAGAAGCCCCTGATAGCACCCATATAGTTGTTATTCGTTGAAGGCGCGGTGCATGAGGGTTTTTTTTGGCGAAAACAGATAAACAACGCGCACACGCACGTGAAAGCCGCCAGCGGACGTAAGGGCAGAGCCATATTCTCGACTCCCTGAATTCGCCGTGAACTGAATTCGTCGGAAGCCTTGTCTGACTGGCTTTCAGTTTTGGTCACACGCTTCTGGCTGACAAAGTGGCTGTGTGTGCTTTCCTCGTTTTGGCCTTTCATGACGTTTACTGGCCCCAGTTTTAAAGTTTGCCTTATTTCTGTCTACTGAAAGCGCATAATTCTTGACAGGCAATAAAAAACTAGACGAAATTCAGAAGATATGACAGGATATAAACGCACCGCGGCGGCCGCTTTTCTGATGGAGGCGAAAAGCAAAAGCGCCCGTGTGTACGAGATTTCGGTACATGGTGAAGATCCCCAGGTGGTCAAAATTAATCCGGAGCCCTTCATTACGGCGCTCCTCATCGCCTGCGTTGCGTCGGCGCGTTAAACCCTACAATCAATCAATCAATCAATCAATCAATCAATCAATCAATCAATCAATCAATCAATCAATCAATCAATCAATCAATCAATCAGTCAATCAATCAATCAATCAATCACTCAATCATGCTGCGCTATCTAAAGAATTTTGGAAGAATTCAAGGCTACTGTGGAAACAAAGCGGCTTGATTTGAGTCGCGCGCTCGAGTCTGTGAAACTTTCAGTGGTGAAATGTAACCCAGATAATGTAAGGAAGCTTGAGAACGAAGCTGTTGAGATAAAGAAATCGATGGATTTTATCAACAAATAATTCGAGGCCGCAAAAACGGAGAACAGTGCCCTTGCTGCTAAAAAAAAAAGAAGAAAACTCGAGGAGAACACTGACACGCTCATGCGCAAGGTCGCTCAGCTGGAGCAACACTCGCACTTAAAGGAGCCACGAAGACAAAATACAAATTGGGTTTATTAGAAAGACTGCTTAGTCCCGATAACAATGATACCAATATCATCGCAATCTTCGAACAAATAATGGAGATATTAAAGAAAACGTGTGAAGCCGTGGCGACCCCCTAGGCAATTTCCCGCAACTTTTCTATGACGTCACGGAACCTTGTTTGTGCGATTGGCGGCCGCCTCACTGACCTGTCGCGACGACACATGACTGGACGTCTGTAATGGGGCCTCTAGTTCCATTTGACCGCATCGCTTGAATGGTAACGTGCAGTTAACGCACTGAAAATTATATTTTATTGTTGGCCCGTATGACGTCATTCTTGCTCATAACACGTCACTGTGGCGCAAAATTTGAAAGTTTTTAAATACCGTAAAAACCCGCGTATAATACGGACCCGCGTATAATACGAGGTGTAATTCGGGGGCAGCAAAATCAGAAAAAAAGTTTTCATCCGCATATAATGCGAGGTAAAGAGCACAGAAAACATTTATTTGCACTTCAGTTACCGTTAAGTCATTGTCAGTTTTCGCTGGCACTGTCTCCCGACGTCCGTTCAGTCATCGTGAGGTTCGCTGCCGCTGTCTCCCGAAGTCGTCTTGTCGGAAATGCCTTTCTGGTCCTCAGTGCCATCAAGGGCGTTCAAGATGCCGCGTTTCTTAAAATAGTGGCTGACGAGCTTCTCTGGGATGCTGGTCCACGCATCTGCGATCCAGCCTCAAAGCACCGCTGGAGAAGCCCGCGTCAGCTATCCGGTAGCTGTCACTTACGGCTCTCATGACCTCATCCACTCTTGGTAGCAGGACCTGATGCAGTCCTTGAAAGGCTTGTTGATGCAAACCCCTAGCGGTTGCAGCTGGGATGTCATACCTCCTAGAATGACAATGGGTTCGGTGCGGGGTTCTTCTTCAACAACTTCTTCGCGGAATCGGCCAGGTGGCAGCGAAAGGCGTCGAACACGAGCACTGACGGGAACCCCCAACAGTGCTCCAGGCCGCCGACAGCACACAGACTTTATCCATTCAAGCACCAGTTACTTTCTCCACCCGCAAATGCTGCCTTCGGTGACGCCGAACTGCCGTCCTGAGGCGCAATTGCTGATGGTCTCGGCCCATAAAATAACTCTTCTTTTAATTGCAGCCGAATACTGCCTGCGTGCACCCAACATCGTGATCGACTTGCGGTGAACGTGCCGATCCTTCGCGTGGTCAAAACAATCAAAATGGCACCGGCTGAGAGAAGCAGCAGCAGCCAGCTAACGCCACCGCAAGATGGCGCTCCCTCCGCTGAAACCGAAACTGAAAGGGCAAATTTTCGGCTGAAAACTTTGGGATCCACATATAATACGGGGCACAAATTTTTCATAGTAAAATTTGGAAAAAAGACCTCGTATTATACGCGGGTTTTTACGGTACTTCTTGCTTTTTTTTCGGTAAAAAAACATCTTTTGTGGCTCTAATGAAGCTGAGTGAGATACTGAATCCTAGTTCTTTCAAATTAAACCAACTTGTATTTTCTCTTCATGGCTCCTTTAAAAATATCCAGAAATAAAAGGCGTACCTCTGACGCAAGTGGAAGACTGTGAAACGATAGTGGCGTGTCTTGGCGACGAGATTGGATACTCGTTAAAACAGGAGGACATCGACACGGTTCAAAGGATTCCCACGCGTAACAAATCACACGAAAAAACCGTTTTTCTCCCGTGACAAGCGTTCGGACTACCTCGCCGAAGAGCGCTATACCCGATCGACCAGATTTAGGGGAAATCCCCAAGGTGGAGTAAATTCCTACGAAGGAAAGTTTGACATCCACCTCGATGCAGTGGTACGGCTACAAAGGAAAGCTATACAGCTTTCTCAGAAACTTCGCAGTTGAAGAAAAATTCGTCCTGGTCCAGGGTTAGAACCAGGGACCACCACTTAACCGGAGCAGTCGCTCTACCAACTCAGCTAACCAGGAGGCTAGTAGTTTGTAGCGCAAGAGAGAATAGGTCAAAAACTCGAAGTGAAGTACAGGTGTTGGTCGACACCCAAATGCAGCCGTACGTCTACAAAGGAAAGCTACACAGCTTTCTCAGAAACTTCGTCCTGGTCCCGGGTACGAACCCTGGATTAGGACGACTTTTTCTTCAACTGCGAAGTTTCTGAGAAAGCTGTATAGCTTTCCTTTGTAGGTACGGCTACATGGAGGTGGATGTAAAACTTTCCTTCGCAGCGCAAAGGAAAGGAAAGGAAAGTTGGGACTCGTCCCAAAATTACAGATCTCTCCTTTCCTGCTTCTCAAGAGGCTCCGATTTACGTTAACGAGCACTTAAGGCAGGAAAACAAAACGACTTTCCTCCAGGCCACTCGACCTCAAAAAGCAACACAAGTGGACGGATCGTTGTATTATCAAGGCCACAAAGACACTATAGGCACCCTGCAATCGTCGGGCGGCGCCTCCGTCGAGCTGACATGCGCGCCGCCAACGGCGGCGGCGCCAAACACGCAGGCGCTCCGCGCGGGGCTGCGGCCGTGTTAGCGTTGCTTTCCGTGATGGGGGAATCCGTGATTTGAGCGTTTTAACGGCGCGCGTCGCTAGATTTTGCCGAGGACATCTTTCTGCTACGTTTGCAGCAAACGTTACACTTGGATTTGCCATTATAGCCCAGCAGCATACGGTGAAAAACTGCGAGCCGCCGTGTCGCGAGGCTTGCATTACGCGTTCAAATAAGCCATAAATACATGTAAGAAGGCCGCTTGTTCGAAAGCAAGCATTTTTACGGGAAGTGTACGAATCTGAAGTCACCGAAACACGTCTTTAACAGCAGAGCATGACGCGTGTACTACATTGGTCTGAAAATAAGTAACCAAAACAACGTGGCCTAGCAGCTGTTAAGGCGCGTTCACACTTGCGACGAAAGCGAGCGAAAGTGACGGAATTCCGTCGCTTTGTCGCGCGACGACCGTTTTTGGCGAATGGTCGGGACCAATTTTTGTCGTCGCGCGACAAAGCGACATAATTCTGGTCGCTTTCGTCGCAGTGGGAACGGGCCTTTAGCTCGTGAGTTCCCATCTTTCAATTAAAAACATTAGTCGGATATTGCTGGCGTTAAACGTTTGTTAGTACTCCACGCGCCTTTATTTCGTTTCTCCGTGTGCGTCAGCTTATACTTCGCAGCTGACGGTGAGGCCCCGAAAAATTAAACTTCCTGCAAGTGCACTTGGTGATGCGGCAGCGTGACTCGATGCAGCACAGCAAGCACGTTGCCGCAGTTGCGTTTTATTTGAATGACATTTACAAGATGACTGGAGTACCCACTTTATCCCCGACTGGGCTGCCAGGTTGAAGAATCCTTTGAACTGAAACAGTTAAAGAATGAGGAATGATGTCAAAGTGCAGTAATACCAAGCTGTGTCATACAACAAACGTGACTAAAAAAAAAATACACTGCGCATATACATTTTTTCTCCCTTGCTTGAACGTTGCTTATGTTTTCATCTTTAATAATGTACCACGCGTTATTCACTAATATTGCAGTTCTTTTCAATCTGCATGAATGAACAGCGAGTGGTCCACGAATAAGAAACGCGAGCGACAGCGCCGGACCGTGTTCACATCTCGACTGCAGACGCCAAACCTGCACAATGAAAAAGAGAGGATGGCTTCCGACGAACACGCACATTTGCTAAGCACGTCACGACGAGTGGTTGGGTCATTACTTTGGAATACATATACAAGCCACAAGAATGAGCACACGGAGTCGAAAAGTAGGGCAAAGTATGATATTTGTCAATTAAATTAGAAGGTATTGAACTACAAACCACCAGACGTTACACAAACGGTAAGCTACGACGTCGAGGCGACCGCATTGCACCAAATGCAGACTGACGCTAATTAATGGCTTTAGTAACATGCCGTGATTTCCCGAACTAACAGAGTTCACTTACTTTACTCGCCACACGGCGACAATCCACTTCTGTCTTCACGTTTTATCCCACGGCTGCGACGGGAAGCTGTAAAAAGATACGGGCCTGGCGTGCCCATCCGACTGGGGCATTTGAGGCCACAATACCTGTGCCCACATTTTTTTTATTTGCGACTTTGGGGTCACCGCATGATTTCGATGACGCCATCAAACACTCAGCTGCAGAAACATCACCGCGAAATAAAAAAAACCCTGAGCAAATTCCCAAATAGTCCACGCTCACGCAGCAGCAGCGAACGCGGGCATGCGCGAGCGAGCGCCTTCAAGCTTATAAATTCAGCCGCCAGAAGGCGCCACCTGCTCCTCAAACTGCATTGCAGGGTGCCTATAGGGACCAGTGTTCCGGCTCGCATGCGAAAGCGATCTAAGGTGTTTCAGCGTGTCCACACTTCTACACCCGCTGCCATGATTTGTTAAATTTTCTGTCTTAAGTTTCGCATGAGCACGCGAAAAAAAAAAAAAAAAAAAAACCTTGAGTAATTCGGAAGGGCATCCGCATTACATATTAATTCTCGAGCCTGGAAAAGAACTACGATAATATTTTCACTTTTATTGAGTCCCTCGAACACAGCTTTTCACTGTTATTGCCATCGTTCCGATGATCCTTACCGTGGTTCTGGTCTTTACATTGATAAAAACATTTCTTACAAACGCCGACATGAGTTATCGCTAAAAGGCTCGAAATGCGAATCCGTTTGGGTAGAACTCGATACTTTCCCAACTTCTGACAGCCCTTGTAAAACTATCTGCGGCACCATCTATCGGTCCCCCTTATCCGACTTATCGGCTGTCTTTAGCGCAATTTCACTCGTTCTCGATAAACTCTCTTGAAAACAAAAGCATTATAATTCTGGGAGATATTAACATTTTTTTCTAATTCAGATATTTTAAAGGCCCTTGCAGGCATTATATAGGGGGTAGTTCCAGAACACTTCCACCCCAATTACTCAGAATACACAGCAAACGTAATTTTTAACATGGGAGAGGGGTTAGTAAGTCTTAACATAGGGAATACAAGAATGAAAAACCAGTCATACAAAGCATATAAGTTGATATTGTCAAAAGCCCAAAAATTCCACTATCTTAAACAAGCACGTTCAAACTGCCCTTCAAATGGTTGACAAACGAGTCATGATCTTTAATAGATGCAATTTGTGGTGGCACCTTATTCCACTGAAAAATTGCAAGAAATAACTGTGATTGTCGAAGATGATTTGTGCATGCAAACATGGGGTGAACTTTGAAAGGATGATCGAGTTGCGGAAAAATTATATGCGCGGGCTTGATATGGGTTGCCGTAAAGGGCGATGGGGCATGATACAGTCTGCGGAAGTTGGAGAGCAGTGCTATCAGTCGTAGGTTTTCTAGAGAGGGTAACTGGAGGGATGCCTTGATAGCCGTGATGCTGGATTTTCTGGAGCAATTTTAGGTGCGGAGTACCTTAGGACCGCACAATGTCCGTCCGCGTCCGTGCGCATAGCATTTACAATTGCAAAATCACACAGGCACCGGCAGGATTCCAGCCTGTGTCTGGTAGACCAGACAGAGTTAGTGTCAGTCGTCTTACCCATTGGGCTACGACCGTGAGTTAGTACCCGAAAGTCAAACGGCTTACTCCCTCGCCTGTAACGGTGCGGAGTACCCGCCGCGGTGGCTCAGTGTCTAAGGCGTTGCGCTGCTGAGCACGAGGTCGCGGGTTCGATTCCCGGCCGCGGCGGCCGCTTTTCTGATGGAGGCGAAAAGCAAAAACGCCCGTGTGTGCGAGATTTCGGCGCACGTTAAACATCCCCAGGTGGTCAAAATTAATCCGGAGCCCTCCACTACGGCGCGCCTCATCGCGTGCGTTGCGTCGGCGCGTTAAACTCTACAATCAAGTAACGGTGCGGAGTACCTTAGGACCTCCCTATGTCCGTCCGCCTCCATCCGTCCGCACACCACCATCAAGCGAAAATCAAGAGAAATTCGATTTGAGCCGTGAGTTGCAGTTTCATTTAGGGAATAATCAAGGTGCATGCAACTCACGGCTCAAATCTAATGACGGTCGGGACGCAAATCAGGTGCCATTTCGAGTCCCCGTACTCCGCATCCTCGCCATCATCTACGGAGTGGAGATGCTGCCATTTTTTAGTGATACAACGTGCTATTCTGTAAGCATTCCAGCTTGTTTATTAGATATGTCTGATTCGGATTCGATATGAAAGAGACGTATTCAATCTTCTAATAGACCCAGGCTGTGTAAGCTAAACGTTTGGTTGCTTTATTTGCTAAATAGAAATGTAGTCTAATGAAGCCAAGAGTTCTACTTGCTTTCTAAATTACTTCATCAATGGGATCATTATATGAAAGGTTAGAAGATAAGTGAACTCCCAAATATTTTATGCAGACACATTTTCTAAGCACATGTTGTTCATGTAATATGAACTGAATTGGACGTTACTAGCTCTGTAAATGACATCGTTTTAGTTTTCGAAGCATTTATTTCCATCTGCCATTGCTTGAACCAAAGGGAAGTTCTGTTTAGGTCTGCCTGTAAAATGCTAGTATCTTTTTTATTTGTCTGCAGAGAACGCGGTCGACCGCAAACAATCTAACTGTTGAATGGACGTTGGTACTGCTATCATTAATGTAAATAAGGAATAAAATTGGTCCGCGTACGGAACCCTGAGGAACACCGGATTTAACTTGGGCTAAAGCAGAATACTGATCTCTTACGGGAACAAATTGCTAGCGATTGGTTAAAAAACTTGAAACCCAATTAATAATTTTGCGCTGCAGGTTGAGCCGGCTTAGTTTCATCAGTAGGCGAGTGTGAGGAGCCGTATCGAACGCTTGTTTAAAGTCAATAAATATGGCATCAATTTTTATCGAGTCGTGGACAGCTTGGTGAAGATCAGTTACGAGTTCAAATAACTGTGTTTCACAAGACTGTATCCGTTGTAATCCATGCTGATTATTAAAGAAAAAGCTATGCTGACTTGAATATTTCATAGCTGCAGAATTTACCAGGAATGCTAGTCAAGGAGATTGGTCTGTAATTTGAGGGCAGTTATCGGTCACCTGATTTGTATAAAACAGTGATACAACTGATCTTCCAGTCGTCCGGTACGATTCCTGTATCGAGTGATTGGGGCGGCTAATATGGGAGATATTATGGGCTTTGTCATTTTAAAGTATTTTTGGGCAGATGCCATCTGGAACGGGCGCTGAGTTATTGGAAAGACGATCAATAGCACATTCTATACCGTCACGTGTGATTATGTCGTCATCCATAGACGAATTTTTAGATGTAAACACAAGATCATGTCGTAATGGGTTTACTTTTGTGAATACAGAGCTGAAAACTGAGTTCATTCCCGTCGTAGCTTCAGCTGGTGACAGCAGCACACCGTTATTTACTATTGGAACTATGAATTGTGACGCGTGTTTGGGATTTATTACTTCCCAAAAATTCTTGGATTGTTAAATAACATGCTGACAATGTCACCATTAAAAACTTGTCTTCAGACGCTTCAATGACTGATTTGTGTTTATGCGATTGGTCTCGATAGCGATACCAATCACCATCTTTTATAATGCATGCTAAGTGTTGTTATAACTTTAAAGCGCAATATTTGATAGCTTGTTTGTGACCTTCATAAGCTAAGCGTCAAAGTACACTACATGTCGTCATAGCTATACGTGCATAACGTCACTGATTGCGTACATTTTGCTTACGCAAAAAAACATGGAGAATTCACTGAGAATTTATGCAATCGAGAATAGGGCCTTAGGAAAGCTCTCGAACCAACAGCGGCGGAAGCAGACGAAGTACTCTTGAGCTTTTGCGCTGCTACCTTTTATCCATAGTCGCTACATTGCTGTAATGACGTAATTACAGCGGTCGAAGAACGCCAAGACCGGGAAAGAGAAAATCTTTTGAGCAAGTTTCAAAGTTATCCGATGGCCATAGAGCAGTATTTTTTGGCTGAAGCTACTTTGTGGTCCCCTAATCTAAGTACTGGATGTGTTGGTTGACTACGTTCTGCAAGAATTAAAGATTAAAAAAAAAGTTGAAAAAAGTTTTGCAAGGTCTCTCTAACGAGAAGATATTTTTTTATGGGTGCGCAGCCTAAACACGCGAACTTTAAACTTAGGGGCTTGGCTGCAAGAACATCACTGCCAGCTTGGACGCACTTTCCTCAAAAATGATATCGGCTTAATCGCAGTGCAGGAAACGAAGATAGATAGATAGATAGATAGATAGATAGATAGATAGATAGATAGATAGATAGATAGAGAGAGAGAGAGAGAGAGAGAGAGAGAGAGAGAGAGAGAGAGAGAGAGAGAGAGAGAGAGATAGATAGATAGATAGATAGATAGATAGAGAGAGAGAGAGAGAGCTAGAGAGAGAGAGAGAGAGAGAGAGAGAGAGAGGGAGAGAGAGAGAGAGAGGGAGAGAGAGAGAGAGAGAACTTTAATGAATACTGAAGAGGTTAGCCCCACAAACAGCGGGGCTTGCTACTTCAAATGGAGGTGAACATAGTGAGGTGAAAAAAAGAAAAGAAAAGGGGAAGAAGTGCGCAGCAACAATGAATAAGAGGGAGAAGAAAATAAAATCAGTTCGGAACGTAGAAAAAATTTACAGCACTAGGAGAAAAAATCTGAGGATCCCAAGGTTAAAGAACATCGGTTAGTCCCGTGTCAGACAGAAAAGTTAGGAGAGCCTCTGTCCCTCGCGTCGCGTCAGCGTGATTTTGCCACGGACCAAGAAAGTGACGCAGCTCTAAAGAGTTTCCACGTAGCAGTCCCACAAGAGTTCTTTTAGCTGTTTCGCGTTGAGTGGTATGCTGCGGGCAGTAACACAAGACATGCCGTATGTATACTCTCACAGAGCACACAGAGCAGAATGGCGAGTCCGCCCAGCCTATCCTAAAAAGAAAACTACCAGTGAATGTAACGTTCAGGCGTAGTCGGTGAAGTACACCCTCAGTTTGCTTTTGTAGACCTCGCGGAAACTGGAAATTACACTGAGGGTCGATCACGTGCAGAGGCAAGGGTATCCTAAGAGGGTCCGGCCAAGCTGATAGCTGCAGTTTCCATCCAAGCGCATTCACGGCCGTACTTCCTTCTTGTCTGGAATACGGGATTCCAGTAGACACAAGCAGATTGTGTGCCTCTTCCACTGCTGCGTCAGAGATGACGTTCCCCTGGATGCCGGAATGGCCTGGCAGCCATTGAAGCGAGATGCGGTGCCCGTCTCGTAGCCCTAGTGTGTGCAATGCGTGTAGCTCACGCACAAGTTGGTTGCAGCGGTGGGATGGCTTCATCAGTGCTTGCAAGGCAGACCGCGAGTCGGTAAAAATCACCCATTGTCGAGCGGGACTATCGGTGATGTGAAGGAGTGCCGCCCTAATAGCAGTTAACTCAGTGTAGGTGGACGACGTATTGTGACTGAGTTTCTTTTTCACAGTTAGTCCTACCGACGGAATCCACACTCCAATGACTGACGAGTCAGACTTCACGGATCCGTCTGTATATACCTGAACGTGGCCAAGATAACGCGAACTGATATGCTTCAGCGTGTAGTATCGCAGGGATGGCTCAGGCAGAGATGATTGCTTGAGTGAGCAACAGGCAGAGCGGGTGATTCCAGCTTTCCGGGCGCGCTACAACAAAATATGTTGTAACGTGTTACAACGTTTGTGTGTGCCATGCCGTTGGTACGTTTGGCGGCTGCGCACTCCTCATCTGCAACAACTTGGGCTCGTGCGAGGAGAGCGTAGTAGTACGCGAAGACGGTAGAATGATTGCATGTGATTTTGTTTTTTACCAGTCCCCATGGCGGACACTTTTTATTCATGCACCCGACAAAGAAAAAAAAAATGAGCGCAAATTGTTTTTAACGCGATAGCGTTATTATAGCTCATTTTTAGATTTCCCCGTGCCTGATGGCCGTCCGCTATCAGCCGTGCCCATCAAGTGTCCACGGAAATACGTCATCGCTGCTACCCACCCGGAAGCTACGACTGAGGCAGCGAGATGCGAATGTTCGCCTAAATTTGGAATATGACACAACCGCAACTGAAGTGTGGAAAGGAGGACAATAATACTAACGTCGGAGATACAAGAAAGGACACGCATTTCCAGCAGATGCTGCGCCTGCGTAGTAGAGTTCGTTATGCTCGGCAGATACAGTCGCCAGTCGTTCACGAAACTGGCGCCATCACAATAAAAGCACCTCTCCACCGGTAGATAAAAATTTAAAATTTTCGGTAATTCACGTGCCCCAGCCACACCCGGACTACGAGGCGCGCAGTAGTGGAGGGCTCCAGATTAATTTCAACAACAATCTTTAACGTGCAGTGAAACCTCTACACCATAGAATTTCATACTAATATATACTAGAGGGAAACCTGTCGCTGCAGTCGCGGGCCGCCGTGGGCGTCGCCATTGCCGTTAGCGACGTTCCTCGCCTATTTGGCTTAGCTAGCCATACGGCTTCTTTTTGTCTCGAAGCCAAAATCAACGAAAAAGGGTACATTTTTTTCTTGTTCATCGTACATGAAGCTTCTAAACAACTACTGACAAATTAATCTTTTTGGAGGCACAATTTTGTATTAGCAAAATAAATTCCACGAACTATCGACGGTAATATTGCTGATTTTTGGCAGCCAGAGGCAACTTTTTAGCCTGTTCATCAGCCATGCCAAGGACAAGCGGAACGTGCCTGCCGGGTATATAACGGAACGCTCGCTGAAGCGCGGCTCCCCTAGACATGGCGCCAGATTTCCCTCTAGTATATATTAATATGAAACTCTATGATCGGCACACTGGCGTTTCTATTTTCTGCTGCCACCACGAAAGCATCTTCCGTGGCCGGGGATCGAACCCGCGTCTCTGGGCTCAGTAACGCAATGCTTTACCCACTGAGCCACCGCGGCGTGTTTTCCACCGTAACTAATGACGGCCCCAGCATTGGGTCACCAAACTGAAACGGGAGGCAAAGGATTAACGCCAGTCACTCAGAAATCAAGGAAAGCACACAATATGAGCAGAAACCAACTGAAATAAAGCCCAATGTACAGCGTCTAATACATGAATTTTTCAACTATATTTTCGATATTCACGCGGTTCTGTTTCCGGCGAAAGCTGTGTTTGATAAATGACGCAAGGCAGCACGGGGCAAAGTTAAAAGTCACCCTGAAAATAGGTACGCACATCCTCACAGAGAGCAGTCAGGTAAAAATGCTCGGCGTGCCCTAGAGTCAAGCGGCAGAGCCGGCCTCCCAATCACAAAAAAAAGAAAAAAAAAAAGAAATAGAATATTTTTAACCACTTACCCACATTATGAAACGCCTAACCAAGAGAAGAGCAAGCATGCGAGATGAAACGATAGAACTCCTGAAGCCCTTGATCACTCGGTGGATTTTACTGAGCCTACCGTACCATCAGAGTCCTTCAATGCTTTCTGGTACCATTGTAACTTACCAGCAGCGAAGAAGACCAAGTGAACACCATCATCAGGACAGCATATAAGGCAGCCCTCCAACTTGCAATTTTCAGTGTGAGACAAATTGACATCCAGTGGGCCAGCAGCATAACAGAACGGACAGACAGAGGCGGGTCTAAAAGAAGAAGTAGGCCTTTAGCTCCATGGAGGGAAAAGTGAGAAAATTCGGAAGCAGAAATTAAATTTGGGCAGCGCCGCACAGGAGCGGGTGAAGGCCTTCGTCCAGCCGTAGACCTGAATGGTCTGTTGATGATGTTGACATTGAATAGGTCACCACATTGTGTCTTTAAAACATTTGAAGAAACCAGACAAACTGCTTGCCTGGCACCAAGGGCGTGGCTCGGAAAACGACATCGGGCAGGGCCATCGTATAAAATACAGCCCCCCCCCTCCTCCCCCCAGGGAATTATCGAGTGCACGCCATCACGGTCATGTCACCGATCCAGTGGCTCCTCTAAAAAAACTCTACCAAAAACATGGATTCAAACCTAGGCACACCGTGCTACTTTCGAACACGACTACATCACTCCCCTCCCAGAAAAAAGTTAACGTCTCGTAATCCTACGCCAAGAAACACGATGCCTCCTCGATGCTAAAGGGGGGTTCTCAATGTCGAAGAATTGCGAACTCTGTGGTGGATAAACCAGCACAAGTATCTACCAATAAATGTCGGTGAAGAAGTTGGGTGGGAACTTCATAGATTAACTTCAAACTCCGCTAAATTCGGGGAAACATTTGCCCCCTTCTCCGTCGCCTGGGCATATACACGGGTATACTCATGGGGCCAACAACTCAAACATCACCGGTTCTACTACCATTTAAACATTGGAGGCAGTTTTGACCAGCTCGTTACCTCAGAATCAGCGCGAGCTTATTGGAAGGGCAAGGGAAGGAACTGCTGCAGCCATTGCCTAGACTTCAAGTTCCACCTTCGAGCGCTCTCATATCTGTTTACCCCTTTTCCTATACCCCTCCAGTATTTCTTCCACAACAAAGATCTCCACTTTGTCTCTCTCTCTCTTTTCTCAAAAAAGCAAAAACGTTCCGTCGGTCACAGAAATTAGAAAATAGGCACTTTGAAACACTTGCCACCTTTTTCCTTACAATGACCAAAACCTCGCAGCCGCATCCTTTCACGCTCACATCTTAAGCCACGGAAGCTTGGCGGGTCTCAGGCTCTTCTGGCACACGGCGATTAAACACCCTTCCTAATAGCCCTTCTCTCTTCGCTGACCTTCAGTTCTCGCGAAGCATACATCGTAAATGCAGCAATCTAGTCACAAAACGCTCCCTGGGAGTCGAGGTAACGCTATCGCGTCATACATTTGAATAAGACGCAAACGTCGACGTCCTCAGCAACTTTTATTGAAGATATTGAAGTTTATCTTGTGAAAGACAGATCATTTTAATTGCGTGTGTTCAGCTGAGAATAGATTTTAAAAAAATCAGCCTGTCCGAGAAGAAAGCGCTATTCTGTTGAGTACTTATCAAAGAACCTAATTTAAGTGACATAGGTAGCGTACTGCCTTGCGGAAATTTCCCGTAGTTTACGCACTTTCAAAATGAGAGCCACGCTAGTTGTTACATAGAACGTACGTGTCCCTTAGCTATAACACTTTACCCGCCGCGGTGGCTCAGTGGCTAAGGCGTTGCGCTGCTGAGCACGAGGTCGCGTGTTCGATTCCCGGCTGCAGCGGCCGCTTTTCAGATGGAGGCGAAAAGCAAAAACGCCCGTGTGTACAAGATTTCGGCGCACGTTAAAGAACCCCAGGTGGTCAAAATTAATCCGGAGCCCTCCACTACGGCGCGCCTCATCGCCTGCGTTGCGTCGGCGCGTTAAACCCTACAGAGAGAGAGAGAACGCCTTTAATGAAAGCTGAAGAGGTCAGCCCCACTAACGGTAGGGCTTGCTACTCCAGATGAGGTGAATACAGTGAGGTGAGAGCGAAAAATAGAGAGAAAAAGAAAAGGAACGAAAGAAAGGGGAGTAAGAAGAGAAATGCACACATATACAAATTGTACATGCTCAGAGAGTTCACAGAGCCTCTTCTAGCACTGTTTCCGCAAGAAAAGTAAGCAGTGTTTTTGTACCCAGCACTGCTCCCTCACGATTTCGCCAGGGTCCAAGAAAGTGTGAGGGTTCTAGAGGACACCCGCGTCGTAGTCGCACAAGCGCTTTCGACGCTGTTGCCCGCTGACTGGCATATCGCGAGCAGTGGCTTAAAATGTGCCTGATGTTGTCGGTAGTAGAGCACACTGTACACAATGGCGACTCTACCAAGCCCAGCTTAAACAAGAAGCTTCGGGTGTATGCAACGTTAAGTCGCAGCCGGTGTAACACGCCTTCAGTGCGCTTTGGCAGACCCCGTGGATACGGGAAATCGCACTGAGGGTCTATAGCATGAAGAGGCGCATAACTGCTCAGAGGATCCTGCCAAGCCGCCAGCTGGAGTTGCCATCCTAGGTCGATTGCAGCTGCTTTGCTATCCTCGTTTGAAAACGGGATTATCAATCAATCAGCTATTATACTTTGATGCAACAACTACGAAGTCAAAAATGTATCATTTGGTGATCATGCTTTAGTTTCATTTACCGTGGGTATAAAGGTAATCAATCCCGCTTTCAAGTGGAGCCTCTGGAAATTGAAAGCAAATCTTCTTTTGTACGGAGATTTCGTTGCTGAAGCAAAGACATTGCTTCACACAGTGCTCGAAGTAGATAATGAAGACGTTATCGCTAAGTGGTAAGACTTTAAGTATCATTTTAACATTCCCCCGCTCATACAAGTCTACGACGTCGTCGTTATTACTTGCGCATGTCTTGCTGTGCTTGTCAGGACAGCCGCTGTTTGGCGCGAAGCTTGCGTACAGCAGGGGGCCCGAGCGCCTCCATGAAATTGTTCTTGAAGACGGACCAAGTTCGTATGTCGGCTTCACGGTTACGAAACCACAAGTTTGCGACGTCAGCCTGGTAGAAAAAAAAACGACGTTAAATTTCATCTGTTGTGGAAGCTCACCCTTTCGTAGGCGCGAAGATCCAATCCTGTACGTTGTTGTTGTCGGTGCCATTGAAGACGGCGGGGTCGCCTTGACGAAAAGACGGGGAGGATATATGATGGAAGCGTACTTCAGAGACGCCACTTAGTGCACGATTTCTCGTGGCGAGAGCGTGAGCACTCGCTTGCTTCACAGTTCCAGGTTGGGCACCGTGAGAGCTTCCACCAAACTACAACGGGGTTTATTGGTAGGGCTTGCCATGCCACGATTTGCCGTGAGGTCAGGCTGTCTCTGAGACCAAACGAGCTCCGAGTACGCGCACAGGTCTCGCGCAAAAGCCCAGCTGTTGGGGCTGCCGCTGTTTCTCTCTGCAGCGTTGCACGTATGCCCTCTGGGGACTGACGCTAATGGATGGAAAGGTCTGTCTCAGCTGAGCGCACCCTTGTAAAGGGACTGGTGCTTACACGGACGGTCCCTAGCTTTGTTACAATATACGTATAAAATGATTCGAGGCGCTTATGTAACCACCATTCACCAATTATGAATCAGCATTGACGCGATTGCATATGCAGGTGTGTTATTCCCAAGGAGGTTAAAAAAAATTGCAATTTTTTTTAACCTCCTTGGTTATTCCATGGCAGTAAAGGTAATGATGGTTAGATCACTGCGTCGTAAGATGTTAGTTGTTGTGACCTCTGCTCACGTGTCTGTAAAATAAATGAAGGGTTGGGGTGCCCATAACGTTTCCAATTAACAACACACCACCATTCAGGTCCATAAGTGCGGCGTATCTGCTTGGTATCGAGCGCCGATCGATACGCGTCGGCGGAAACCTCAGTGGCGTCGTTGTGCAGACGGGGAAAGGGGGTTGGGGCGCGTGGGCTGCGGTGTCGGTCTCCCAACGGGCCTTTCACCTTTTTTTGGGAAACATACTTCAGGAAAGCCTGCATATCTAAGTAATCTTCGTAGACGGCGGCAGCAGAATCCTGCAACAGCACACGGCCCCGCAGGGAAAAAGCTCCCTGGTTGCTGACAGCCAACAAATTAAGACGTTTGATATTTTATATTGCTGAAAACCTTAGAAATATTTATACATCTAGCGCTGCAACGGGCGTAAGTATGCAGAAGTGATTTGAGCCTAGTATCGCGGTGTGCAAAAGCCACCAAATTCCCGCCAAACGGCTTATTTCTTCGCAGTTCATTTTATTATAAGCAGGTGGCGCAGCAGCCCTGCAAACTTGACGAACGACTCTGGCGGTTTAAATAAGGTGACAGTTGCAGTAGCAGAGCAGAGAAGGTTAAAACAAGGATAAAGGCAACACGAAAATGATATTTTGCAGGACTACTGTAACCAGGTAGAACACGCAGCCTCCCGCCCACTGTCAGCTTAAGGGTGAATTGAATTTTTCTTTGGAGGTGTCTGAACTTTATATTTTACACGTACACGTTCGATGCCTCGTTTTTCGAATAGTCCGTTGTGGTTTTAGAGGGAAGAGGAACAAACGTTTATTTTACATATTTAGAGCAGATGGGTGGCCGCCTTAGTCCAGGTAGCCGCGTGCTGTCGCTGCTCGGGTGGCCCGCTGGATCAGGTTTTGATCTAAGTTTTTTTTTAACTTCTGGATGTACTATCAACGAATTGCCCTATTACGAGCTGCCTTTCGACGAACGATCCATAGCCAATTTTTAGTGTGCTTGTGATTTGTATGTTTGCTTTTTTTTAATCTCCAGACAAACCGTACCCTCGAGTCTTAGCTTTCGCATTGATTTGCTATTGTTCAGGTCATCATTAACCCAATATTTTAACTCTGTGCCCTTGAGCCACCGAATAAATAAAAACACTTTGTGCGTGCGCGTGCTGGCCAACCGTTATTTGCAAAAGCTGCCTTTCTCTGCTGAATGGGTATTAAAAAGTTTTATGGGCTGCAATTTTAGGCGATACTGTGGGGTCTACGCCATTTGAATGCAATTCCGGTTGAGTGACAATCTATGTTGACGGGCTGAATTCGGTTCACTCTTCCTCTCCGCTCCCTACACCTTCCTTGCCACTCCATCGTCTTGCTCACTTTTACCCGCCGCGGTGACTCAGTGGCTAAGGCGTTGCGCTGCTGAGCACGAGGTCGCGGGCTCGATTCCCGGCCGCGGCGGCCGCTTTTCTGATGGAGGCGAAGAGCAAAAACGCCCGTGTGTACGAGATTTCGGCGCACGTTAAAGATCCCCAGGTGGTCGAAATTAATCCGGAGCTCTCCACTAAGGCGCGCCTCATCGCCTGCGTTGCGTCGGCGCGTTAATCCCTACAATCAGTCAATCAGTCTTGCTCACTTTTGCCGAGTCTTCACACGGACCACAGCGCCAATACCGGGTGAAGTTGCCAAAAGCTACTACTGCTGCTCGCGTACTAAAATTGGCCGGGTGATTAACGAGCGGAGTACCATTATGAATGCGAAAGCATGCAATGACCCATTAAGCGCGAAAGGCGGCGTCGGCGTATGAAGCTGGCACCTGATCTACGTGACTGCGAAGTGTTCCATAGCCTGCGTCGCATTAATAAAACACAAGAAAAGTACCGCGCTGCTAGGCAACGGCTGGGCATGCGCAGAGTGACATAAAAAGTGGAGGGCGCGTCAGGCACCCTCGGCGCTGCAGGTTGTACCCAGCGGGGCAACAGGCACCAGTGAGCTATAGGTCGGCGCGGCGGTGGAGTTCTCAGCAATGACGGAGTGCGCTGGCGGAGGCCGCAACCAGAGCAGGACATAACGGCTGTGCAAATTTCTTCCTTTCTTGAAGAAATATCCTTCATTAACCTCACTGGACCAGTGGAACGCATACCGGAAGCGATCGGGATGGATGGATGGATGGATGGATGGATGGATGGATGGATGGATGGATGGATGGATGGATGGATGGATGGATGGATGGATGGATGGATGGATGGATGGATGGATGGATGGAAAACTTTATTTGGTCCGACAAGTAGTGAAAATTAACCACTAAGCGGGCCGCTCCCACGTCGGGACCGAAAGGTCAAGCCTCACAGCCACGTCGTGAGCCTGCTGCCCAGCCCAGAATTGATCGTCCAGGTCCGGACTGCGAAGTGCAGCCTCCCACTGTGACGCGTCCTTGATAGCCGGGTCTTCAATTCGCTCGCAAGACCAGAGCATGTGTTCCAGTGTGGCTAAATCACCACAGTCCATACAATAAGGCTTCGGATACGTCTCAGGATAAAACATGTTGTGCCTCCGCGGGCAAGGATAGGTGCCAGTCTGCAGTAAGCGTAATGTAAGTGCCTGAGCCCAGTTCAGTTTAGGATACGGCTAACCGTAAATCCTGGGTAAAACCTCATTGTAGGTGGAAGGGGAGTCTCTGTACCCAGGGAATACCGTCACGCCGTGGCGCGGGGCAGATCGGAGGGTAAGATCTCGCGACGCCTCATGAGCAGACTCGTTGAGAGATTCAGAGGGGCTCCTTCAATCACCCCAAGGTGAGCATGAAACCAACATAAGTATTGCTGAAAGATCTCACAGGTCTGCATAATTCTTAAAGAAACCTAAGCCACTGATCCCTTCTCGAAACCCTTAACGGCCGACTTTATGTTACTATACACAAAAGGCCTGCTCCTGTCAACCAGGGAGAGCGCAATAGCCGCCTGCTTGTCGACGTCCGGTCTATCAGTCCGAACGGAAGCAGCGTTGACGACTGTGCCCTCATTATCCACGACAACTACGGTAAACGCCTTCCTCTCTTTGTTAAAAGAAGTGTCGACGAAGCTAACCCTCTGATTCTCATCGTGAATGAGTCTTAGCAGGCGAGCCCCCCTGGCCTTTCTTCTACCCACATTTCGCTCCGGATGCATGTTCCTGGGAATAGGCTTCACATGATACCACTGACGGGCCTTCAAGGGTATACCGACGTGAAGCAGCGAAATCCTCTCCTGAGGAACACCTAACTCTCTCAGAATCTGCCGACCCGCTCTAGTCGTAGAGAGACGCACAATCTGCGCCCTCTCTTGAGCCTCAGCTATCTCATAAAAGCTATTATGTATGCCCAGCTGGAGAAGCAGGTCGTTGCTGGTGCACATCGGCACTCCCAACACCTTCTTGGTGATCTTCCTTATCTGCGTGTCAAGCTTCTCCTTCTCTTCTACACCAATTACAACTGAGAACAAACCAAGAAAGAAGCCCAGAAGCTCGGGAAAAATTACACACGCTCCGCCGAACACGAAACCCACGATGACAGCGAAACGAGCTAAAAAGTTTTCCACAGACACATTTAGGACGTAAACATTAGTTACAAGACAACAAAGCCTCTTTCGCCCAGAAACTCTCGAGCAACAAAGCGCCATTTCTCCCAACCAGTTATCGCCATTTTCTGCCACCACACCAAACCTCCAAAGCGACATAGCTACTGAATCCCAAGTCACAGCACATCGAACCACCCTGGGCCCCAAACGCAGCAGACCTACAGGACGATGAGGAAGACCCTGGTATTAGAGGACTCCCTTCATCGACTCACAGCGACTTTGACCTCCAGGTACACTCTCAAAGGCTCAAAGAAGGAGAACTGAAACTTCACACCCTCATCACAACATTGGAAGACATGATAGCAGCCATGATAGACAAAGCGTTCGACAGCCTCTCTTAGAGAAAGATGGAACACCGTTTCGAACAACGCTTTGAACACCTTCTCAAGGCAGAAAGTCACGTATCCGCTCTTGCGGATCAACCACAAAATTAATAGAGAACTAATCCTGATACCGCGGAACTGCACAGGTTTCAGAAACAATATAAACGCCATACATCAGGGGGTTCGGAGCCTATTTAAAAAATAGTGCTTCTACAGGAATTCAACTGGAAGGCCGTTACATTAACAATTAAGGTTAAGTTAACTGACAGTCTATAGAGAGCAACTGGCACTCGTCATTCGCAAGGCACTTCCCGCTAACCTTGAAAAAGACGCAGATAATAGTATCATTATATCAGTCGAAACCACCAAAGGAGCACTACACATTACAACGTATACAGCTCAATAAAGGACAACCTTCTATTAAGACTCAATACCACGCGAAGCATGTACGAATACCCATAGGCCGGGGACAATACTCTGCACCCAGCTTGGGGTTAAAACAAACACAGCAGGAAGGGGCGCAAACAAATATAGGATTTAGAAAACAGGGTATACATTCCACAATGGTACATAGGAAGTTGCTGAACTGGGAATCCCCGTAAACGGAGCACAAACTCACACCTTATAATGGTCACACCAAGGACTCTCGTCAGGTGACTCCACGCCTAAAAATTGCATAACCAATACAAAAATGACTCATATACTACCCCCAAAAGCGACCACGCAATTATCGCCCTTTCAATCTACACCGAACTCAGAATGTTGGGATGAAAAAATAACAATAACACTCTGAATTGGATAAATATAGGCGAAGGGCGACACCTTCCTAATCTCAACGTGTGGACGAAAAGCGTTAGCAATAACTAATTCCACCCTACGTGAAAGCTGTCGAAGTGCGGAGCAGTGATTCGCCAGAGGGGCTGTGGAACCCTCTCTTGACTAGTTTCAGTATCAGCCTGGGGCTGATGCCTAACGTAGTCAAGAGAGGGCGCCGCATCCCCTATAAAGGCTGCGGCGCCCTGTTAGAGGCCAAGAAGCCGCATACCTCGGGTTAAAGTTTAGCACTAGAAAATTGGGAATAATGGTTTTCAATGACACTGGCACTGACGCAGTGTCAATCCAGCACGATGAATTACCCAGAGTCAAGAAATATAAATACTCGGGAGTGTGGATAAACGAAAGGGGAAACAGCTTAAGAACTCACGAGGAACAACTTCAGAATAAAGGAAAGCGAAACGAAGCTATAATGAAGCATATAGCTCTGCGGGTATAACAAATGCGACGTAGCGGCAATGATTTGGAAAAGAGTAACGGCTCTTTCACATGATGAGAAGGCTAGCAAACATGCTGGCAAGAGTAGCGAACCTTGCTACCTTGCTAATTTGGAAAGGAGCAACGGTTCTTACACACGATGAGAAGAGTAGCAAACCTCGATGAGCAAACTTTACACATGCTAAGAAGAGTTGCCAATAGAAAAAAAAGGGCTCAAGCAGGCAGACTCACTCCACCTCGCGGACACCGCCATTTACTACGCGCATCAGATATCACGCCCCTGACACAAACCTCACCAAAACTCTGGAAGATAGGCTGGACGCACCAATAAAAAAGAAATTAAATTTTCCTTGGCAATGCAGTTCAGCGCTAGACCAACGAAGCATTTCAACACAGGGTCTCTCCATTCCACACACAAAAAAAAATACCCACCGGCAAAACCAACAACATACTCTGGCCAAACAACACTCACTGTACTGACAGAACTCGGCTGCCATCTAAGCCCCACACAAGCCCATACAGCCCCCATCAAGTAGGAAATCCTTAACCACATACAGGTGGCCCCATATCGCACCACATGGTCAAAGAGAGAAATCCATCTCGACGATGAATTATAGCGACATTGGGTCACTGTTTTTTTTTTGTTTTATAACATCCCCATGCCTGATTGGGACATTTTTTGGCCCGCAGTATTTTCTACGTTTAATACATAACTTTACTACTTCAAGAAAGGAAATCCCCAGCAAAACCACATATTCACGGATGCAGCAAAGCAAGGATCGATGTGCGTGCAATAGCACTTACCAACACCAAAGAAAACGGAAGGCTCAGTATTAATGAATTGTACCACTGCGGAAGAAGCTGAAACGAAGAGGCCGAACGATGAGCCCCGCCACGCTTACTAACATCTACATGGGAAGAAGAAGAAAATAACTTTATTTTCACAAGGATCCCCTAGTCCGGAGCTCCCGGGATAGCCGACAGGGTCTTCTCTGCGCGTTCAATAAGTGTCCTTTGCACTTCCGTGCTAGAGTCGGCCAGCCTCCTTTCCCATGAAGTGGGGGTATAGATTGGGTATGGGGGGAAGGTTATGGTTCTGTGTACGTCTCCAGAGAGTGTGATAGATGCTAGGGTAGTCCCCGCAGTTAGGACACATGGGGGTACCCGGTAATCGCTGGAATCGGTGTGTTAGGTGTACAGTAGGTAGCGTGTTTGTCTGAATTTGCCTTAGTACAGCAGATTCCCGGCGAGTGAGTGTTTTATGTGATGTTGGGTGCTTTTGTCTGTTTTGACGGGCTGTCCGTAGCAGATTTCTGGTGTCAACTGGTTCTTGAGGTCCTGGTTGCATCCTACGTTCCTTTGAATGTGGAAGTGCATGCTCATGCGCCCAGTGGTTTAACGCTCGGGCGAGTGCGTGTGCGCTCTCATTTCCTGGCATGTCTTCATGCCCAGGTACCCAGATTACCTTGTAGCACTTCTGACTTGAAGCGAGGACCTTGTTGAGTATATTTGCGGTATTTCTGTGCATTCGGTTGCAGAGAAGTTGTCGGCATGCAGCCTGAGAGTCGGTGTAGATGTACAATGTACCGGTGTCTGGCACAGAACGGCAAGAGTGCACGCGCGATTTCCCTTGTCTCCATATCGGCGGTTGCATTGAGGTCAAGTTCTGTGCCTGCTGTGATGAGGGCATGACTTCCGTCTACGACGACGGTGACACCCGTCCCATCTAGGAGGCTGGCGTCAGTGTAGTAGAGTTCGGGTTGTGGCTCGGTCTTGTTGATCTGCTTCAGGGTGGCCTTAACACGAAGGGTTCGTCTTTTCTTGCTTCTCTCCGGATGCATATTGCGGGGAAGAGGAGCAGCGCAGATTTTACCCCGTATGTAAGGCTCCAGTTGTCCGTACGTGCTTCCCTCATTTTGGCTGGTGTCGTATCCTAGGTTGTGAAGGATGCTTATGCCCTGTGCCATGCTTCGCAGTCGTTGTAGCTGATTGATTTTTTGCGCGTTAAGCAGTTCCTCCAAAGAATTTGTTGTGCCGGTGTCTTCCAGTGCCCTTGTTGAAGTATAAGTGGACACCCCGAGTGCGATCTTATGGGCCTTTCTTAAAAGCAACTCTATGCTTTTGAGTTGAGATTTGTTCAGATTTAGGTATGGCAAATGATAAAGTATCCTGGAAGTGATGAGAGCTGCGTTAAGGTGAATGACATCAGCTTCCCGATAACCCCGGTGCCTGTTAGTAATTCTTGGGAGCATGTGTATCACCTGATTTCCCTGATCTAAGAGTTTCCGGACTGTATGGTTGGCTTTTCCGTTGTTTTGTAGTGTTAATCTGAGTACTTTGATGTGCGAACGTCGGGGTATGGCTCTGACTTGCAGCTGCACCTTCAATTGGACTTTTTGTTTGCTGTTGTGTTTCGTTACTACGAGAACCTCTGATTTTTCAGCAGAACAGGCGAGGCCACCGCTACTGGCGTAGCGCTCCACCTCTTCGGCCGGTTGTTGAAGTGCTTCTTCGACTTGTGCTGGGGAGCCTTTTGTTGTCCATATGGTGATATCGTCGGCATATATTGCAAGTCTTGATATCACCGATGCGGTTAAGTTGCGCTGGTAGGTTCTTCATCGCGATATTAAAAAGGAGGGGCGATAATATGGAACCCTGAGATGTGCCACGGTTGGAGGCTTCCTTTGCACGGGACTCGATTGGTCCCAACGTGAGTGTTGTCATCCGGTCACGCAAAAAGCTCCGCACATAGTTGTTGATTGATTGTAGGGTTTAACGCGCCGACGCAACGCAGGCGATGAGGCGCGCCGTAGTGGAGGGCTTCGGATTAATTTTGACCACCTGGGGATTTTTAACGTGCGCCGAAATCCCGTACACACGGGCGTTTGTGCTTTTCGCCTCCATCCCGCACATAGTTGTAAATTTTTTGAGCCGCAGTTTGTTTCTTGCAAGTTGGACAGTATTAGGTCATGCGAGACATTATCAAATGCCTTCGAGAGGTCTAAGGCGAGGACCACTCGGATTTGAGCAGTGCTGGGGTCGTCCAATATATCCTCCTTGAGCTGGAGAAGGCAGTCCTGTGCCGAGATCCTCTCTCTGTAGCCAATGAGCGTGTGCGGAAGCGCGTTCGTGTCCTCGAGGTACTTGGTGAGCCTGATCAATATTACCTTTTCCATGAGCTTGCCCAAACAGGACGTTAGCGATGATATGGGCCTTAAATTGTGGAGATCGAGTTTTAAAGCAAAGCTTTCTACCTCTACCCCCCGAGGGTTCTTTCGCGACCGTTGGTGTCACCAGAAAACTCCAGCGAACAAATAAAAGAATTTACTGGCACCGCCAGGAATCGAACCTGGAACTAATAGACTAACAACAAAGTGAGGGCCCGTTGTCTTACCGATTCAGCTACGAGCCCACGCGAACACGGGATGACAAATGGTGTACTCACCAAGCACATCTACAGGTTTACGCCCTGCCTTCTCGCTGAATGCCATGTGAAAGCGTCACACGACCACTCACGCCCGTCTAGCGGCCCTGTGCGCACATTGCTCATGTACTAAGAGTTACAAAAATTAAAGGAAGCTCACACCAATCCATGGAATCTCACTTTTAGTACTCCAATGTGCTAAAACCTGTGGCCTCCAGTGTTCACGTACAAAATCGCAACTCTTTGTTGTCCGCCCTCACGCCAAATCAAGGAATACATTCAAATACTCCTTGATCACCAGGCCATCACTCCAAACCCCAGCATCAAGATCCTGGGCCTACATTTCCAGGCCAACACCACGAGTGACGTCTCCTTGCAGCGCCTCAAAAACAGCATTAATCTAATCATACATATGATCAGACGAGTTGCCACCAAGAAGCGAGGTCTAAAAGCTAAAAGAATCCTGTACCGTTCGATTAATTGAAGCTTTTGTCCTCTCGAGAGTTACTTACGACAAACCCCTATCTTCTTCTCGACGAGGAAGACATAGAGATGCTTTATATAATGATTAGAAAGGCGGTTGAGCAGGCCATTGGTCTTCCCATGCGTGCGTCCACACTGAGGCTGCTTAGCACGGGCTCCACAACACGGTGGAAGAGCTGATAGAAGGCCATCTTTCTAACCAGAAGGTCTGACTCAGAACTGCGGTGGGTAACCGCATGCTTCAGCAGATTGGCTGGGCAGCCCAGAATGTCACTCTGCTTGACGTACTCCCAGACTCTTGGCGACTAAAACTAAAGACGATCCCTTTGCTTAGAAATATGAACCCCTCACATGACGAGGGTCAGCGAAAAGCACGGGCTCAAGCGCTAAACACCACCCTCGGTGGGGCTCATGCAGTTATCTACACAGAATTCTTCTAACATCGAGGGCAGCAACACGCCATCATCGTGGCTACCTCCAGAACCAACCTCCTTGCGTGTACCTCGCTTAGGACCCAACAAATGACGGCAGCAGAAGAGGCAGCCATCACCTTCGCTCTCACTCAACCAGGTGCTCGGAGGGTAGTCACCGATTCCCAGCAAGCCTACTGGAATTACCAGTCGGGTTGGGTGTCCTGACCTGCACTATGCGTGCTAACAAACCACTCCCCAAACGGTTTCATTCAGCTCATCTGGACACCGCCTCACGCTTCAATGGAGGGCAAGAAATACGCCCACCCAACAAGCCTGCGCTTTTACCTCCCGTGCTATGGAGCTGCACGCGGACAGTCATCCGCTTGTCACGTTCAGGGAGATAACCCAGCATTATCGCCTTCTGAGACAGACCGTACCTTCGCCTTACCCTGACCTTTCCAGAGAACAACAAACTACCATACGGCCCATACAATCCGGGCTCCTTCCCAGAGCGTACGCGTCTTCACGTAATGCATCCGAATCGTTACGACGCTGAATGTAAATTTTTCTCAGAAGTAGGAATACTCCGCCCCGTAATCGGGGTGTGCGACTTTAGCCCTGAGCACCCTCCTCTCTTTCCGTCAACTACCCAACAAGAGCAATGGGAGATGCTGCTGTCCAGGCCCTCTCTACCTACCCAGCTTCAGCGGGTGGACAGAACACAGGCCGCGCGGACTGCATATGGGCCCCAGAGAAGAAGGAATCACTCCCCAAGGCTGCACTCTGGGCCGTTCAGAAATTTCAACAGAAGTATTTCTTCCTCCTCCTTCTCAGCCGCAAGTCTCGTCGCCTCCGTCCGCGGCGCAGAGACGGAGAAGTCAGATCATCTAACACCGGGTTGGAGCTTACTTTGATTTTATAAAAAAAGTTTCCACTCTTGTGCTACACCAATACAACTCAACCAACCACCGTTCATGCATCATGCATTGATTTAACCTTACCAAGAGCATCTCTTTGAAGTAATAAATGGTGTGGTTAAGTGCATTTCACCTCTCTCTGGTTTTACTATTTGTAGAGCGACGTGAATGATTTTAAGTGACGTCGCATGAGTAATCGTTATGGGTGCCGTTTACAGCTTTGCTTTCCAACCACATTCACGGGGTGGATTGGCGCGATTTTTTTTTCCTGGTTTAGTATCTCGAGGTTCCCCCTGCCGATGCTACGTACTGGAAGCAAAGGGCGGCGGTATGTAGCTCGCGTTGCTTTCTATTTTCTTTTTCGTTTTCTTTTGCGAGAGGGATGTCCCCGCCGTGTCGAAATGTTAACTGCGAAGCATGCAGAACAACGATGGCCCGCGCGCAGGGGTTAAAAGCTAGCTATGCAAACGGAATAAGGCAGTCGCGTTTCTCGAGGTTCCCCCTGCCGATGCTACGTACTGGAAGCAAAGGGCGGCGGTATGTAGCTCGCGTTGCTTTCTATTTTCTTTTTCGTTTTCTTTTGCGAGAGGGATGACCCCGCCGTGTCGAAATGTTAACTGCGAAGCATGCAGAACCACGATGGCCCGCGCGCAGGGGTTAAAAGCTAGCTCCGCAAACGGAATAAGGCAGTCGCGTTTCTCGAGGTTCCCCCTGCCGATGCTACGTACTGGAAGCAAAGGGCGGCGGTATGTAGCTCGCGTTGCTTTCTATTTTCTTTTTCGTTTTCTTTTGCGAGAGGGATGACCCCGCCGTGTCGAAATGTTAACTGCGAAGCATGCAGAACCACGATGGCCCGCGCGCAGGGGTTAAAAGCTAGCTCCGCAAACGGAATAAGGCAGTCGCGTTTCTCGAGGTTCCCCCTGCCGATGCTACGTACTGGAAGCAAAGGGCGGCGGTATGTAGCTCGCGTTGCTTTCTATTTTCTTTTTCGTTTTCTTTTGCGAGAGGGATGACCCCGCTGTGTCGAAATGTTAACTGCGAAGCATGCAGAACCACGATGGCCCGCGCGCAGGGGTTAAAAGCTAGCTCCGCAAACGGAATAAGGCAGTCGCGTTTCTCGAGGTTCCCCCTGCCGATGCTACGTACTGGAAGCAAAGGGCGGCGGTATGTAGCTCGCGTTGCTTTCTATTTTCTTTTTCGTTTTCTTTTGCGAGAGGGATGACCCCGCCGTGTCGAAATGTTAACTGCGAAGCATGCAGAACCACGATGGCCCGCGCGCAGGAGTTAAAAGCTAGCTCCGCAAACGGAATAAGGCAGTCGCGTTTCTCGAGGTTCCCCCTGCCGATGCTACGTACTGGAAGCAAAGGGCGGCGGTATGTAGCTCGCGTTGCTTTCTATTTTCTTTTTCGTTTTCTTTTGCGAGAGGGATGACCCCGCCGTGTCGAAATGTTAACTGCGAAGCATGCAGAACCACGATGGCCCGCGCTCAGGGGTTAAAAGCTAGCTCCGCAAACGGAATAAGGCAGTCGCGTTTCTCGAGGTTCCCCCTGCCGATGCTACGTACTGGAAGCAAAGGGCGGCGGTATGTAGCTCGCGTTGCTTTCTATTTTCTTTTTCGTTTTCTTTTGCGAGAGGGATGACCCCGCCGTGTCGAAATGTTAACTGCGAAGCATGCAGAACCACGATGGCCCGCGCGCAGGGGTTAAAAGCTAGCTCCGCAAACGGAATAAGGCAGTCGCGTTTCTCGAGGTTCCCCCGGCCGATGCTACGTACTGGAAGCAAAGGGCGGCGGTATGTAGCTCGCGTTGCTTTCTATTTTCTTTTTCGTTTTCTTTTGCGAGAGGGATGACCCCGCCGTGTCGAAATGTTAACTGCGAAGCATGCAGAACCACGATGGCCCGCGCGCAGGGGTTAAAAGCTAGCTCCGCAAACGGAATAAGGCAGTCGCGTTTCTCGAGGTTCCCCCTGCCGATGCTACGTACTGGAAGCAAAGGGCGGCGGTATGTAGCTCGCGTTGCTTTCTATTTTCTTTTTCGTTTTCTTTTGCGAGAGTGATGACCCCGCCGTGTCGAAATGTTAACTGCGAAGCATGCAGAACCACGATGGCCCGCGCGCAGGGGTTAAAAGCTAGCTCCGCAAACGGAATACGGCAGTCGCGTTTCTCGAGGTTCCCCCTGCCGATGCTACGTACTGGAAGCAAAGGGCGGCGGTATGTAGCTCGCGTTGCTTTCTATTTTCTTTTTCGTTTTCTTTTGCGAGAGGGATGACCCCGCCGTGTCGAAATGTTAACTGCGAAGCATGCAGAACCACGATGGCCCGCGCGCAGGGGTTAAAAGCTAGCTCCGCAAACGGAATAAGGCAGTCGCGTTTCTCGAGGTTCCCCCTGCCGATGCTACGTACTGGAAGCAAAGGGCGGCGGTATGTAGCTCGCGTTGCTTTCTATTTTCTTTTTCGTTTTCTTTTGCGAGAGTGATGACCCCGCCGTGTCGAAATGTTAACTGCGAAGCATGCAGAACCACGATGGCCCGCGCGCAGGGGTTAAAAGCTAGCTCCGCAAACGGAATAAGGCAGTCGCGTTTCTCGAGGTTCCCCCTGCCGATGCTACGTACTGGAAGCAAAGGGCGGCGGTATGTAGCTCGCGTTGCTTTCTATTCTCTTTTTCGTTTTCTTTTGCGAGAGTGATGACCCCGCCGTGTCGAAATGTTAACTGCGAAGCATGCAGAACCACGATGGCCCGCGCGCAGGGGTTAAAAGCTAGCTCCGCAAACGGAATAAGGCAGTCGCGTTACTCGAGGTTCCCCCTGCCGATGCTACGTACTGGAAGCAAAGGGCGGCGGTATGTAGCTCGCGTTGCTTTCTATTTTCTTTTTCGTTTTCTTTTGCGAGAGGGATGACCCCGCCGTGTCGAAATGTTAACTGCGAAGCATGCAGAACCACGATGGCCCGCGCGCAGGGGTTAAAAGCTAGCTCCGCAAACGGAATAAGGCAGTCGCGTTTCTCGAGGTTCCCCCTGCCGATGCTACGTACTGGAAGCAAAGGGCGGCGGTATGTAGCTCGCGTTGCTTTCTATTTTCTTTTTCGTTTTCTTTTGCGAGAGTGATGACCCCGCCGTGTCGAAATGTTAACTGCGAAGCATGCAGAACCACGATGGCCCGCGCGCAGGGGTTAAAAGCTAGCTCCGCAAACGGAATAAGGCAGTCGCGTTTCTCGAGGTTCCCCCTGCCGATGCTACGTACTGGAAGCAAAGGGCGGCGGTATGTAGCTCGCGTTGCTTTCTATTTTCTTTTTCGTTTTCTTTTGCGAGAGTGATGACCCCGCCGTGTCGAAATGTTAACTGCGAAGCATGCAGAACCACGATGGCCCGCGCGCAGGGGTTAAAAGCTAGCTCCGCAAACGGAATAAGGCAGTCGCGTTTCTCGAGGTTCCCCCTGCCGATGCTACGTACTGGAAGCAAAGGGCGGCGGTATGTAGCTCGCGTTGCTTTCTATTTTCTTTTTCGTTTTCTTTTGCGAGAGTGATGACCCCGCCGTGTCGAAATGTTAACTGCGAAGCATGCAGAACCACGATGGCCCGCGCGCAGGGGTTAAAAGCTAGCTCCGCAAACGGAATAAGGCAGTCGCGTTACTCGAGGTTCCCCCTGCCGATGCTACGTACTGGAAGCAAAGGGCGGCGGTATGTAGCTCGCGTTGCTTTCTATTTTCTTTTTCGTTTTCTTTTGCGAGAGTGATGACCCCGCCGTGTCGAAATGTTAACTGCGAAGCATGCAGAACCACGATGGCCCGCGCGCAGGGGTTAAAAGCTAGCTCCGCAAACGGAATAAGGCAGTCGCGTTTCTCGAGGTTCCCCCTGCCGATGCTACGTACTGGAAGCAAAGGGCGGCGGTATGTAGCTCGCGTTGCTTTCTATTTTCTTTTTCGTTTTCTTTTGCGAGAGGGATGACCCCGCCGTGTCGAAATGTTAACTGCGAAGCATGCAGAACCACGATGGCCCGCGCGCAGGGGTTAAAAGCTAGCTCCGCAAACGGAATAAGGCAGTCGCGTTTCTCGAGGTTCCCCCTGCCGATGCTACGTACTGGAAGCAAAGGGCGGCGGTATGTAGCTCGCGTTGCTTTCTATTTTCTTTTTCGTTTACTTTTGCGAGAGTGATGACCCCGCCGTGTCGAAATGTTAACTGCGAAGCATGCAGAACCACGATGGCCCGCGCGCAGGGGTTAAAAGCTAGCTCCGCAAACGGAACAAGGCAGTCGCGTAAAAAAAAAAAAAAAAAAAAAAACCTACGCAATTTTGGAATTGCACATTGGGGCTTGGGGTGTGGCCTGATCCCGGCGACCATTGCCGGCAACGCACTCCCTCACTAGAGCAGGATTGGCCACCCTGGTGTAGTAACGGCCACAACCTCCCATGAATACGCCAATTAACCCTCGGCCCTCAGTCCCCAGCGGCTGCGAAGCAACTGACCACGGCGGCGGTCAGACCTGTGACGTAGCAGAGGGTGCTAAGAATCCCTGGACCCGGACAGGCCGCCAATGGAATCTGAACCTGGCAACGTTTAACGCGCGAACCTTATCTAGCGAAGCAAGTCTCGAGGTGTTGTTTGAGGAATTAGAGGGCATTAAATGGGATGTAATAGGGCTTAGCGAGGTTAGGAGGACGGGTGAAGCCTTTACGGTGCTGAAAAATGGACACGTCCTATGTTACCGTGGTCTAGAGGACAGAAGAGAACTGGGAGTGGGATTTCTAGTCAATAAAAGCATAGCTGGCAACATAGACGAATACTATAGCATTTACGAAAGGGCCGCAGGTCTTGTAATTAGGCTCAATAAGAGGTACAAACTCAAGGTGGTGCAGGGCTACGCGCCCACATCCAGCCACGACGACCAAGTAGTGGAACGCTTCTATGAAGATGTGGAATCGGCAATGGCTAAAGTAAAAACACAGTATACCGTAGTTATGGGGGACTTCAATGCTAAAGTAGGCAAGAATCAGGCTGGAGACAAGGCAGTTGGGAACTATGGTCTGGGCTGTAGAAATAGCAGGGGGGACCTACTAGTTGAGTTTGCAGAACGGAATAACCTACGGATAATGAATACCTTCTTCTGTAAACGGGAGAGTCGGAAGTGGACCTGGAGGAGCCCGAATGGGGAGCACAAAAATGAAATAGACTTCATATTATGCGATCACCCTGGCGTTGTGCAGGATGTGGAAGTGCTCGGAAGGGTAAGTTGTAGTGACCACCGTATGGTAAGATCTCGAGTTAGGCTAGATTTGAGGAGGGACCGCAACAAGCTAGTACGAAAGAAGCCAATAAATGAGCTAACAGTAAGACATAAAGTAGAAGAATTCACGATCGCGCTGCAGAACCGATATTCCGCCCTTAACATGGAAGCCGAGCTTACGACACAGGAAGCCAGCGACAACCTTACACGCATTATCACGGAATGTGCAGTGGAAGTCGGGGGCACTATGGCTAGACAGGATACTGGTAAACTTTCACAGGAGACGAAAGATCTAATCAGGAAACGGCAAACCATGAGAATCTCTACCGCAGCTGACAGAATAGAACTAGCCGAGCTCTCGAAGTTAATAAATAAGCGGAAGACAGCTGACATACGGAAGTATAATATGGAGAGGATCGAATACGTTGTAAAAAACGGAGGTAGCCTGAAAGCAGCGAAGAGACGTCTTGGCGTGGGGAAAAATCAGCTGTATGCACTTAAGGATAAGCAAGGCAATGTCATCACAAATAGGGATAAAATAGTCACAGTGGCCGAGGAGTTCTATAGAGATCTGTACAGTAGCCGGGACATACAGGATTATGCCGAACGAGACAGTAGTTCAGAGGAGATAGACATCCCACCAGTAACGACCGAAGAAGTAAAGAGGCTTTGAAAGAAATGAAAGGGGGCAAAGCACCTGGTGAGGATCAGATAACAGCAGACCTCTTGAAGGATGGCGGAGAAATTGTACTTGAAAAACTGGCAAACCTGTATACGCAATGCCTAAAGACCGCAATGGTACCGGAATCTTGGAAGAACGCGAACATCATCCTAATCCATAAGAAAGGCGACATGATGGACTTGAAAAATTACAGGCCGATCAGTTTGCTGTCAGTCGTCTAGAAGGTATTTACCAAGGTAATCGCTAACCGAATCTCTGCAACCTTAGATTTCAGTCAACCTAAAGAACAAGCAGGGTTCCGTAAAGGTTACTCAACAATGGACCATATTCACACGATCAATCAGGTGATAGAGAAGTGCGCTGAGTATAATGAACCCCTATATTTAGCCTTCATAGATTATGAGAAAGCATTTGACTCGGTCGAAACCCTAGCAGTCATTCAGGCATTACGGAACCAGGGGGTAGATGAGCAATACGTAAGAATACTAGAGGATATCTACAATGGGTCTACAGCTACCATCATCCTCCATAGGGAGAGCAGTAAAATACCTATAAGGAAGGGTGTCAGACAAGGAGACGCAATCTCTCCAATGTTATTCACAGCATGCTTACATTAAATATTCAGAACACTGGATTGGGAACAGGTGGGAGTAAGGGTTAATGGAGAATACCTCAGCAACCTCAAATTTGCTGACGACGTTGCGTTGCTAAGTAACTCGGGGGACGAATTGCAAAGCATGCTTTCTGCACTGGGCGAACAGAGTAGAACAGTGGGCCTGAAAATTAATATGCAGAAAACTAAAGTAATGATCAATAACCTCGGGACAGCACAGCAGTTTGAGATAGGTGGCGAGGCAGTGGAAGTGGTAAGCGAATATATCTACTTAGGCCAAGTTGTGACCCCAGATCCCAACCATGAGGCAGAGATAATTAGAAGAATCAGAATGGGGTGGGGTGCATATGGCAGACATTCCCAGATAATGAATAGCAGCCTACCATTGTCGCTGAAGAAGAAAGTGTATGACAGCTGCATATTACCGGTACTCATCTACGGGGCAGAAACTTGGAGGCTGACTAAGAGGGTTCAACTTAAATTGAGAACGACTCAGCGGGCAATGGAGCGGAAAATGCTAGGTGTAACATTAAGGGACAAGAAGAGAGCGGAGTGGGTCAGGGAGCAAACTGGTGTTAAAGACATATTGGTAGAAATTAAGAAGAGGAAATGGACGTGGGCAGGGCATGTAATGCGAAGGCAAGATAACCGCTGGTCGTTAAGGGTAACAGAGTGGATCCCTAGAGAAGGCAAGCGCTGCAGGGGCCGGCAGAAAATTAGATGGACAGATGAGATCAAGAAGTTTGCGGGGATAAATTGGTCACGGTTGGCACAGGACCGAGGTAATTGGAGAAGACTGGGAGAGGCCTTTGCCCTGCAGTGGGCGTAGACAGGCTGGTGATGATGATGATGATGATGATGGCCCGAGCCGTCTTCCATGCTATCGGGATCTCCCCTTGTTCCCAGACTTGATTCATGAAGGCTGCAAGGTGGGCATAGTCCTCATCCGAGAGATTTCTGGTGAGCTTGTACAGTATTCTGTCCGGTCCCGGTGTCGTGTTGCGTTTCGTGAACTCCAGGACAGCCTGTATTTCCTCGATGGTAATAGGACTATTCAAGTATTGAAGAGCGTTTGCGTCTCCTGCATAGTCTCGATATTCCGGGTCATCTTTGGGAGGTAGGTACTTGCTGGCTAGTTCCTCCAGTGTCTGCCCCGGTTCTTTGTTTTGCCCTTCTAGCAGGCGAGTTATGTTCTTAGCTTTGTCTGTCGTGGACTGGTTGGCTGTATGAGGCTGCGTAAAAGTGCCCACGTACGTTTGGCGCTGAGGTTGCCGTTGAGCTTCTCGCACAGGTTATGCCAGTTGGTACGTGTAAGCGCCTCTGCATAATCCTGTGCTTGTTTGGAGATACAGGCAATCCTGAGCTTGAGTCTTTTATTGTGTTTTTGTTTTTTCCACCTCTTAACAACTCCATGCCGCGCTTCCCATAGATGTAGAAGATGGGCGTCTATATCAGGGTACTGTTCGTTGGCTTGGACTTCTGTGGAATGTTTGTCCATTCGCACTTGCAGTTGCCCTACCCACTGATCGAGATCCTCAAGGGGTGTTTCCTGATCCTCGTTGTGCCGAAATTTATGCCAATTTGTGAGACGGATGGACTTTCTCTCTTTCTTGAGTCCTCGAATACTTAAGTGGGTCCCGATAATGACGTGATCACTCGTTAGTGTTTCCCGTGTGTTCGTCCAGCTACACTTGTAGGCTCCCTTGTACAGCGTCAAGTCTGGGTTGGTATCTCGTTCGACTGAGTTGCCTTCCCTGGTGAATTCGTTGGTATTGTTGTGGATCGTATACCCGGAGTTGCAGATCAGCGTTTCCAGTTTCCTTCCCTTGGCGGTAGTTTTCTTGTACCCCCATGCGGGGTGTTGTGCATTAAAATCCCCAGCTATAATGCTGACGGCACCCTTATGTACAAGAATGCGTGTCATGATGCTTGCAAGTGGACTCACCTCCCCATCGACACTGCCACTATACTAGCCAGAGTAAAAGGGTAGCGATATCAGTGGCGTAGTCAGACGTATTGATTTTGAAGGGGTTAGGGGGGGGGGGGGTTGGCATACCCCACCGGCACAAAAATTTAAAAAGACGGTCTGCGCCCAAACAATATCTTATTTTTGTTTTCTTATCTTATACACATTTTTATATTACAATTTATAAATAAGTCTGTGGAAAAACGTTCGGCCACCTTCGCAATAAAAACCAGTAAAACCAGTAAAAAGTGCAAAGGCTCATGGGTACGTCGTCTGGTTCCACCACTTCCGGTTCGAGTGCCCTCCTGGCCTCCCGTACGCCGGCGGCAGCACGCGCGTCTGTGCAAGGTGTTTATCTTTCACAAAGGGCTTACCTTTCAGGGAAGATCCTAGTAGGATTAATCATTGTTATTAATCGAATGCGCGATGAATGAGCGTTTTTTTCGGTGAAAACAAATAAACAACAAGCGTGCACGCGCGCGAAAGCCGCCGGCGCACGGGAGACCAGGAGAGCTGTTGAAACGGAATTGGCGGGAGCAGACATATACCCATGAGTGTTTGCGCTTTTTACCAGTCACCTATTGAGATGTGCAGAGTCATTGGTCGGCAGAACAGAAAGAACTCACTCAAACTCAATCACAGTTTTTTTACTTCACGCTGTAGTCACTCAAACTCAGACTCAAAAAGCTCGTCTGTACTCATAATCACTCGTACGCACCCACCACATACTCACTTGTAATCATACTCATCTGTACTCACACTCACTAGCCCTCACGAGTACTAGTACTGAATCTGTACTCACTTGTACTCATACTCAATCTGTGCTCAAACTCATTAGTCCTCACGAGTACTCGTACTCAATCTGTACTCACTCGTACTATCTATGTGAGGTGCAACATCCGGGTCTCCAACGAAGGGAGAGGGGCCGCCAGCTCTGCTGTTTCTCCAGCCTTGCACCACTTGTGCAAGCTGAGCCATTTTTTTACCACATTCAATTCTTTTATGTTTTTACACCTACCTTCTCTCTTCGTCAGTTTAGATACCCGGCGACAAACGCCGCGAAAAATCTTAAAAAGACACTTCGAAACTACGGTCGAGCAAGAAATGTCGCATGGGAAAAAATAAGCCCTGATTAAAATGGTTGTTATTTGACACCCTGACTCTACTTGTGTTTCTCAAAGTTTTATGTTGAAATGAATATATTTCCCCGTGTTTGAAAGTAGCATTTCCATGCTTTAGGGATGACATCAACGTCATGAGCGCCTAAATCTGTCCTTTCAGTTCGGTTTATCTTTCGTTGCTTACAAAACACAATTATAAAAGCCGAGGCACGTTTTTAGTGTCTGTTTCGACTTCTGCCTACGGTACGGCCATCGTCTGAGGTTACGGGGGTAGGTTGGCGGCTACAGATTCAGTGTACTGCGTTATAAAAGTCGGAGTGGGTGTTCAAAGCAAAAAAGCCACCCTGCATAAAATTAAAAATGAAAAATAACATCTTGATTATACAGAATATCCAAAGCTCACGAAACCTGCACTGAACACGATGATAAACTGAGTGCACGAATTTCGAAGTTTGGTTCAATTCCGTTCCCTGCAGTACTCTCAACTCTCAAAGCGCGCGCGCGTTTGCGTGCGGTTGCGAGCGTGCGTGTAACGTAACCACCAAATGTACTGCTTGTATTATCAAAACTTCAATTATTGTCGTGCTCTTCTCTGCAGGAGGAATGGGTAGTTTCCTAAAATATCTTGTTAGACTAGTTACCACCTGGTAGCCTACGGAAACAGCGCCAAAATTAGACGTACAAATGAAGGGCACAGAGGATGTCATACTTCCTCTGTGCGTCTAATGGTAGCGCTATTTACGCAGTATTAGTTTACGCATCACGCTGTGGTAATGTGCCTAATTTATTGGTGTTTACGCTGTTTGAACAGCATTGCTTGTGTGTTTTACGATAGTTTATTTTCCCAATTGTTTGCCTTTAACTTCGGGTCGGCAGCTTGCCTTCTCATATATAGATTGCGTAGCTGAACGAAGTATTTACACCAGCGCTTGAGTTCATGAAAATCATGATTCCAGACGTCCTATGGTTTTTAATAAAAGTTGCCGCTCCCCTAACCTTACACTGCTCATGCTGCTTCGCTGTATTTTCAGAATAGAGCAGTGAAAGGGGAGTAAGGCTACAGGCTCCTAGAGGGTGCTTTAATTGTTCACATGCAAAATAAATAAGACACGCTATAGGCTTACTAAAGGTGCAATGATCAACCATAAGCGCAATCTGGCCTTTTGGTAGTTCTCTCCATAAGGAACAAAATACCAAGAGAAAAGAGTAAAACACTGTGGTATATTTTGTTTACTGAAGTGTCTTACGTTAGTGGTTGTCAGTGAGTAATGTGGCATTGAGGTATCATAATGAGCAACGACGAAGCCAAACAGCAGCCATACCATGCCTCGTTTTAGCTCAAGAAATGAAAAAAAACAGGTAGGCAAATTTGTGTCGCCGCCTAGGATACGAAGTCTCATGATAAAATGGGAATGCACCATACAGAAAGAACTCATTCAAACTCAATCACAATTTTTTTTACTTCACGCTGTACTCACTCGAACTAAGACTCGAAAAGCTCGTCTGTACTCAAAATCACTCGTACTCACCCACCACATACTCACTTGTAATCGTACTCGTCTGTACTCATCTGTACTCACACTCACTAGCCCTCACGAGTACTCGTACATAATCTGTGCTCACTCGTACTAAACTGATCTGTACTCACTTGTACTCAATCTGTACTCACTCTCAATCTTACTCAATCTGTGCTCACTCTTACTGAATCTAATTACTCTTTTACTAATTCTCACACAATCTTCACTGGCAATTATTTGTATTCAAAAATGTTTCTACTAATTTGTTGTCGCGATCAAACGCTCGCATTCACGCGCTAAACTAGGTCTACTGACCTATAATTTGATCTGAGCAAGTCGAGTGAAGCCACCATGCCTGCCCTTGCTTTCGCTAAGGCAACTCCGTGGCGAGCGAGTGCCGAGAGCCGCGGTAGAGGGAATGGCAAGGACGGCAGTTTTCCCCCTTACAATCTCATTTTGCCCTCCCTGCGGCACCGCAAAATGCGTGAGACTCGTGCACGCGCGTCGTGATTCAAATGCGTGATCAAACTCGTTTGTACTGGCGGTTACTGTACTTATCACTAATGGGTACTGTACTGGTGAGTACTACTCGCAAGTGCATGTATTGCGAGTACAGTACTCACGAGTACTACTCACGAGTACATGTACTCAAGTCTGTGCTCACTCGTCATTGTGCTCACATTTTTCGTCCGGGCCTGTACTCACTCATCATCTTACTCATTTTTTTGTCTGGGTCTGTACTCACTCATCATCGTAATCACTCGCGAGTTTGAGCACAAATGAGTGTACTCACGAGTGAGTACGCCGACCTATGGCGACAGCAGCTAATAGTTTATTATAGGAGCGCTTATTTCTTGAGGATGTTATTGTACCCGCCGTGTAGGGTACCCGCCGTGGTAGCTCAATGGGTGAGACATTGTACCGCTGAGTCCAAATATTTCGATTTGATTCCCGGCGGCCGTTTTTCTGATGAGTGCGAAAAACAAAAACGCCCGTGTGTCGAGAATTCGGCGCGCGTTAAAGACTCTCTCCAACTCAGTGAACTTTGCAATGACTTCATAGGAACCTTACAACTAACGTAGGGAGTAGTCGGCGCTCACACCTGGCGTCAACCTCTCCTGTTTTTGTCATGTATTAAAGAAACAAACGAACCCCAGGAGGCCAAAATTAACCCGGAGCGCTCTGTTTCTATTTCGGTGGTACATGCTTCAAGCATATTTAATACTACCCAGCCGACCGACCGACGCCAAAACGCTGTAAGTTCGCCCATAAATGAGCCAGATTTAATACAAACATGCGTTCCCGATAGCGACTGCGTTACCTGACTTTCTAATCTTTATAAATCTTTGCAAGAAAAATCTCAAAACTCTCCCTACCGCGCAGCCATGAAATCTGTCAAGTTCACCCACAGCTCTAAGGAACGCAAGAGCATCCCGTATTCTTACTCCGAGCACGGGGAACTGAGCGACAAAGCCCGCGCTGGCTACTGCATTGCCAGCGCAAAGCGCATCTTAATTTCTCCGTTCGTATTGCGAACCGGGTGCATATTTCCAGGGAAAATGCGGGGCGGGGGGGAAGGGTGGGTTTGCGTTATGGACGGTTGCGCCCGTAGTTACAGTAGGGCGGAGATAAACGAGCCCCGCGATCGACCGCCGCCGGGCGGAATTTATTGCGCGCAAGCGGGGGAGAAGACGCCCGCGGCTTTCACTTCTGCCGCTTTGCGTAGCGGTGCGGCGCGCTTGCGAGTCTCGAGAGATTTTGCTCTTCTTTCGGCGACGGCGCGCCAGGAATCGATGCGTGCGTGACTGCGTGACGCGGCCGCTGTAGTAAAGGGTGGAGAGGGGCTAACGCGAGTTGAAATAGTCAATGGGCCCACGTTGGCTACTACTGCCGGCCCTTCGCTCTCGGCCTGAATAGTAGCTGTATAGTGCGCGCTTGGGAGCGAATGTCGTCCCTCGCTGGACCGCAAGATTGCTGCAGCGAGCGTCAGTTAGGCGAGAGACATCAACGAAATCGTTGGCTTTGGTCCAGCCGCCTCCACGGCTCGTAACCGCCGCCTCTAACTGGAGCGGCGGAGCTCAGCGAGCCGGAATCTTCCTTCGGCTCCGGGTACATCTTCGCGTTCGGCAGTTTTTTTCTTTTCTTTTCAGTCGCTTGGCGTTAGTTTCCCAGTGTTGTGCCCTGCGAGAGACAAATGAGTTTTGATACAGCCTGCTATGCTTTGGCGTTCTTTGTTTCCTCAGAGGAAAGGTAGGGGTGAGGGCAAGGAGAAGGGGGGGGGGGAGGGGGAGGGAACAGTTGCTGCAGCTTTTTTTTCAGGTGCTGCCTCCTATGCTTCTTTACGCAATATATTTCTCGCTGATCTTTTTCTTTTGCTGATAACCTCTGAAAGTTGGCATATGGAGGCTAGGGTACGTTATTTTAGCTTTGATTGCATGCGAATGTTCGATTGCGTACGAGGAATATTTCAGTCTTAAAGTGTCACTGTCTAGTACTAATGGCTACGTGACGACAAATTCAACGTTCACAGTTTTTTTTTCTGTGCATACCCAGGAGTGTTGATAAAAGCAGCAAATCTTGATTTGCCTGAGGACAAAAAATGAAAAAAAAAAAAGTCTACACCATTCCTCCCGGCGAAGGTGGATAACCAGCGGTGCTGTATATCACGGACGAAAGGGGGAGGGTGAGGGGGGGGGGGCAGGTATACGTTCCTGAATTCTCAATTCGTTTATTTATTTCGCACTCTCGTGGTACGCAAGCAATATTTTGCTTGTTTTTCTCGTCCTGAATAATACAACCATCGTTGCTCAGCTCAGCGTGCGAGTCCGAAGGGGGATTGACGCAAGGGCCTTACCCGCGACGTTGTCAGCGCGCACCTGCTAGGAAGGCTAAGAGGAAGCACTTTCGCAGCAGTGACTCGACAGAAGGCTCACGGCAGCTTCTTGTGGCTGGTATTGCAACTCAGTGTGTAAAATGCTGACTGTATTTCCAATCAATCAATCAATCAATCAATCAATCAATCAATCAATCAATCAATCAATCAATCAATCAATCAATCAATCAATCAATCAATCAATCAATCAATCAATCAATCAATCAATCAATCAATCAATCAATCAATCATTTGCGCACCCAGGAACCGGGTGTAGGGCTTTGTGCTGACGAACGAAAACAAGAACAAAAACACACGACAGAATCAGTGTTACCGTTGCCCTTGCCAGATATGCAGTTCCAGGAAAGCGGCATGAATTTTTGTCTATACTTCCGACGCCCCCCTGGTGCGCTATTGCGCGTCGACACACTCTAAATATATCGCCAAGGATGACGTCAGAACGAAGAGATCTCTCATTGAAGTGTTCCGTCAAATCTGGCCGCAGGGTCTGCATATTTTTAACGGTCCCTTCTGTATTGCCTCTTTTTATGTCGTCGGGTGCTACCAGGCGACGGTTATTGTTGACGGCAGTAAAAGTGAAGGAAAAAGTATTCCTGAATCGAAAAGGGAGTTGACGCACGAAGCCAACAGAAAATAAAAAAAGTAAAAAAAAATACATTGGTCATTTTTGTGTTTTTCGTATCGTAAAACGGCATGGAGCGAGAAGGCAGCATCGGTGGGCGCGACAATGCAGCTAGCAAAGGCGGAGCTGTGATGAATGTGGTTATCGAGGAGTAGGCCGCGGGGGACTGTAAACATTTTGTTGGAGGACGGGACACAAACTCAACAGAAAAGACAGCGATTTTTTTTTTGTTTACTTATGACCCAAACGTTCAATATGCTCTAGCTTTTCCAAGAAGCAGTTTTGACGCGGAAATATTCTCGGTATTCATTGTAGATAAGCATGGGCCGGTGGCGGCGTAGAGACGCACCTTGAAAGGAGCTTTAGATTTGTCTGAAGAACCTCTATAATTGTCGGCCTTAGGGAAATGATATGCAAGCGTTTCCGTCTAGTAAACTTGCGGAGGCATTTGAGTGAATATTGAAAGGAAGGCTCGCGATATTGAGCTGGCTATGCAGTGTAAAGGCAGGAAGCGGGTGAGTGCTCGACTGCCAAAAGAGACACTCCGGAAATACATAGATCAGAATCGGGGTACAGAGCTATAGCCGGAGGAATGAAGTAATAGATTTGTGTGACAGTGTGCAGAGCAGTGCATCTTGCAGTGTTATGACGAGGCTGCATGTGAGAAGATGTAGTGGGTGTGCAGTCTTGTTACGAATGGAACATAATCCAAGCGTAATTTCCGGGTTGCTCAAGATATAATCTCAAGATCGTTTTTTTCTCTCTCTCTTGACGTCGTCTCGTCGCTCCCGACGCTCTTTCAGATCTCACCACTGGCTTTCATCTTGTTTATGACCGCTAATTTTCTTTTTTTTTTCCAGTTGAAAGAACAGCAAAACTGACGGGAAGGATTGTAAGTTTTTGGAGGTCTTCTGCATGACTTCTCAAATAAATGCAGTAATTTTTCATTTTTACAGCGAAACTTTTTACCGCTAGCCCCGTATGCAACACTTGCATGCGTTCCCAGGTGGGTGTCCTGGGCGGCTTACGTCCGTATCGAGCTCCAGAGACAAGAATTACGGCTGAGGATGGGATGAGAGGGGAAGAGTGGGGTGGCGGCGCTGCAGCGGATACCGAGCAGGGGGAGAGGGGAAAAGCCGGCGCCCGCGCACCTGGCCTGCGCTTGTGTGGTTGTGACGTCACGCGGGTTAGAGGTGTCAGCGCGGGGGCAGCAGCAGTTGCGGTAGGTGCACGAGAGGTGCGGTGATCGCGGCGGTGCGCCTGTGTCGTGGTGTTAGTGGCGCTGCTGTGGTATGACGCCGTACATTTTATATATCAAACTGGGATGTTCGCGTTGGAGCACTGAGAGAAATCGGAGATGACGAGGTGGCGCTGCCTCACGCCAGAGGAACAAGAAGCGGGAAAAGCCAATTTCAACTACAGCTTCGCTGGAATTCACCTTCACACCGTCTATTTGCCCTGTTAGTCCTTCTAGTGTCTATTAGAAGGTGATAGCGCCTTGAAAAAAAAAAGAAAAGAAACTTGATACATATAGCCCGTCACAGAAGGCGCGTGAGGCGCTTGCAATTGATGGAGAGAGGGAGAATAAATATTTTTTTGACAGGCGGAGGCTGACGTTATGGGCCTCGCCCCGTGAAAGAAGCCCTTAGTCTGGTACTGACAGGCTTCTACTGGCTGTCCTCGTTCGGGTCACCAAGTTAATCTGGATATCCGGGTCTGGGCTGGCCAGGGAAGCCCTCCACTTCTCAAAGGATGGGTTGGAGAGGGGGGGGGGATATGGAGTGTGTTCGCACGCTTAAATTTTATGGTAGAGCGTGCCAGGCTGGTAACAGTAAATACAGAGGGAAGGTTACTGGGTGGGGAAGGTGAGGGGGAGGCAGGGGGGATAAGGGTAGGTATTTGTATGTATCCGACTTTCTGCGATCATTGCGAATGGCACCACTGTACACACTGGAAATGACTTTTAAAGCGAAGCTTTCTGTCTCACTGCTGGCGTCTGTAGTCCACCTCAAAACCCACTGCAGGAAAGCCAACTTTCTCGGAATATGATGATGATCGTGGGTGAATTTAAAGAAACACAGAACAATTCATGTGGTCAGAATCGAACCTAGGTCTCTCGCTTTACGGAGCCGACGTTTATCCGATACGCCATTCCGGCACTGTCGAAACTTAAAGCGAAGCTTTCTATGTCACACTGATGGAGTCTATAGGCCACCTCAAGGCCACTGAAGAAAAGTCAACTTGCACCTCTAAAGCGTACTTCGCCTCAAATGTACTCTTTCACAGGTGAAGCCCGCCTTAAGTTTTTCTTTTTTTATAGCGAAGCTTTCAACACAGGAATCCCTCACGAAAAAGTTTCGCGTTCAACCATCGCCGTCGTTACACGGAGGGTGCATTTTCTTCCGGAGCTCAACACTGCACGAATTCCCTCGAAGATGAAGTGCTGGAATATTTGGAGGGTACCAAGTTTTGCAAGAGAAAAGCTGGGGTCGAGAAACAAAATATTCTTCCGAAAAGCATCATTCATTACTGTTTTGTTCCCCATGCGGATTTGGTAGTCGGCCATTCGATTCTAAAAATATACAGTAGGCTGGGAGGGAACCTGTTATGCCTTGCATGCGGACAAGCAACAACGGGCTAGGGGTTTGAGGGCATTAAAAAAAAAGACGAACTTCGAGCTAGACAACCTTTTTGTAATGTAAAAACTGAAAGTGTTAGCTTTCTTTGGCACTCTACCGGGCGACAATAATTTAACTTCGCTCTACAACTGCGATTTTCTGCATATGAAGTAAAGAGTGAATACAGCTTTCTAAAAAGTATTTCACGGAACTGCGCACTTTCCTTACTCACAGGCGCCATACTCTTTTATCGGGAAAGCTTTCATCATGCAGTGTAGTTCTGAATTACTTTAGCGTCCCATCCACGACATAAAAGGTAAAGGCGCCAGAAGAAGTACAGCAGTTGCAATTACTGTCTGCGCTTAAGCAAGGAAGCCGCAAGGCGCGAAGCCCATTCATACGTGTTTTTAGAAGGACGTTTTCGTCAAAGCGATGTACGTGGAAAAGAGCTGAATATTCGCTTCGCGCACTTCTCGGGTGCCGACAACGATCCCTGGGGCTGAGACGAGGCAGGGCGGTGTAATCAGAGAACCTGAAGAAAATCTCGGAACGACATTCAAAAGATGACCGCTTGAAATTTCGTTGCCGCCCCAATATGCATGTGCAATATAGAGTGTGATCAAAATTAAGTCTACAGGTTTTTTTGAAATTAGGTGCTTGGCTTTACGTGAAGACGACCTCAACAGTGAGGTTATACGCCCAGGGAAACACAGAATTAGGTGGTAATTATTGATATCGGTGGCTTAATTAACTAAAACTTAATAATAAACTTTTTAGTGGCTGCAGTAATCAGGCATGTTTGTAATGAAAGGTTAGACGCAATCGTGTTTCTACGCAGTTTCATTTGGCAGAATTCTTCTAGCGCATCCGTACTCCAAGATATCGAACTGCGAAGTCCAATTGCCGTTCTCATGATTATGCATGCTAGACAATGAAGACCGGCGCAAAGCTCCTCACTTTTCTTTTGTGTTTCGATAGTGGTTCCGCCTACTGCAGATTGTGACAACGCCAACCAAGGCTGAAAAGGGGCCAGTTATCACCTTTGCCTATGCCTCCACCCCGTTCTCAAACTAGACACCACGCACAGTAGGCACGTCACAAAAGGGAGGAGCTTTGCGCTGGCCGTCGCTGTCTAGAATGCGTAATCATGCGGACGGCAATTAAACTTCGCAGTTCGATATTGCGGAGTACGAATGCGCTAGGAGAATTCAGCCAAATGAAACTGCGTAGAAACAAGATTGCGCATAACTCTTTAATACAAACATGCCAGCTTACTCCAGCCGCTAAAAAAGTTCATTATGCGATTTTCGTTAATTAAGCCACCGACATCAATAGTTACCACCTCATTGCGTGTTCCCCTTGGCGAATAACGTCACAGCAACTTCATGTAACTGTACTCTGATGAAGGCAAGCCCTATTGCCGCTACGTGAGTAAACCTTCTTTGTTATTGTTCTTGCTGTGTACCCGACTCTATTTATACTATTTCTGCGAGCTTTGTGAGTTTTTTTGTCTTCTAGATCCACACACACACACACGCACACACACACACGCGCGCGCACGCCCACACGCCCACACACACACACACACACACACACACACACACACACACACACACACACACACACACACACACACACACACACACACACACACACACACACACACACACACACACACACACACACACACACACACACACACACACACACACACACACACACACACACACACACCCGCACACGCACACGGACGCGCACGCGCCCGCACACGCACACGAACACGCACACGTACACGCGCATGCGCACGCGCACACGCGCGCACACGCATGCATGCACGCACACAGATATATATATATATATATATATATATATATATATATATATATATATATATATATATATATATATATATATATATATATATATATTGTGAGCTGAGTTTGTGTCTTGCTGCCTGCTAGGAGATATTTGTCCCAATTGGTATTAATCATCATCACCAGTAGCTTGCGGCTACCGCATCATCTGCTGTACATACTCATCATCACCGGCACAACCTCGTCTTCGGCTAATCATCATCAGCAGGGACGCGGGGTCGCCATCTTGCTTCGTCCCGGCCTGACGCTTCGGAATAAAGGAGCTGCGAAAGCAACGGTCCCGTCACCTTCTATCTACGGCCTCACAAGTGGTGGAGTTGCAACTCGATCCCGAGCTGTACCTCTCCTTCGACACCCCTGGAGCTCCGTTCAGGTCGCCGCTTGCCCTCAGGACCAATGTCCATGTCGCAAGACACTCCGAGTAGCGCAGCCTCTGCGCCTCTGCAATGCATCGTCACCACTCCCCAGCGCGACCCGCCCGAGTTCACTGGTCTTCGGGGCGAAGACGTGGAGGAGTGGCTGGACAGCTTCACACGCGTCAGCGAGTTCAATAGGTGGGATGATCGCCTCAAATTGTTCAACGTTCGCTTCTCTCTGAAGAAGATTGCCGAGACGTGGTATTTAAACCACAAACATGAATTTACCGACTGGGCTGGCTTCACCACGGAGGTGCAAAAGATTTTTGGCTCCCCTAAAGCGCGGAGTGACAACGCGAGGAGGGAGCTGGAGGTCCGCGTGCAGCAAGCTAATGAGACATACACCTCATACATCGAGGATGTTATAGCGCTGTGTCGCCGCGTCGACAAAGATATGCCGGAGTCTGACCGTGTTCGTCACATTCTCAAAGGGATCGGCGAGTTCGCTTTCAACGCACTTGTCCTGCAGAACCTTTCCACCGTAGCAGACGTAAGAGCCTCCTGTCAGCGTATCGACGAACTTCAATCCATCCGCCTCCCACGGGACACGGCGTCTACTCCTCATCTTGGGAACGAAGACCTTCGTGCGATGATTCGAGCTATAGTTCGCGAAGAAGTGTACGGCAACACCTCTCATTTTCCGCATGGTGTTCGCCAAGCCGCTACGGCTCCTGGCCTTCGCGAGATGGTAAAAGAGGAGCTTGCGGCTATGCCTGTGCTAGTGCCGCCTGTCCATTCAGTTGCCCCATCAACACCGTCCTACTCGGATGTCGCTGGCCGGACACCTCTGCCGTTGTCCCCGATCATGAGCCACCCTTCGTCTGGCTATGTTGCGGCCATGCCCCACGCGCCGAGCTCAAAGCCCTACTTTCCACCAAGTCAGGATGCTTTCTCCAACCGGCCCGTGTGCTACTATTGCGGCATTCGAGGTCACATCTCCCGCTTTTGTCGACGCCGCCTACGGGATGAACGACGTGGCTATGCTGCCTATGAGCGCGAGAGCGTACCCCCGAACTACTACGGCTACCGGCGGCGTGCGTACCCGTCGCCTCCACGCCGCTCCCCGTCTCCGCCTCAGACTGACGACGTCCCTCGCAGCTCCCGTGCGCAACGACCCCGCTCGCCTTCGCCAGGTCGCCGTTCAGTTTCCCCGCTTCGTCCTGCGTCTTACATCGCTAACCACCGCCAGGAAAACTAGTTAATGCAGTTTTGGGAGGGAAAACTGCATCTCCTGCGAAGCTTACAAGTCCTCCAGAGCGTCCGTCGAACTTGCTATCTGTTTTGGTTGAAGGTGTTTGCGTCGATGCCCTTATTGACACTGGTGCGAGCGTTTCAGTGATAAGTGCGGAATTGTGTGCTCCTCTACGCAAGGTACGAACACCCTACACGGGACCTTTTCTACATGGAGCGAATAGCAGTGTGATTAAGCCATCCGGACAATGCACAGTGCGGATTGTTGTTGGTTCTCTTCGGCATCATGTTCAGTGTGCGGTGTTGTCCCCCTGTGCTCATCATCTTATTTTGGGTTGGGATTTTCTCTCATCCGCATCCGCCGTCATTTCATGTGATCACCCTGAAATTCAACTCACGGATACAGAGCAGCTCAGCGGCATTTCTGAAGTACCACTGCTACACGTCACAGCCAGTGAAGATTGTGTTTTAAACCCCCGCCGCGAGACGGTGCTTTCCCTCTGCTCAAACCGAATCAGTGACGGAGACGTGCTTATAGTTCCCTCTCCACGTTTTCTGCCCAAAGGTGTCGTCATCCCGACATGCCTCGTCCGCTTCTCACATGGATCAGCACAGCTTCTGGCTACAAACGCCACTTCCGAATCCATATTGCTCCCCGCGGGTGCTACTATCGCTTCTGTTCTGCCTGACGATACGCTCTCATTAGTTCCCCTGTGCTCCGTCTCTTCCGTTCCGACGCCTGCAAAATCTGAGCCAAATATTTCCACACTTAAGGCTACCATCAGCAAAGACCTCTCAGAAAGCGAAACAAACCAGCTACTTCAACTCCTGGATAAACACAGGGACACATTTGACTGCCTTTCTAGCAAGCTGGGGCAGACATCTGTGACAGCGCATCGGATCGAGACGGATGGGACCCACATCGTCCGCCGTCGCCCATACCGTGTGTCATCGTCCGAACGGAAAGTCATCGAAGAAAATGTAGCGGACATGCTAGAACGAGACATCATTCGGCCGTCTTCCAGCCCATGGTCTTCCCCCGTGGTTTTAGTCCGCAAGAAGGATGGTTCCGTGCGGTTTTGCGTGGACTATCGAGCCTTGAATAAGATCACCAAGAAGGATGTTTATCCAATGCCGCGTATAGATGACGCGCTCGACTGTCTGCAGGGGGCGGAATTTTTCTCCAGCTTAGACCTGCGATCTGGTTATTGGCAAATACCCATGCACGAGCCTGACAAAGAAAAGACAGCGTTTGCTACTCCAGACGGCTTATACGAGTTTAACGTAATGCCGTTTGGTTTATGCAACGCCCCAGCCACGTTTGAGCGCATGATAGACACAGTCCTTCGTGGCCTTAAATGGAAGACGTGCTTGTGTTACCTGGATGACATTGTTATTTTCTCGTCGAATTTTCCTGAACATCTCCGGCGTCTCGATGAAGTTCTGACCAATCTGGCCAAAGCCGGCCTGACTTTGAACACCAAGAAGTGTCACTTCGCCCGCAGATCCATCAAAGTTCTCGGTCACATTGTCAGCAAAGATGGTATACGGCCCGACCCAGACAAAATTTCCGCTGTGGCTAATTTCCCTCGACCTCAAGAACAAAAATCCCTTCGCAGTTTCCTTGGCTTGGCATCATATTTCCGTCGTTTCGTTCGCAATTTCGCCACCCTGGCCTCGCCCCTCAATCAGCTGCTGCATTCCGGTAACCCCTTTGTCTGGAGTGACGACTGCGAGAAGGCTTTTCAAAACCTAAAGCAAGCACTTACTTCCGGGCCTGTACTTCGCCACTTCGATGACACAAAGCCAGTCCTTCTTCATACTGACGCTAGCGGGCATGGAATTGGCGCCGTCTTGCTACAGCGCGATGCTCACTCGCGTGAACGAGTGGTTGCCTACGCAAGCCGCTCTCTGACGTCCGCAGAAAAAAATTACCCCATCACAGAGCAAGAATGTCTGGCTGTTGTGTGGTCTGTTCAAAAGTTCCGTCCATACCTTTACGGCCGACATTTCACAGTCGTTACAGATCACCATGCCCTGTGTTGGCTGTCTTCTTTGAAAAATCTGTCAGGACGACTTGGGCGCTGGATTCTCCGCTTGCAAGAATATGACTTCACGGTGATCTATAAGTCTGGTCGCAAGCATCTCGACGCGGACGCGCTTTCCCGGTGTCCGCTGGTGAAGTCTTCAGACGACGTTGCCCGACATTCTAATGTGCCGCCTTTGCCCATTGCACCCATCGATATTCCTATTAACGATATCCCCGACTTGGTTGCCCTTCAACACGCCGACAGTTATTGTCGGACAATAATCGATCGGCTCACCGGCTCCACACAACCACCGAATAGCCGCCTACGTCGTCAGCTGCACCAGTTCCAGCTTCTTGATGGCGCACTGTACCGCATCAACCACCACACCGATGGAGCCAGATGGGTTCCGGTTGTGCCCCGTTCCCTCCGTCCACGCATTTTGGAAGCGTTGCACGACGACCCAACTGCAGGCCACCTCGGATTCCAGAAGACCTACGACCGTGTCCGAGGGCGCTTCTTTTGGCCAGGGCTTTCTACGAGTGTCGCCAAATACGTCGCCTCTTGTGCGCCTTGTCAGCACCGGAAACGCTCCACGTCACCCCCTGCCGGTCTACTCCAGCCCCTTCCGTGTCCAGCAAGCCCGTTTGAAGTGGTCGGTATTGACCTTTACGGTCCCTTGCCGCCGACAGCGGCCGGTCATCGCTGGATAGTTACGGCAGTGGACCACCTGACTCGCTACGCTGAAACCGCTCCACTTCCTTCAGCTAGCGCCACCGAGATCGCTCACTTCTTCTTAAACAACATTTTGCTACGCCATGGAGCGCCCCGCGTTTTGCTAAGCGATCGAGGCAAGACATTTCTGTCTCAAATTCTCGCCGACTTGCTTCGAGCTTCCAACACCTGTCACAAGATGACGTCCAGCTATCATCCCCAAACAAACGGCCTCACAGAACGCTTCCATCGAACTCTCTCTGATATGATCTCTATGTATATCCAACCTGACCATCGCAACTGGGACGCCATCTTACCTCCTGTTACCTATGCTTACAATACCGCAATTCAGACCACAACCGGATACTCCCCGTACTACCTTGTATACGGCCGTCACCCTTCGCACACTCTGGATACCTGCTTCTTCGCCGCTCCCGTGTCACCTTCTGCGACGTCTCCTGAACAATTTGTTGCTCGCGTTGAACACTGCCGCCAACTTGCCCGCATGCGCACTGAAGCGAGCCAACAGGATCGAAAGCAACGCTACGACGCTGTGCATCGCTCTCCTCAATTCCGACCCGGTGATGAAGTCTTGGTGTGGACGCCTATTCGTGTTCCGGGCCTATGCGAGAAGTTCTTGCACCGTTTCCTTGGTCCGTACAAGGTTCTCGAGGCGACCTCTCCTGTAAACTTTCGCGTCACACCGGTTTGCCCAAGTTCCGACCGCCGCCATCGTGGCACCGAGATAGTTCACGTTTCCCGGCTCAAGGTTTTTAACCGCCGCGACGAACTCTGAAACGCGGCCAGGTGGCCGCTTCTTTCAACGAGGGGGATAATAGTGTGAGCTGAGTTTGTGTCTTGCTGCCTGCTAGGAGATATTTGTCCCAATTGGTATTAATCATCATCACCAGTAGCTTGCGGCTACCGCATCATCTGCTGTACATACTCATCATCACCGGCACAACCTCGTCTTCGGCTAATCATCATCAGCAGGGACGCGGGGTCGCCATCTTGCTTCGTCCCGGCCTGACGCTTCGGAATAAAGGAGCTGCGAAAGCAACGGTCCCGTCACCTTCTATCTACGGCCTCACAATATATATATATATATATATATATATATATATATATATATATATATATATATATATATGCGTCATACATCTGAATGTCGCATGGATTGTTTTTAAAAGCAAACAATTGCACAGACTGAAGGAGAGCAGATCGATTTAGGCCACCTTTCGATCATACGAGCATCAGTCTCGCTGCTCACTATCGCCGTAATCGAGCAACAAAAGGGGCTGCGGGGAAGGGAGAAATGAAAGAGTGGGTTTCCCATTAAGGACCCTAATAAAGGGCCAAGGGCTCCATAACACGTAGGCCGTTTACTGTACTTTTTTTTTTTCTTTCTTCCCTGCAGCCACTTGTGTTGCCTGATTGTGGAGATATTGGGTGGGGAGACTTACTCCCAAGTATATATTTAAAGATAACAAAACGCAACGGGCCGGGGACCAGAGTAGGTCACGGAAGCGTTGGCTTATGCGCGCCCAACAAGTGCAGAAATCGCACTCCTACTGTATGGCGGTAAGTTGTTTGAGTGGCGCCCCCTGACTCTTTACTTCAGCTTAGGGACTCGCGTCGCTGTCGTCTGCTACAATCCGCTTGTGCGGTAACAGTTTGCATATTCGAGCTCGCCCATTATGGCGATTGAACAAATATCGGACGAGGCTGAAACCACGATTGTTTTGTGGACAAACAGAAGGCTATGCTGATTGCAGCCTACATTTCTTTGCTGCCTTAGCTGGTGCATGCCGACATACTCACATGCCATGACAACGAAAAGCGATAATACTATACCTTCGAGCATTCCGCAAGGTTACAGAAATATTCTACACTCCGCCTGCAAACGGTTATTGAGGATGGTGATACCTTTTGGCAAAGCCGAAACAACCTACAAAAGGAGGGCGGGGAATTCGTATTGGTCTTGCGCTTTCTTGGCTGTCGGTTATTAGCATCCGGCTTGTTCTTCTTGTTTTATGGATTGCTGATAGAGAAGCCAACCCTCGAATATTTTTAGCAATAAGAAGCTCGAACTCTGCGCGCTTCGCACAAGATAGGCTACACCAGGAATGGTGCGAAGGCGACAATGTTTCCAACCCTACCAACCCTGTCGGCTGAAAAGACATGACAGGGGCGTCAAAATAATTACGGTACCCGCCGCGGTGGCTCAGTGGCTAAGGCGTTGTGCTGCTGAGCCCGAGGATGCAAGTTCGATTCCCGGTCGCAGTGGCCGCTTTTCTGATGGAGGCAAAAAGCGAAAACGCCCGTGTGTGCGAGATTTCGGCGCACATTAAAGATCCCCAGGTGGTCAAAATTAATCCGGAGCCCTCCACTACGGCGCGTCTCATCACCTGCGTTGCGTCGGCGCGTCAGACCCTACAATCAATCAATCAATGTTTCCCCCGGAATGGGAACAAAGCGCCCTACTTGAAATCATGCCTTGTGCGCGATTATACGATTCGATGTTTTATTTGTGATAAAATGTTATGCTCACGTAAGATCTGTTGCGGGCGAGCATAAAACGCCAACCGAGTGCGAAGAACAGCAGGCAGAGCGAGTCCGAGCGAAGCAAATGACAAATGCGGGTATCGCTAAGCCGGCGTCACGAAGACGCGTTTCGCAGCGCCGCTTGTGGTCGCGCTCCCCTCTAATACTGGCTGTGCTAAAATCGTTAGTAATAAAAAGTTTCTTTTCGGAGACTCCAGACTCGCCCAACAACCTGACGCTTTACGCATATCGCATATCGCTGGCCGTCCGAACGCAGCTACGAGTCGCGCACCTTAGCTCATTGGTAGCGTCATTTCTTCGAAGCAAAAAATTCCCCCGCATTTCCCCGAGGGGGAGAATGTGAAAGTGCGAATGCACGGTTGTCGGCCCGCTTGCGGCGCTTGCGCTCGGCCCCCGCAGCCCACCGCCTCGCCGCCTTCTCTTCCATCTCTTCCATCGGGTTTGTAGTATCACGTGTACACCACGCAGTTATCAAGCCGCTATAACGCCGCTGAGCCGCCAACGCACGCCGCTGACGACGTAGTTTGAATGCGTTAAAGATATAAGGCGCGTCACTAACATTGATATCAGCGTCGCGTCCGTGGCTTCAGTCTCTCCCCAGCTCTCAGAGGGTGCAGTCATGCACAAAGACGGCTCCTCGAGAGCGGAAGGCGCGAGCGCGCCGAACCGGTCCTCTGCGCCACCCGAAGTGCCCGCCGCTCGGACGGGCTACCGTACCCTGCTTCCCACCCTGCCGACGGGTAAGCTAAGTGAAAACTCGGTGTTTTTGCATGGCGACCCGTCGGCACGGCCGTACAAGATCGACGACGTTGCAGCGGCTCTCAGCGCTGTGACTGACTTGAAGAAGATCACCGGCCTAGGACCTTTTCAGTTTAACCATGTATGGATGGTTACGTTCCAGTCGCCCGAAGAAACGAAAGAACTGGCCTCGAAGGGGGAAATCGAGGCGAAAGGAAAAAGGTGCCTGGTCATTGACCCGAACAATCAGGAAAAGACAGTGAAGCTCCACTGGGTACCCACAACCGTGCCAAACGAACTTCTGGTGCACCACCTGGAACGCTTCGGTGTCGTCAAAAGTGTTTCGTTCGAGAAGTGGCGACGCCCAAACATGGACCACATGGGAAGCACCACGAGGGTGGTGCAGATCGTGCCGAGGGACGCGAACTCCCTTGATGCGATACCCGACCAGGTCACCATCTACGGAAACCTGGTCCTAATAGAAGTACCCGGCCGGCCTGCCATGTGCCTGCGCTGCCAATTGCGCGGCCACATGCGCCGGCAATGTACAACGCCCTGGTGTCGCGTCTGTCGCACGTTTGGGCACGACAGCGCTGCGTGTGTGCAAAGCTACGCCGCCAAGGCCAGAGGCAAGCGCGCGGAACAACCTCTCGATGAGTTTATGGACATCGAAGAAATGCAAGAAACAACGAACCCACAGCCTTCCTCCCAGGCAAAGGGCGTTCAACCCGCCAAGGAAAATGAAAGGAATGAAGGCGCCGACAACGTCTCCCCCCCTGGCGAGATCTTGGATAAAGCTGCGGGGAAGGAGGGAGGTGTCCCCGACTTGCCACTGGAGAATGACGCAGCCGCAACCCCCCGCCCCCTTCCTCAAAACGCCGCCGGAACCGAGCAAGAACAGGCAGCGGAGGGGGAAAACGAGCAGGAAACCAGCCGAGAAGAAAAGAACGCGGCGCCGGCGCCCATCAGCGACCTGTGCCCCTCCACCTCAGTAGCCAGCCAGGGAGCACCTCAAGAGAGAAGAGTCGAAACACGACGTCAGGCACGAGCCAAGCAAGCCGCCACCACCCCAGACGGTCAGGAGGGGAAGAGGCCCACCACAAAAGACGCACCACCGAGAATTCCTGAACAGCTCAGGGGGGAACAGAAAACAGCCCCAGCGCAAGACGGCAGGACCGCCTCCCCCACCGGCTGTGCGGACACGACACCGCGCGACAATGGCAGCGGTTGCGGCTGAGCGGATAATCGGTAAGCCCTCACCCCACGATGACAGCCCCTCTCAACGCGGTTAAAATAGCTACTATTAACGTAGTTAGCCTAATTTCTTCCAAACGTAAGAACTGGCTGCTCGACCTTTTAAACAACGAGAATATCGATGTTGCCCTTTTGCAAGAAACCAAGTTATCATCAATCGAAGACAGCCAAAATTTTGTACGCCTATTCGGCCACAAATTCTGGTGCTTCCACACCTTAACTTCAGCCCGCGCAGGCGGTACAGCCATTTTAATACGGAAAAACCCTTCCCTCAAAATTGTTGACTGCGAGCTCGCAGAAAACGGCCGTTTTTGCCTCGTTGATGTCCTCGTGGGGAGCGAGCTGGTGCGATTCGCGTGTGTCTACGCCCCCAATGAAACAGCAGCTCGCTCGGACCTGTTTAACGCTCTGCGGCCTTACTTGTGTGTGTCTGGGGCAGTTTTCCTTGGGGGTGACTTCAACTGTGTGTTGAGGGCTAACGACAGAACAGGGAAAGGTGGTGGCGTCGACGCATCGTCCCGTGTTTTGAGCGCAGTCCTACGGGACAGCGACCTGTCCGACGTTGCCTTGGGGCGCAGCTGGCCAACCAAACGCTACACGCGCTGGCAGGGCTCGTCCCACGCGCGTCTGGACCGGATCTACGTGTCGGGGGAAGGGGTTACACGAGTGTCCGACTACACCGTCACTCCCATCTCGTTCTCTGACCACGGCCTCGTAACGTGCACCGTGGCCCTTAACACATACACGGCTAAGCAGAACTCAAGTACCCGATGGCTAATGAACTCCACAGTACTTAAAAACGAGACATTTGTCGAAAACACTCAAAAAGAAATTGAAGCACTTCGGTCGGGAACCATTAGTGTGGAAAAGTGGGAAACTTTTAAAGCACGCATAAAAAGTTTTGCAGTCACCATAGGGCGCGAGGAGGCCGCACGAAAAAAAGAAAAAAAGGGCCGCCTCACGGAGACTCTCTGCGCGCTCATCGAGGCTGATGAAGAAAGACCAGGGGAGTTTAAAGACGATATCGGGTTAATTAAAGAAGAGCTCCGGGGAGAGCTTGAGAAGAGTTTTTGGGGAGCCCTGGTGCGGAGCAGGGAGCAAAAGGTAGAGTTCGAGGCAAGGCCATCGAAGCTTTTTGCAGCCTTCGAAAGGGAGAACTCGGCACAGAAAAACATCACGGAGGTCAAACATCCCGCAGGTGTGGCAAGATGTAATGAGGAAGTCGCAAGAGCTTTCGCTGAATATTATGCAGAACTATTCTCTCGACGGTCAGTCCTAGATGCAATCCCAGCTGAAGTACTAAATCAAATTCCCAAAATACCTGAAGAAACCAAAGATTTGATCAACACCCCCATAACAGAAGCGGAAATAGAGCGTACCATCAAGAGCCTACCGCGGAACAAATCTCCTGGACCGGATGGTATCATCTCAGAATTCTATATAGCCTTTAGAAAGGAACTGAGCCCCATCCTAGCCATGGTCTTCGAAGAAATAAGAAAACAGAAGCGCCTGCCATCCTCCATGCGGACAAGTCACCTGGCCTTAATCCCCAAAAAAGTACCCACCGATTCTATCCCCGACGTTGCCGATTACCGTCCGATCAGCCTTCTCTCAACGGACTACAAGATCCTGGCCCGAGTTCTCGCCAGACGGCTGGAGAGTGCACTAAGCGCTGTAGTTGGTCCTCACCAGACATGCGGTTTCAAGGGGCGGTCCATCAATTCCAACTTACATCGCATGAGGGTAGCCATCGAGGCGGCTGAATCAGGTCTGCTACCTTTGGCCATCGTTCAACTGGACCTGAGGAAAGCGTTCGATCAGGTGGACCACAATTTTCTACTGGATCTCCTCCAACACTGCGGAATCGGTGACACAATGATCGATTGGATCAAAACTTGCTACGAGGACATATCTACCTGCGTAGTAACAAATAGGTCTGTGGGAACGCCCATAGACATCCACAGGTCGGTGCGCCAGGGCTGCCCCATGTCACCCATCCTATTCACCCTCTATCTTGAGCCACTTTGCCGTATGGCCCTTGCATCCGAGGTCATCAATGGCCTGAAGATGGGAGACGAGGAGCTCCGTGTTCTCGCCTATGCGGACGACGTGGCCTTCATCTGCACTCGTGGATCACAAGTGGGCGAGGTAATTAAACTAGCAAACCAGTTTTGCCGCTTTTCGGGAGCAGAGATAAATTTACTTAAGTCGAGGGGAGCCTGGTTGGGTGATTGGGCTTCCAAACCAAGTCACCTATTTGGAATGGCCTGGGAAGAGGAGATGTCCAATTACTTGGGAGTCAACCTCAACCAAAGCGTCGCAGTCAAAAATCGGTGGAAACCCAAGCTGACAGCTGCGGAAAGAAAGCTGCAACCATGGAGAAATAGAAACATTGCTCTATTCACGAGGGCTCATGTGTGCAATGCGATTGCATACCCCGCAGTGCTGTACGGGGCCCGCATAACTTCCATCGACGCAGACACCCTGAATAGGCTGCACCGGTCCTGGGCGGTGTTTCTCTGGCGGTCCACATTCGAGCCCATGCGCCGCTCAAACCTCTTCTGGAGCCTAGAAAAGGGTGGATTTGGGCTTGTCAACGCAGAGCTCAAACTCACTATCCAACGATTCTTGTACTTTCTGGGTCTACGCGATCCGTTCCTAGTGGCAGCCACGCAGTGCCTGGGCACCAGACACTTGGCCCCGTGGCTTGCCACGACAGCATCACTCTGCTTTGACACGCGCGGAACGAGGTTCTACAAAGAAATCGCGCTAGCCTTAGCCATGCTCGAGCAGCATTTCTCTTGGGATTATCTGCTCAAAACAAAACCCAGAAAACTATACTGGGACCTCGTGGAGAAGGTCCTGCCGCCCCCTCTCTACCGACAACCCCCAATACCTAACGATGTCTTGAAGCGAGTAAGACGACTCCCTGTGCCCACCGCCTCAAAGGACTTTTTCTTCCGCCTCCACATGGGGGTGCTGCCCGCAAAGGCACGTCTGGAGGATAAGGGTTTCTTTCTCCATGGCGGCGCGGGTTGTCTCCTCTGTGGAAAACGCGAGACGGCAGAACACGTCCTCACAGATTGTAACGCCGCGGCCGTCTTCTGGGACGAGCTGCAGACCGCGTACACCGAGCGATGGGACCTGTCGTGGTCAGGCCTCCGGCACCTGAGTGCGCCCACAGAGAACAAGGCGCTTCGGGACTGCGTGCTTGTCCTGGGGCTCCACTCGCTGTGGAGGGCCCGAGTGGATGCAGTGGAGTGCGCCAGGAACCCCAGGCCTACCTGGAGGCACTTCACGGCAAAGGCTGAATGGACAGTGAGCGTGTTGGGGGCATCAGATTCTGACACGGAGCTCCGCGACTCACTGCAAAAAGGATGCCAAGCACTGCAGGGCTTTAAAGAAAAAGAGATGCAGCGCTGGCAATGGCTGTGATCTTGCCTCACTAGTACTTTGTAGAGACGCTTTTCCCCTCTGAACATGCTTTGTACATCCTTGCCCAGAGTTTACACTCATATGTGAATATGTTACCTTCACACGATTCCCAGTTCATGTACTCTGATATACACTGTCTCAGGATGTCATATTTTCCTGCTTGTTTGTTCGTTGTTGCCACCGCAGTCCCACTACGTTGCTTACTCTGCGGCTCAAGTGAAGGCACGCCGAAAGGTGATTGGAGTCCCTTCGGCGACAGTATGTACGCGTACCAGCATTGGTCACCGCATCGAGCGTGCCAGTGCATTATGTATATATGTATATCCTTGTAAATAAAAAATTGTGTTTGGGGAAAAAAAAAAAAAAAAAAAAAAGTCGCGTCCGTGGCTTGGTCGGTAGAGCGTCGCGCTGCGGCCGCAAAGTCCGCGGATCGAAACCTGGCGCCGGATGCTGTTTTTTTTTTTTTTTTAAATATAGAGGAGCACTGCGGACGCCGACGCCGCCGCCGCCGCCGCCGCCGGCGGTGGATGGTGGGTCGCTTATAAAGTGCATTCGCACTTAAAAGTCACAATACAGCACTTCTCTACATATTTATGTTCCACCACAATAATAACGTGTGGCTTTTTATCATTAGTGTAACATTTATCATTAGTGTTTCATTTTCGGGCGGCTGTACAAAACGACTAGATGACTTCTGCTCTGACGCACAGAAAAGCCTATTTCTTCATTCATGGGAGCTAGGAGCTACGCCATGCGGTTTGCTGAAAGGAACAAGCCTGATCGAGCTTCTGTAAAGGTAAGAGAGGGGGCGGCCCCACTCCGACCGGCCGGCTGGGCAAAGAAACTCTATGGGGCAAAGCACCCGGCAAACGCGTAGCGCGATTGGCAGCCCTTGAAGCAAAGTAAGCAGAGCGCGGGTTACCAGAGGAATCAAAGGGAAATTCGTACTGTAGTATTAAGTACCGCACTTGGCTGCTTCTCCGATAATGAATGCTATATGTTTGGTTCTATCTCAGGGACCTAGAAAGGGCTGCCTGTTTTCATTCTTTTTTTTTTGTATTTCAATCCCGTTTGCTCGACGCAACAATGACTGTTTATTGTAATCAAATAAGTAGGGCTGCTATAATTTTAATTGTTATGAGGCCTAAATACCTCACTAATTAAAGGCGATTCTTACAAATCTTGGTATCATTGGTATCATTATCAATATCAGCATCTGATAAAAAATTCTCCATCTTAAAGGGGGAAAACTGCCTACAGAAATCTATTCCTTCGCTAAAGGTGACCGCTCAGGATGGCGTAAAAAAAAAAGAAAGAGAAAAAACTAGAGTGTTGCTTTTACGCCTACTTATGTTTTAAGCAGTGTGTTGAACCGGAACCGAACCCGAACCGACAATCTGAACCGAACCAGTATTTTTCTTCACTGTATCCGAACCGAAACTGAACTAAAAAATCAAGTAACGGTTACCAGTTCACGACGAAACGGTTCAACCATCCGTGGTTGATAACCCGCGGTCAATGTCATTTCCGGCCTTTCTATTTCCCGTACCATCAACTTCGTAATGTATACCCACGCCCTTTTCCCCCTCTGGTAAATCACAACACTGTCAAGGCCCTGTTCGGGGTCTCGACATGAGGAAAGGGATGCGTACCGACACTGAAAAGATATTGTTACGTGCCGGCAGAGCAAATGAGACGAATGTTGGTTAAGTATGATGAGCGCTCTATTTGCAGTAAGTGTACATGGTGGCCATGGCAGCGCCCAGCGAGTGGGCAGCGCGTGCTGCCCACTCCTTCATCGTCATTTGTAACGTCGCCGTCTTTTCCTTCTCGCAACAATACGTTGTTGCTGGCACCCGCCGCGGTGGCTGAGCAGGTAAGGTGTTGTGCTGCTGAGGCCAAGGACGCGGTTTCGATTCCCGGCCGCGGCGGCCGCTTTTCTGATGGAGGCGAAAAGCAAAGCCGCCCGTCTGATGGCGATTTCGGCGAACATTACAGATCCCCAGGTGGTCAAAGTTAACCCGAAGCCCTCCACTACGACGCACCTCATCACCCGTGTAGTGTCGCCGCGTTGAACCCCACAATTAATTAAAGTAACATGTAACATTGTTGGTGGCGGCGCGCCGAGGGCAAGGCGGCGCCAACGAAATGTCACATTCTCGGTTGCCTGCAGACAATAGAGAGTTTTAGCTGACCGTTTCTGACGGTCCGCTCCGCTCTCGACGGCCCGCTCAGCACAACCGGAGCGTCAGCAGCAGAAAGGCTTTTAGTTAACCGTATGTTCCTCGGCGGGGATTCATTCGCGTCACTGGTCGTGCCCTGTGTGTGTGGAAACCAGAACTTTATCCAAAAGAATATATAAGAATTTATATTTTCTTCAATTTATTTAAATAAAGAATTTATATTTCCTTATTTTCTTTATATTAAAATAAAAGGAAATACCGTGTTTGTTAGCTTATTTTACCTTTGCTATATAATGTGGTCACTGACACGATATAATGGTCTAAATAATTTAAAAGAAGCCGTTCAACTTTCGCATAGTCAAGACAAGGCTGTCTTTCTGGGAGCTGCACAGAAGTAGGCACGGGATTTGGTCGGCGCTTTTCGCCTCCTTTCTAAACTTCGTTGAGGTGTGTGTCATCTTTGCCGGTTCGGAAGCGCTTTCGCGGTTTCTTCGGCCATGTTTGAACTGAAGAAACGGAGTTCGCAGTAGCGCTTTCCTCCATGCGCGCTCGCCTCGCTGGGGGCAGCCATGTTGGAATTCCCCGAGTAGCGCAAGCTGCCGCAAGGGTACGCTCAGAGAGCGCGGTGAGCGGAACGGGGCCCCGCTCCGGTAACGCCACTTGCGACGGAGCGCGCCACGCATGCGCAATGGCGTTCCCACTTGCTATCGGAATGGAGCGGGCCGTCAAAAACGGTCAGCTAAAACTCTGTAATATCGACTTTGCACCCGAGGCATTGGTCTGAGACTGCACAAGCAATTAACATCAACACATCATTAGAGTTACAATAACGAAAGAGGAATGAATTTCTTATAATTATCGCGTGTAATATTTTGCTCTCACATAGCTTAAAATCAAATTTAAGGATCCAATCTTATTTTTGACCTATAACTTGGTGGCACGGGAAGGCCCTGTGCAATAAAGAAGAATGCGTGCAGGGGCAAGCAGGCCGCAAGATTGCTGAACCGCGCGCCCGAAGCCCACACCCCGAAAGCGCCTACTTGCTGCTATTTGCTGCATGTTATAATTCATAAGAATATATAGGGATACATGAAGCTTTCTAACTTTGATATGACTTCTCAGACTAACTCCGGTAAAATGTTTTCCTACCAATGCACTTGTGTATAGCTTGTGAAGCCGACTTTACGGAGGCTTAGGTATTGCAGAGTGGTTGGAAATGGTGATCACTCATTTGTAGTCAATTCTCAAAATTTATATACCACGTTCTTGTGGTTTGCTATTGGTATAGGGGTTCAAGTAGGATATTCTCATACTGAGCGTGAAAGGCAGCTCAATACCGAAGACAGCTAAGTTTCCGGTCGGTGCTATACCCCTGCTGCGGTTCCTTACGCGCTCTGTGTGGGACGACAAAGGGACCATAAAGAAATACAACCTCGTTTTAGTTGAAAGAACTAGCTTTTTGTAACTCGAGCAACTTTATTCTGGCACCGAAGGACGTTAAACCACTCGTGATATCAAAACGCAAGCAGCGGCCGCATCTCCGAATACTGTCCTCCCGTTTCACAATACTTGAACCGAATGTCTGCATTTTCATTTATTTATTTTTTTACACAACGCCTACCTTTAAAGAGAATAACGTACGAGGTGAGAAATATTAGGCCATGCCTACCGACTAAAGAAAAAAAACGTCGTTTCGTTGCAACAAATACCCAAGAATAACACAGAGAACCGTAACCATACAGGTTTTGACGTGGGACGCTCAATTCGTCCGCAATATAGATCTTCGGGCGAGATAACTGCAGTTCCAGGCCGTTGTGTATCTTGCAGTGCACATGTAGTAACGACCGCGGAGACATCTCAGGTCAAGCACCATTCGGTCTGACTCGGTAACGAAAAGAAAAAAAAAATTGGCCGCGTATCTGCTCCTTTCGTTGCAAATGTCGTCAAAAGACGATAGACTTTATCGACTTTTGCCAAGTAAATGCCTCCCTTCGCTTTACCGCTCACCTCTCATGTTGTTCCTCTTGCGTCGCGCTCCTCCCAAGGTAAAGACACCAAAGGTTCGCTTAAATAATTTTAAATTTCCCGCGTTCCACTGCTCCAAACCGGGTGTCTCGATGCGAACGCTGCCGTACGGCGAAGACGCGCGTTAATCGAGGCACCCTACTTCAACGTTTATAGAACCGCGTTTCCCTACTCCACGTGCGTTGCAAGCAGAACGTGGAAACTATCTAGTGGAACCTTGCGTAACTGTTGCCGGTTGATTTCTTAAAATGGCGCCAGAAGCTATAGTGGCGCTGGCGACAGCAGGCGACGGCGGAGTAAATTATTTTTCTGCAGTTGATGAAGTATTTAATTTCGCAAAAGTCAAGCATGTTTGAATTCTTATAAAGGAACACTGCAAATATCACTTCTGTATTGATTTGTTGTCTCATATTTACGTAATGTCTTGTTCTTCTTCAACAATGTTGACAAGTATGAACATTACACCGGACCAAGACGGGTAGATTTAGCTGTGACTATATAAGACTATTGCGCAGGCATTGTTTTGCTTTGGCCGGGTGGCTGAATCGAGTCACAGACAGACAGACGGACAGACATACAGACACACAGACATACAGACAGACCAAAATTTCTGGGTTTAAGTAGCCCAAGAAAGACTATCGTCTTTAAAATGCCTGATTACGATAACGTGGTCAGCGCCTCCCACTTCCCCCCTCGCTGCTAAGTTCGCCGGTCGTATACGCACACCGCGCTCGATGAGATATTCCGCGCCAGAGGACCGCTACTCGGCGTCGTCCCACCGGAGCCTCTGAACGCTCAGCACGTGAGTGAATCGATAGCCGCATCGTATACCGGTACGCAGCCACAGTGTAAAGTGGCTCAGTGGAGCAACTTTTGGCTGCCTTGTAGGTTGAGCGCCGCAACACCTATCAAACAAAAGTGCCCGAACGTGACCCCTGATTCACAGTCATGAGCAGCTTAACAGGAAACTGTGAAGGAAACAAAACAGTGGGTTGTTACGCACCGAAGCTGCACTTGGGCTTTGTGGCGCGCTAAAGTGGAGGGCTGAAAATGAACGTAGGTCACTCAGAGGTATTGAATTTGGTCAAAAGGGCGTTTTTGTTTTCCACCTCTATCAGAAAAAAGGCCGTGGCGTCTTCGCGCTCAGACGCACGTCTTAGCCACTAGCTGAGCCGCCACGGCGCGAGTACCGAGGGATATCGTTAGCGTGGTTCAGCCTCGATTACTGCAATAGCGACATAGATTGAGAATGATAGGGCCGCCGACCACCTCTGCACGAATGAGGTGTTTTGTCTGCTATGTGATATGTCTATTTGTCTTCTACGCGATTTAGCTGCTTTGGTCCATGTGTTAATTAGTGCACAATTTATACTGAGCCGTGTCAATTGCACAAAAACCTATACACATTGTCTCCTTTCCCGTCGCTTTCTGCGTTAACTGATTACAAATAGGGGGGTGTATCTAGGAACAGCGCAACCATACCACGCCAGTGAGAAATGTTTTTCTAGTCGGACAATAAGAAAAAGACAGACGGACAACCAATGCGCCGTTTTTCGTGATGTGACACTGCATATACGGGCCGTCCGATTAGCGCGCAAGGGTCGGCTTCCGATCACTTTGTCACGCGGCCGTGCAGCACCGTCGGTATAGCTCGTCGATCGCATCGTCATTCTAGGTTAACTTGTGCATGACCATGGCACAGCACTTTGATTAGTCAATGAAGGCGAAAATGTACAGAGGGATACATAAATGAACTAGCGTATACCCAACATGCCGGTAATGTTCGTTCCTGTGCCGATGTCAGAATGAGTATACGTATCGAGAACTCAAATTAGAACGACGCATCAGCCCACTAGAGGAATGAAAACTTCAGAGCCACCTGAAATGCAGCCTTGCGGCTACAAAGGAAAGCTTCGAAGTCGAAGAACAATTCGTACTGGTCGAGGACGAATTTTTTTTCGACTGTGATATTCTCGAGAAAGCTGTACAGCTGTCCTTTCAGGTAGATGTCAAATTTGTCATCGCAGATACTTACTACACCTTGGGAATTTCCCCTAGATAATGGTCGATTAACGCTCATTATGGTTGCAAAATCTGAACGAAATGTTTATTTTGAATTGTTCTCCGAGGCGGCAAAAGGATTGTGGCCGCCAGCCTATAGCCTCGGAGGCGTTGTGGAATTACAATAAGCGGAATTGGTTTGTCCTTCTCCCCTAACCCTCCGCTCTCTAAGGAGTGGGATACATAATGAAAGATTCGAGGCCAGGTGCAAGTTGCTGCTGTTAGCGTTGGCTTCTTGTTACACTGCGGCGAGGTGGAAAGTCAGGGACACTTGACGACGCGAAGATGGGTGCATGTTCTAAAAGTGTGCCCGTGATCTTGTATAATGGTAGCGTAGTGCCTCTACATCAACCTGAATCACCGCCGCTACGAGCGGGGGAATCCTGTTGTGTTGTGTGTCTGATTGTACGCACGGATTGATTTAGTTTGCTTCAAGAAGGAAGTATACGGACGGCTCATGAACTGCTCCACATACCCAACGCCAACTTGTGAAACGTCTTTGACTGTTCGCCTCTTTGGACCAACCATAGGAAGGGGGGATCCACACTTCGGGACCATGAATGGTCAGCGTTTCCTGCTGACTAATCCACAACTTTCGTAACTTATGTGACATGTTCGGCATCATCACGAACGGGACTTAGAGCGCTCCTTTAATTCTGATGGTCTACGTGGCCGACTTTAGAAACACGGTAGCTCTTACAAAAGTTGTGTGCGCGCGTTTTTAAGAGTGTTTTAGGGCGCAGCCCTTCGGCGGCCGTCTCTGGGCTGAGCCGGATGTCGGCGTAACCGAGGGAACGATGACCTGGACCGACGAGTGAAAGAAAAAGCGAAAGATGAAAGAAAGCAAAGGATGAGAGCCGCCAGCGCTCTCCGAAAGTATGCAGTGAGGGAGGGAAGGGGGAAGTATGCTTTGCCATAGAATAGCTATTCTAGTAACGTTGACTTTGCCCGCGTGGGCCTTCCGAGCACATCTCCGGGGGCGGCGACGTACACAGACGTACCTGGCCTATAAATCACCACCACCCATGAGGTGCTCGACGGCGCGACGCCGGGGCGAAATCGTGAGGGCGGCGTGCGCGTGACTATGATGTGAGTTCGCTTAAGACGCAGTTCGCGGTCCCTTCCCGAGACGCACTTCGCGCCGCCGCCGCAGATGCTCATCATAGCTGCCGTCCAGAGAACCCACGAGTGAGTGCTGCCTCAGCGAACTGCTGCTGCTCCCAAATATCGCATTAAGGAGTATCGTAATCACCAGTTTCTTTTTTTCCTGCTCTTTCCCGTTTTATCTTTTCCTCCCTACATCCGCTTCCCCAGCGCATAATAACCAAGCGCTCTTCGTTGCCTGGTTAACCCTCCTGACTTTCCTTTTTATTTCTATCACTCGTGTGGTAAATTAAAATTGGAGTTTGGCGTGTAGAGCTATATACCTGGGGCATAAGGCGTGCCATAGGAAATGGCGGCGGATTAATTGAGTCAATCTGGGAATGTTTAAAATGAGGCGAAATCTCGACCCATTGCTGTATTTGTTTTTTTTCCTGCACCAGAAAAGCAGCCGCTGGGACCGGGAGTCCAGCACGCGACGTTGTGATCAGTAGGGCGACGCCTTAGCCACCGATTTTCTGCGGCGGGTTCTCTCCAGCTGTGGTACAACAGAGAGGGAAAAAGAAAGAAAAGCGGCAGGTACGACATAATAAGGAGATAAAAGGAAGTTGAAATAGAAAAAGAGCCCTCAAATCGATCGAAATTTAAAAATACAACTACTTCGGGGTGCAGTGGGCGCTCCACGCATTAACGTCCGAGTATTTTCGTCGTTTTTCTTTTTTTAATTGCCACTACAAAATTACGAATCGTCGTGGTGCGAGCAGACGTCGAAGCCGGGTAAGTTTAGTATCTCGCTTGCGACATAAAGTGGCGCAGTGGGTAGAGCACCATGTACCTTGCGTTCCGCCCGCAGGGTCGTGGGATCGAAACCAGGCGCCGGTAAGTATTATTTTTTTATATAGTGTAGGGGGAGGGGTGCGGACCTGTTGTTGAGAGCGAGGAGGGTAGCGTGATGCGGGAGAGGAGGAGTGGGGGAGAGGGCGCACCTGGAACGGCTGTTGCGGACGCCGAGGCACGCCAACGCCGACAACGCCGGGTGACATCGTGAGTTAGAGAAATGCTCTGCATTTAAAAAACATCCCCCTCGCGAGGGGCACGGTCAAATGCAGAGCATTTTCGGGGGGCGCACGACGTTAAGTAGGTTGGGGTACTTGTAGCCGTACGCCACGCACATCGCAGGGACCACGCCGCGGATCATCGAGTCTTTGCAAGAGTTGCACACCGCGAACGTGCGGAACCGCTCCAACGGACCAGCGTCCGTCACGTCAGCGATGTTGTCCACGACCTCGATCACCCGCGACGACGCGACGGTACTGTCGAGGCTTCGGTTGTTGTTGTTGCGGTTGCCGTCGTTGACGACGAAGCCGGCAAAGTTGTCGTTATCGGTGTTGTTGTGCGTTACCGGTGTTGCGACGTTGGTGTTGGATTGCGTCGCAGCACTGGTTGAAGGTCTTGATTCTATCCCGTACAACGCTGACTCCGACGACAGCATCTCAAGAGAGCGCAGGCGATGACTGGATTGGAGCCCCGCACGTACCCGACTTTATCTGGTTCGAAAGAAATTGACAGCGAGAGCGAACGCCGAGAACCGCCCCATCACGGCACGACCGCACCACGACCACGTCACGACTACGTCACGATCACGCCACAAATGTTGTTCCTCCCGCCGCAAACTACGACGCATGCGCGCCCCACCTGCGATCCGAGCACGCAGAGAACACGGGAGGAGCAGCGGAGAGCGGGCGAGGAGGAGTGGGGGAGAGGGCGCACCTGGAAGGGCTGTTGCGGACGCCGAGGCACGCCAACGCCGACAACGCCGGGTGACATCGTGAGTTAAAGAAATGCTCTGCATTTAAAATAAATGCGGGTAGTCGTTATAGACAGAGCCAGTGGCCTCGCAGTAGAAAATGCCGCTATCACGCGGTGGGAGGGGGGGGGGGGGGGGGGGGAGGGTAAGATGCGTATGCTCGAGTAAATGCGCCACTGCTTCGAGGTCCAAAAGGCACAGAGGCACAGGAGAGATATGCCCATCAGTTTGACCGTGGATGCACGAAAACTTCCGGGTAAATGTTCACGTTACGTGGCGTGGAAGGTTATTTGACAGTTTTAGAAAGTTGCCGTAGCAATTACACAATGTCAAAAGCAGCATCTCGAGTGGCTAAAAAAAGGCGGCAAGTTCCACTTTTGCGTTTAGAACGTATAAATACCCTGCTAAAGTTTCGGGAAGAAAAATTCATCGAGGTACTTAACTCTGCTTACGTGCTTTGAAGGCGAAAGACTGGCGATACGTATTAACAACTTCTTTGTTGCAACATCGCATTTGCGTTGTTTTCTTTGCTTTTGTTTTTGGTCTTTTGCGAGAATTACTTCAACCGCATTCTTATTTTATGCTACACTATGTATGAGTCTCCTTTTTCTCTTTCGTTTCTCCATCTTACGGCGCGATTTACGTCAGCAAGCAGACTGGCCCACGCCACAGCTTCAATAGTATCAGGGTTCTGCGCGGATGGTCTGCACCTGTTCTACTCTCGTACCATCACGTTAAGGTGTCACGCGGCACGCATTATTCTGCAGCTTTTGCATTTCAAATTCATAGTTTTGTGAATTTTATGAAGCGGGAACATTACCCCTCAAAGCTCCCGATTCCTGGCCAATCCCCCAAGAGGGAACTCGCCACGAAGAAAGAAAGAACAACAACGACAACACCCCCAACGGCCCTTCTCAGCAACCTCCGCTGTGCCCCCAGTCCCTCCTACACGACCTCACACCTTCACGAGTGCAACGGCAAGCTCGCGCCGACTACCAAGAACCCTTTACTTCGGACACTGCCACATGCTATGCTGACGCCGCATACTCCCCTACTTGTGGCTCCACTGCTTGCGTCATTATGTCCAGCTTCACTGGCACCCCAATCACCTCCACAGCAGTCCCTTATCCCCATCCTACTTCACCCTTAGCCCTGGAAATGGCGGCGATCGTTCAAGCAACTAGAGAACTCACTTTCATACCCCGTTCTCTCCGCTATCGCGTTTGCTCCGGCTGCAGGGCAGCGATTCGAGCTCTCCGCGACAACCGACATCCAGAAGATCTGCATGACGACCACTCTGAAACTCTCTCGCTCCTCTCCCCTTCCTAGGTCACCGTGGTGTGGGTGCCGGGCCACTCAGGGATCATCGGTAATCAGCTGGCTTACCAGCTGGACCGCGAGATTTACTATGTCTCCTCCATCCTTAACAGTTTGCTTCACGAGGTGTTTGTTTTAAACAGCCGTAAAAGAATAAAGTCTGCACTTATTTAGCTGTATCAGTAACAGATTTATGAAAATTGTATTGCACGTATCATGGCAAACCCTGAAAAGCACTGCCGGGCACTGCCCCACCAGCCCCCTCTGCCTTTTCAAGGGACGCAAATGTGTTCTGTTATAAAATTATTATTATTAATTTTATTATTACTATTAGTACCATTACGGACTGTTTCTGGCTCGTAAAATTTAGCTTCAGCAGTCGAAAGGCGACGTATCAGCAAAGTTAAGAGGCAGTGGCATGGCGCAGTTCCAGTTTCAGCTTTGTTTCAGTTTATTATTCCATATTAAGAATCGAAGCCTCGAATATCTGGTTCTCGCATCAGAGTCGCCTCGTTTTTGTCCTCATGCACTGCATAAGGCTGGAAGGAAGCGACGAAGGAAGTTACGTGGTCTCTGGTTTGTGTTCGTTTGCATGGACTTGTACATTGATACAAGCCCGTAGGGATCTTTGTGATAAGCTAAACACTACGCCTTGGTTGATCGGCCATTAGGTGATCCCAGCGGCGGCTCTCCGTAAGGGGCCATGCAGACAGATTACAACTTTCCTCAATTTGAAAGGACAAGCTGTTGGTAACTCTCTGAACTCAATTCCAGCCGCGAACGATGTTTTTTAACCCTCTGTCATAGGAATCAGTAAAACACGTAAGTGGAATGTGCAGCGAAATCTGCAGCTGAGCATGATTTGCGGGTCGGCGGCTGTCTTGTGGGTGTGCTTGGCGAGCGACGTCCTGCTGGCGGGTCGCTTCGGCAAAGGTGTACTGGCGTCATTTCCATGACAGATGTGACGTCAGAGAAATCTTGGTGTCGTCATCATCATCATCATCATCATCATCATCATCATAATCATCATCAGCCTATCTACGCCCACTGCAGGGCAAAGGCCTCTCCCATTATTCTCCAATTACCTCGGTCCTGTGCCAACTGTGACCAATTTATCCCCGCAAACTTCTTGATCTCATCTGCCCATCTAACTTTCTGCCGCCCCCTGCAACGCTTGCCTTTTCTAGGGATCCACTCTGTTACCCTTAATGACCAGCGGTTATCTTGCCTTCGCATTACATGACCTGCCCACGTCCATTTCTTTTTCTTAATCTCTACTAATATGTCCTTAACACGTGTTTGTCCCCTGACCCACTCCGCTCTCTTCTTGTCCCTTAATGTTACACCTATCATTTTCCGCTCCATTGCACGCTGAGTCGTTCTCAATTTAAGTTGAACCCTCTTAGTGAGCCTCCAGGTTTCTGCCCCGTAGGTAAGTACCGGTAAGATGCAGCTGTCATACACTTTCTTCTTCAGCGACAATGGTAGGCTGCTATTCATTATCTGATAATGTCTGCCATATGCACCCCACCCCATTCTTATCCTTCTAATTATCTCTGCCTCATGGTTGGGATCTGGGGTCACAACTTGGCCTAAGTAGATATATTCGCTTACCACTTCCACTGCCTCGCCACCTATCTCAAACCGCTGTGCTCTGCCGAGGTTATTGATCATTACTTTAGTTTTCTGCATATTAATTTTCAGGCCCACGGTTCTACTCTGTTCGTCCAGTGCGGAAAGCATGCTTTGCAATTCGTCCCCCGAGTTACTTAGCAAGGCAACGTCATCAGCAAATCTGAGGTTACTGAGGTATTCTCCATTAACCCTTACTCCCACCTGTTCCCAATCCAACGTTCTGAATACTTCTTGTAAACATGCTGTGAATAACATTGGAGAGATTGTGTCTCCTTGTCTGACACCCTTCCTTATAGGTATTTTACTGCTCTCCTTATGGAGGATGATGGTAGCTGTGGACCTATTGTAGATATCCTCTAGCATTCTTACATAATGCTCATCTACCCCCTGGTTCCGTAATGCCTGAATGACTGCTAGGGTTTCGACCGAGTCGAATGCTTTCTCATAATCTATGAAGGCTATATATAGGGGTTCAGAATACTCAGCGCACTTCTCTATCACCTGATTGATCGTGTGAATATGGTCCATTGTTGAATAACCTTTACGGAACCCTGCTTGTTCTTTAGGTTGACTGAAATCTAAGGTTGCAGAAATTCTGTTAGCGATTACCTTGGTAAGTACCTTGTAGACGACTGACAGTGAGCTGATCGGCCTGTAATTTTTCAAGTGCTTCATGTCGCCTTTCTTATGGATTAGGATGATGTTCGCGTTCTTCCAAGATTCCGGTACACTTGCGGTCATTAGGCATTGCGTATACAGGTTTGCCAGTTTTTCGAGTACAATTTCTCCGCCATCCTTCAAGAGGTCTGCTGTTATCTGATCCTCACCAGGTGCTTTGCCCCCTTTCATTTCTTTCAAAGCCTTCCTTACTTCTTCGGTCGTTACTGGTGGGATGTCTATCTCCTCTGAACTACTGTCTCGTTCGGCATTATCCTGGATGTCCCGGCTACTGTACAGGTCCCTATAGAACTCATCGGCCACTGTGACTATTTTATCCATATTTGTGATGAAAATCTGATTTTTCCCCGCGCCAAGACGCCTCTTTACTGCTTTCAGGCTACCTCCGTTCTTTACAGCGTATTCGATCCTCTCCATACTATACTTCCGTATGTCAGCTGTCTTACGCTTATTGATTAACTTCGAAAGCTCCGCTAGTTCTATTCTGTAAGCTGCGGTAGAGACTGTCATGGTTTGCCATTTCCTAATTAGATCTTTCGTCTCCTGTGAAAGTCTACCAGTATCCTGTCTAGCCATAGTGCCCCCGACTTCTACTGCACACTCCATGATAATGAGTGTAAGGTTGTCGCTGGCTTCCTGTGTCGTAAGCTCGGCTTCATCGTTAAGAGCTGAATATCGGTTCTGCAGCGCGATCCTGAATTCTTCTGCTTTACGTCTTACTGTTAGCTCATTTATCGGCTTCTTTCGTACTAGCTTGTTGCGGTCCCTCCTCAAATCTAGCCTAATACGTGATCTTACCATACGGTGGTCACTACACCTTACCCTTCCGAGCACTTCCACATCCTGCACGACGCCGGGGTTATCGCATAATATGAAGTCTATTTCATTTTTATGCTCCCCATTCGGGCTCCTCCAGGTCCACTTCCGACTCTCCCGTTTACAGAAGAAAGTATTCATTATGTGTAGGTTATTCCGTTCTGCAAACTCAACTAGTAGGTCCCCCCTGCTATTTCTACAGCCCAGACCATAGTTCCCAACTGCCTTGCCTCCAGCCTGATTCTTGCCTACTTTAGAATTGAAGTCCCCCATAACTACGGCATACTGTATTTTTACTTTAGCCATTGCCGATTCCACATCTTCATAGAGGCGTTCCACTATGTGGGCGCGTAGCCCTGCACCACCTTGACCTTGTACCTCTTATTGAGCCTAATTACAAGACCTGCTGCCCTTTCGTTAATGCTATAGTATTCTTCTATGTTGCCAGCTATGCTTTTATTGACTAGAAATCCCACTCCCAGTTCTATTCTGTCCTATAGACCCCGGTAACATAGGACGTGTCCATTTTTCAGCACCGTAAATGCCTCGCCTGCCCTCCTAACCTCGCTAAGCCCTATTACATCCCATTTAATGCCCTCTAATTCCTCGAACAACACCTCGACTCGCTTCGCTAGATAAGGTTCGCGCGTTAAACGTTGCCAGGTTCAGATTCCATTGGCGGCCTGTCCGGATCCAGGGATTCTTAGCACCCTCTGCTGCGTCACAGGTCTGACCGCCGCCGTGGTCAGTTGCTTTGCAGCCGCTGGAGACTGAGGGCCGAGGGTTAATTGGCGTATTCATGGGAGGTTGTGGCCGTTACTACACAAGGGTGGCCAATCCTGCTCTGGTGAGGGAGTGCATTACCGGCAATGGTCGCCGGGGTCAGGCCGCACCCCAAGCCCCGTTGTGCAATTCCATCAATACGCGAATTTTTTTTTAATCCGGTGGGAATTGTCCGGCACCGGGATTTGAACCACGGTCCTTCTGCACGCGAGGCGGATGCTCCACCTCTACGCCATCGCTGCTACCACCCATCGCTGCTACCACCCATCGCTGCTACCTAGATTGGGGGGGGGAATCTTGGTGTATCCCGGCATAAAACACTTTGGTGTCAAAATACAAAACCCGAAAAAGAAGAACCCTAAGTATAACGTACTTGATTGATTGATTGATTGATTGATTGATTGATTGATTGATTGATTCCTATTGGTTTCCCCTTTGTAGCGAGGTGATGACATGTCATCTTACCAAAAAGGACAAATATACCTATGTTTTATACTCTTGGTTTAATACTATCGCTGATTAGGGCAGGCTCAAAAGCTTATTAGGCACAAAATACTTTTTTTTTTTCTGTTACAGGTGGTAACTGTCCTAGGCAATATTCCCCCCTCTGCTCTTCTTCCACCACCATTCTAATCTTCTTTTCGTCCCCTCGACAGCCTTGAAGTGTACTTTCTCTGTGCTACCCTTAAATCCTATGGCTTCTGGAAGCCGAATATTTCCCTCATGTAGATTTGGATGGATACCCTCACATTCTAACACTATGTGCCGCATAGTTTCTGTTTCTTTTCCGCAGACCACGCATCAAACCCCATCATTTTGTGAATACTTCCCCACAAAGCTCTTAGTTCGCAAGCAACCTGCTCTAGCCTTAAAAAGCAAAGCACTGCCCATGGAATTATCGCAGAAATTTTCATTTCTGATGTTCAATTTCTCAGCCATGTACATCTCTAACGACGTTTTAGCTTCCATTTTTTCTCTCCATTTATTCGTTCCAATCTGCCTTGCCTCTTTTTTGGTTACCTTGGCTGTTTTGGATTCTCCACTGTTCTTTCCGTATTTCATCGTTAGCCTTCTAGTCTTCCTTAACCACTGCGTATCCACGCTTTTCAAGTATAGGTACTCTTTAGTACTAAAGGTTGCTTCTCCGCAAGAAGACCCTTTGTGCAGGGGTGCACCCTTCACAGGCCCCTTCCTTCGTTGTACTGGCGTCAATTCCGTGATGGATATGACGTCACTGAAATCTTAATGTATCCCGGAATAAAACACTTTCGTATTAGGAAAAGATAATGAATATTGAAATACTTTCAAACTTTGCGCTACACGACGTTGGTGGTGACGTAATTGGGGGATACTAAAGCGAAAGCGTACTAATCAGTGTGTTAACTGCAGGTTAGCATTCAAGTGATACGATGAAGCGTAACTATAGAGGCGCCACTACAATCGCACCCTGATGTTTCTTGGCGGTGGCTTTGGTCGGCAGCCGCCAATGGCACAGAGAAGTCCTTCTGACGCCGTACGGACCCGGCGAGAAAGTGATCGGCGAGTCGCCAGTGCTCCATCTGCTTGCCATAACATCTAGCCGAATGGTTGGAAGTTCGCATTACAGTTGGCCTCGTTGTTATTGGGTCCATGCCATGTTTTGCATGAACCAAACCTGTACTCTGCCTCTAAGGCCGCCTTGGCGTTCAGTCAAATTCTTGTTGCTTGAGCAGGCAAACGGTTGCCAGAAAGCACAGAGAGGACGATCGCAAAGCAAGCAAGCACCAAGGCAAATATCCCCTTGAGCGGTGCCAGTATTTTAGGTACAATAGAAGGTAATTGTTTCACTGCAATTACCCAGGAGTACTTTGCGCTAGTGCAAAAATTTGTATTGCTGCCGGTTAAAAGTCCCCGTCAAGCAAATATCGAGCATGTAAAAACAAGGACAGTTAATGAAGGGAAACATCTACCCGGAAAAATATTTCGTATAGGAAACGGTACTCTAGAGGGTGTCTTCTCCGCATGGTTGTGACGCACGCTCCGGCAATGCTATTGAGCAGGCATGGTCGCGCACAAAAAAAAGTTAGAGTAATCTTCGTTCGCAAAAGTTTTGTTAACGCGAAACGTAATAAATCACGCCTCAAAGGGACCATGAAGACGGAATACAAGTTATTTTTAATCGAAAGATTTCGCGTTTTATAGTGCCCCCAGCGCTTGTCCGGAAGCAAATGATGCCGCATTCACTGAGGAATTAATCAATTTAGGCTAATATTTTGATTCTCCCGCCACATCGTGTGTCTTCGTAATGTCAGCAATGAAGTAATAAGCGCGTGTATTCAAGCAAACTTCCAGTGTGTCATTCAGGTTTGCGGCCTTGCTTGCCGTCAGCCCACCCAGATGGCGCTACTATACTCATCCATGGACCGTTTGCCGCTGTTGCGTTTTTTAGCGTATTTGCACTTGGCTTGTTTTTGCTACTGTAGAAAGTAACCGTTTCGTGAAACATGGGGTCACGTTTCGACAAACAGGGTCACGTAAGACAACTCCGCTTAGGTCAATCGGCCAGTGTCGTGTAAAACAACTTCAAAGCGGCGGAGTCCTGTGCAGCTAAAAAAAAGCATAGTGCGCCCAGTACCAACAGCATTGCGCATCGCTACTTCTATGCTTACGTGCATTTTCGTAACTTTCATTGTTTACCGCACCATTCTTACTGCTGTAAAATGAATAGGCATTAGATTAAAGCCGAAATAGTTCGTTCGCCAAGCCTATAAGCCGTGCCTAATTTGCATTTGCTTTTGGCGGCCTCAGCCAATCGCACAGCTAGCCACATATGACATCGTAGGTTCTGTTGCGGGAAATGAGCTAGTAGGTCGCATGGGCATTCCCTTTTTTCCTAATTATGTAGCTTATTACACGAACACCAAAGGGTTCGTGTAACAATTAAGGGTGTCCGCGCGTCCATTCGCGACGCTCCCCTTTGTCACCCTTTCCAAACGTTGCCCCCGGTGCAAAAAAAAAAAAAAAAAAGGTCAGTGCCCTTACACTCTGTGAAGAAGGATGGCCAGAGAAGCTGGGCGCAGTGCACGAAGTGCACGAAACAACACACGTTTGCTTGTAATTTGCGAGTTAGCATACTTCCTAGCTAGTTAGCTGAATGAAACTTGGAAGGACTGAAGTTTTACTCCAGGGCACAAACATGGGGCTGTCTGTTTTTCTCCCGCGTCGTAGGCATCTTGCTGTTTGTGTAACAAAACCACTCCACAACAAAGGACTGCAGTCAGGTCGCATCGGGACGTGAGGCATCCACGCTGAAATCTCCCACCGGCAGAACGGGAATGTCAACGGTGAGCGCGCGAAGCCTGCTTTTCGCGTGCCCCCCCACCCCCCTCCACCCCAAATGCACGCACAAAAATGGCAGGTGGCAGATACACGCCGCGCGTGCAAGCAGTATACACGACTCGAGAAAGAGGCGGCGGTGGGGAGACGTGTAATGTGGGGCTGTTGGCGGCCAAGCGGCCAAGCGGCTGGCGGCCAAGCTTCATGCGGTGGAAGCGCAGGGGTGTCCACTGCGACTTCACTGGCTGCCATCGCACGTGAACATCACGGGCAACGAGGTTGCAGACGCCTTGGCCAAAGGTGCTGCTCGCCAGGCAGGGGTTCCAGCCTCCCGGGATGTGGTGTCATTTGACGCTGCAAGGACTATCCTGGCACGAGTGGTGGAGGCCAAGCATCCAGATGCCCGAGTAGTCAGTGGCCAGGCCCCACGGGTCTTGCCCGGACGCATTAGCAGAGATGCCCGGTCGCTCCTTCTTCGCCTGCGGCTCAATTGCTGCAACGTGGGAGCGCGCTTGCACCACCAAGGCCGCCGAGCATCCCCCACCTGCGCCGACTGCCCAGAGCCCGAGACGCTAGAGCACTTGCTGTGCTCTTGCCCGCAGCACGACACCGCAAGGACACAACTCCGGGCCGAACTCCAGCGACTCGGTGCCCCAAGCCACAAGCTAGAAGACTTCCTGTTCCCCACGGGACCGGACGCCATCCGACGGGAGGTCTTCCAGCACCTAGTCAACTTCCTGGTTACAACAGGACTAGCACTGCGTTTGTAGCCATCGAGTCATGGACTAAACGAACGCGATATTGACTATCTCCCACTCTCCTAACGCTCTCCTCTTCCCCCTTCTCTCTTCCTATCCTTTGAAGCCCCAATCCCCTTCCCTGGACTGGGTCATATGAGGGTGAACTCCCGTTGAGTTCAACAATATCCCCAGGCCTTTTCTCTTCCCTCCTTTGTTAATAAATCACCACCACCCCTACCTCCTTAGATGGCCATGCTTCACTGCGCACCACACAATGGGGAAAAAAGCCCGCCCAGAAAAACAAATCTTACACTGATATTCTTAAAGTCCGCTTCTCCCCTAGAGACAAATGCATTGCTGAAAGACATTTCTTCAGGTACAATATAACGCATCGTGTATGAAAACATGGAATCTCTAAGACCTTTATTTACTTTTTATGAATTTTTCTATACGCTGAACACAAGTCCCCGAGTTTTCGTTCCATATGCCGAGTTGTCGTTCCCCACGGGCGCGAGAACCGAAGCGGGGGGGGGGGGGGGAGGGAACGAGGGGAATTAGGCATGTACAGCTTCGCTCTAAAGGAAAAATACAGTGTCTTTGCTGCATGGCAACTACGTTTCACTTCCCCGTGCAGCAGGGGGTTTGAAGATCGCTTTTTGCTATACTCACAAAAGGCGGGCATAGAAGTAGGTGGATGGGCAACTTTCTGCGCAAGAGCAGATCTCTTGAATTTATGACACACATCAACATATGACACCGTGGGTTCCCCCACCACTTTTTCAAGCAAGCCTACAAGGGGTCCCCAGCACACCCATGGCTTACAACCACTGCTCTAGACATCCCCTCCGATGTCTGAATTTTCAGATAACCAAACGTGTCATCACTGCGATGGCAATGAGGGACGTGTCACCTGGTATAATCGTCAGTTTTTTAGGCCGTGTAAAGCGGACAATGTCGGGTTTTTTCAACGAAGCCAAACATTCATAATAGATATAGCACAGAAAACTTTAAGCATACTATATGAACTTTCTGCTTTTAAAGCAAAGCTTTTTACCTCTACCCCCCAAGGGTTCTTTCACGACCGTTGGTGTCACTAGAAAACTCCAGCGAACAAATAAAAGAATTTACTGGCGCCGCCGGGAATCGAACCTGGAACTAATAGACTAAAAAAGCCAGAGCCCGTTATCGTACCGATTTAGCTACGAGCCCAAGCAAAGACGGGGAAGACAGGTGGCGTACTCACCAAGCACATCTACGGGTTTACTCTCTGCGTTCTCGCTGAATGCCACGTGAAAGCGTCACGCGACCACTCACGCCCGTCTAGCGGCCCTGTGCGCACCTTGCTCATGTGTTAAGAGTTACATAAATTAAAGGAAGCTAATACCAATGCATGGCATCTCACTTCTAGTACGCCAGTGTGCTAAAGCCTGTGGCCTCCAGTGTTCACGTAAAAAATCACAGCTCCTTGTCGTACGCCCTCACGCCAAATCAAAGAATACATTCAAATACTCCGGGATGGCGAGGCCATCACTCCAAGCCCCAGCATCAAGATCCTGGGCCTACATCTCGAGGCTAACACCAAGAGTGACGTCTCCTTCCAGCGCCTCAAAAACAGCATTGATCAAATCATACACATGATCAGGCGAGTTGCCACCAAGAAGCGAGGCCTAAAGGAATCCGGTACCTTTCGATTAATTGAAGCTTTTGTCCTCTCGAGAGTCACTTACGTCCACCCCCTGTCTTCTTCTCAACAAGGAAGACATAAGGATGCTTTATATAATGATTAGAAAGGAGGTCGAGCAGGCCGTTCGTCTTCTCATGACTGCGTCCACACAGAGGCTGCTTAGCACGGGGCTCCACAACACGGTGGAAGAGCTGATAAAAGGACATCTTTCTAACCAGAAGGTCCGACTCAGAACTGCGGTGGGTAACCGCATGCTTCACCAGATTGGCTGAGCAGCCCAGAATGTCACTCCGCTTGACGTACTCCCAGACTCTTGGCGACTAAAACTAAAGATGCTCCCTTTGCTTAGAAATATGAACCCCTCACATGACGAGGGTCACCGATAAGCACGGGCTCAAGCGCTAAACACCACCCTCGGTGGGGATCATGCAGTTATCTACACAGACGCCTCCAAACATCGAGGGCAGCAATACGCCATCATCGTGGCTACCTCCAGCACCAACCTCCTTGCGTGTACCTCGCTTAGAACCCGAGAAATGACGGCAGCAGAAGAGGCAGCCATCACCCTGGCTCTCACTCAACCAGGGGTTCGGTGGGTTGTCACCGATCCCCACAAGCCTAGTGGAATTACCAGTCGGGTTGGGTGTCCTGACCTGCACTGCGCGCGCTAAAAAACCACTCCCCAAACGGTTCCATTCAGCTCATCTGGACACCCCCTCAGGCTTCAATGGAGGGCAACAAATACGCCCACCCAACAAGCCTGTGCTTTCACCTCCCGTGCTATGGAGCTGCACGAGGGCAGTCACCGGCTTGTAACATTCAGGGAGATAACCCAGCATTATCGCCTTCTGAGACAGACCGTACCTACGCCTTACCCTGACCCAGAAAACAACAAACTACCCTACAGCTCATACAATGCGGGCTCCTTCCCACAGCCTACGCGTCTTCACTTAATGCATCCGAATCGCTACGACGCTCCATGTAAATTTTGCTGAGAAGTAGGAACACTGCGCCCCGTAATCGGGGTGTGCGACTTTAGCCCTGAGCACCCTCCTCTCTTTCCGTCAACAACCCAACAAGAGGAATGGGAGATGCTGCTGTCCAGGCCCTCTCTACCTACCCAGCTTCAGCGGGTGGACAGAACACAGGCCGCGCGGACTGCATATGGGCCCCACACAAGAAGGAATCACTCCCCAGGGCTGCACTCTGGGCCGTTCAGAAATCTGAACAGAAGTATTTCTTCCTCCACCTCCTCCTTCTCTGCCGCAAATCTCGTCGCCTCCGTCCGCGGCGCCGAGACGGAGAAATCAGATCGTCTAACACCGGGTTGGAGCTTTAATTTTATAAAAAAAGTTTCCACTCTTTTGCTACACCAATACAACTCAACCAAACACGTTCATGCATCATGCAATGATTTAACCTTACAAAGAATATCACTTTGAAGTAATAAATCATGTGGTTAAGTGCATTTCACTTTTCTCTGGTTTTACTATTTGTAGAGCGATGTGAGTGAATTTATGTGACGTTGCATAGGTAATCGTTATGGGTGCCGTTTACAGCTTTGCTTTCCAACCACATTCACGGGGTGGATTGGCGCGATTTTTTTCAAGAAACTGTATATTTCAATTTTGCAGGCACTATGCCTTTCATATCTAAAGAAACAACAGCTAAAATGTCGATTACACATTCGGAAAGGCAGGCTGGCCCGCACTGTCCTGTCGCCCGAGCGCCATCCTTTCTGCCTTTTGCGTCATTTTGGTTAATTGGTTTTCGGAGATTCTACGGAGCGGGTGTACTGCTCTCGACAAATAAGAACAGTTTCATATCGTGCTTCACGGGTGAAGGTACCCTTCCAGTATGTGATACCGATACCCTTCCAAATGTAATCCTATAATATGTAATTAGATTCGGCATTTCAGCGGAAAGCACAAAAGCAGGTTTCAGACGGAAGGGAGACATATTTACAGCGACGGACAGATAGGTGACATATATCCTGAAATGCCCTCCCGTGATAGAGGGATCAATGCAGTGGCTTAGCGTTTAGTAAAACTTGCTTTTAACAAAATTTTGCTTATGTTGTGGGAACGCGACCTTAGCGCGTTCCCTTTGGTTCGGCTTCGCCACGCCGCTTGCTTCTCACGGTAACTTGCTCGGCAAGACGTCGGCGAGGGGGATCTACCTCCTCGCCGTAGGAGTGTCTTTAAGCCGGCGAGTGCGCGCGCGGGATGCGAGCTGCGGGGGGCAAGTCGGAGCTTGGGAAGCGAGGCGTCAGGACGCGCCTGGCGACCTCCTTCCTTCGAGGATCGGGAAAAAAGGAGGGCGACAATGGCTGCCATCGGCGTCCCAGCGAGGCAAATGTGAGCGCGCTGAGGCGCCCCCGGAGATGACTGTTGTCGCGGTGAGTCGAACCTCTCGATTCCCTTAAATTGCCCGGGCGAGGAACTAGATCCTCGCCGACAACCAGCTAGCCTGCATGCTCTTTGAATGTTTATTATCCTGTAATAAATGTCAATGAGCGAAAACACTTGTCGCTTCCTTTGTTCCGTCGAGCCACGGCCCGCCGCGGCTGGCGCGGCACAGCGCGCAGCCGCGGGGTGGGGGCAGATAGCTTGCTAGCTGGGCGAAACGAGAAGACGAAGACGGATTAGTCTCTCTCGTCGCCGGTTTTGCCATTGCAGGGAAAAGTAAACCAATCTACTTTAACCCCTCTATAACCCCACAATGTATACACGTTGCAGCAGGTGACTGCGAACAAAGTAATGTAGGCGAAAATACAAATTTATAGGTATCATTTATGAGGCTGCTTTATTTCATGTCATGTAATTTATTTCATTTATTTCATATTGCGGACCATCACAGGTACGAGCAGGTGGGAACGATACTAACAGAAGGTGCTCAGACACTCAAATCAGAGAAAAAAAAGAAAAAAAAAAGAGAGAAAAGATTGAATTCGGCCCACAAGAACAGGTTTGCAGACCAACAACAATATACTTAGCAAGGAAAACGCCATAGCTGTTTTTCGGAAATTCCATTATTCCACTGTCCGCGGGAAAAAGAAGACAATTTAAATGTATATAGGTGCCGAATGAGGTGTTAGGGTTTCTTATGAAAAGCAAACTGACGAAAGAAGTCTGACGAAAGAAGCCTCCTGGTGATGTATAAAGGTCACGCACCGATAGGTAGGCTTAACTATCGCTGTTTAATGTCAAACGGTACAAGCGATTCTACAGAGTGGATTGCGATTTGAACAAAAAAGGAAACTTAAGAAAAAAAATTAGCAGTGCCTTAGGTCGGCTATGCCAGATACACGTGGCGTAAGCTAAGGTTCAGCTGGTTATTCTTAGCTTTCCTGGTTGTCTAGGATTAGCTTGATTATTATGCTTACTGCTGTTTCAATGGCGCATACACGGTATCCGCAGTATGTGACACATGGTGACGCTGCGCCGCAGCCGCTTGATAAATATATTTATCAAGCGGCTCCGGCGCAGCGTCACCAATCGGCCCAGAGCTAAGCTGGTTCCACAGGCGCACGCCGGTGTTGCTGCGACGCACGAGCCATCGGTTCCACACCGGCCACCCCTCGCGTGATCATCAAGTGTACCGGGCCGCCACGTGAGGAATGGAGGTCGGCGATGACGCGTGTGGTGTGCGTGAGAGACGCCGGGCAGCGAGTAACGTTCGGTGCGACGTGTGACGTCACTGCTTCTCGCGCAAGCGCAGCACGGCTCTCCAGGAGCCACGCGAAACTGCTCAACCTCGTCCAGTGTAGCTCAGGCTACAAAAATTCGGAGTTATTCCACTCTGTGATGGTGGATGACCAGCAAAGCTTTACTAGGCTTTGCTCAGAGGTGACACGCAGTTTAGGCGAAATGTATGAGGAAGTTTTGTTTCTCTCGAGCGTGAACGGCGGTCGCCCCTGAGAAAAGAGTTTTGACTCTCGCACACGATACGTGCATGCAACCGCAGCCATAAATTTTGCCGGTTAATCCGAGTTCAGCCCATAAGTGGTGCGAATCTTGCCTGCGAATTCGCAGCTGCGGCGCCACTCGTGCGGCGAAACGGTCTATTCTCGTTGCTGTGGAAATGTTTGCAGCAGTCGAACGTCTCCTGCGAGCGCTGCTTGACATTTGGCAATTTGCCGCAGCAGTGAAAACAGGGAAAATAGGGAAAATAGATCGTTTTGCCGCACGAGCGGTGCCGCAGCTGCGAATTCGCAGGCGAAATTCACCCCTTGTAGAACGGGCTTTTGTCGAGCGAAAGCTCGGTTTTCAGACGACGGCGCGCATTGAACGCGCGCACAATTGCACAGCAAGACAAAACACAGGCGCTGCTCGGCGTAGTGCGGCTGTAGGGGCGGGCGCGCAGAAGTGTGGTGCATGCAGGGCCATGTACCACTTTCCGGTGGCGGGCGCATGATTCTTTCTCTCTATCCCCCTCTTCGAAACCATCCCCTTAAAATTAACGAGCAATTAGACGTTTTCACTGAAGAAGGCATCCGAAGCGGGGTCGGTAGCGCTTCCGTCGGCGCGGAGGAGCGCACACGTGCTTGCTTGACCTTGAGTGCTCGAGGCGCTTTGTTGAAGGTCAGAGGAACGCTACCACGCGTTTTCCAGGTTTGTACCTGGAGTAGTAATCTTCGCTTAAGAAAATAGCGCGACGTTTAGTTAGCCGTATCTGGGAGGTGGCTTGTGCGAATGGTGGCTTACTGGCTGGAATCGCATTCGGAGCGAATGCTATATTGCTTTGCTCCCAGATAAATGCAGAGACACAAAAACACAACAATTCAAAAGGATTCCTGAGCTGTTCGTGCTCACAAATGTTCGGCAGGCTTGGTGCGCATTGTTCAACAAAACAGGAAAACTCAATAACGAATTTGGAACTCTACAAGATTTAATAAAAAAACGTGATCCTTAAATTTATCCGACCATCGGTCCATCCATCCATCAAGTCCATCCATGCATCCAGTCTGCCTGTCTGTCTGCCTGCCTGCCTGTCCGTCTGCCTGTCTGTCTTGTTATTCCTTTCCCTCTGCGCTACTTCGTAACCCGCGCTTCGTGCGGGTATAGCTAACAACCGTATACCATTAGTGCCCCGGGGAGCCTTTTGGTCAATACTTGCAGCGGGCCACGGCCCGCATTGTGTGGCTGTCTTTTACGGCGCTGTGATTTCACAATCGATATTAGGATGGACGAAAGCTGCTCACCCGACCGCAACGCCTTCTGGATCAGTTCCCAAGCTTATCGGCACTTTCGATCCACTCATACAAACCGGGACATCGCGAAAACACCGCACCACATGGTTTTGGTTTCCCCACTAAGTGCGCAAAGAAAGCGACTCCCCGGCCCGTTTTTCGAACGTGCGTCCATTGATCAACAGTGTCCTTTTCATGTGCACTCCAGCGAGGCAGTACACTGCGCCGGCCGCAACAAAGACGGTGTATAAACGGATCCAATCAGGAACAAAGGTGATCAACGCCGCCCGAATAAGCGCCTAAAAGCGGCCGCATTGCTCGGAACCCTCGGCTCTTTAATCAGCTCATAAGATTTTCTTAGCACATCGAACAATTATAAACTTCACCGTGCCTGAAATTAACGCAATTTTGTTTTCTTTCTGTTGTGGCCTAGGGGTAGTCAACGTTGAGTAATGTGGTATCCAACAGGCACATGGAAAGTTAAACGGGATCGAAGCATCGAAGCCGCGTGGATTCCTGCGGAGAATTGCATGAACCAGATAAGCGTCGTATTCTAAAATGCCTCGCTTGTCAAGAGTAAGGATTCTGTCGGGCAAAGGTGGGCCAGTAACGATTTTGGTACGCAGCTGTGCAAGGATCATGCCTAATCAAATGAGTATTCGCATAACTCATCGCTAAATACTTAAATGTAGGCATAACAGGCTGAACCTGCGCGTGGGCTGCGGAATAATTTATAGCACTCGGCGTTCGTACACCCGCATGCGCGAGGATATCCTACACACAGGCGTTCTTAATTCGTCATAACTTCGGAAGCCATTCTACACATCTAGACGCGCCTCTCGAGGCTATATTTCTGGATTCGTCGCCAGGGGGGGAAGTCGGCGCCTTCTCGGTGAAGGTAGCCACGCGCAGCACAGGTGGCACAGCAGGAAAGCCTCTACTGCGCTTCGTCGCTCTCCCCTGACGTGTCGTAGTCTGAGGGGGTTACGCCGGAGCGTAGACGGCGTCGCCAGCTTGGAACACATCGGAGGCGTGCCTGCCAAAAGACCCATTGAAGGCGCCGCTCGGTTGCCGGGTGTATGCAAAAATAGCTGCCAAGACACCAGCTGACAGACATCCCGAAGAAGTGACGTGGAGCAGGCGTCGGGCTGCAGAAACACCCTCTCAACGCGCCGTAGTGAAGCACCCTCATTTGAAAAACAGCGCAGAAGAACTCGAAGATCTCCATTGAGCCAATGCGGGTTTTACGAGCAATTAGTACATGACACCCTGCAACTGCAGAAAGCCCGGCTGGAAGCTGCTTCGCCTGCTGAGGTGAGCAGCTTAGTGTGGCAGGGGCTGCATCGGTTTTCGGAATTGCCCCTCTCTCAGGTGGTGACATCAGGATCCGAGCATTTCTTTCTTCTGCATGAGAAACACGGCCTCCGCGACCGGGAAGTGAACGTGTGGGCTTGTCAGGCTGTCAGCACAGTGCCATTAAGGCCAACTGCACTGAAAATTTTGACCACCTAGAAACTCTATATCCGTATAGTCTACATAAAAAGACTGCAAGATACAAAATATGACAGCTGAAATACGTGCATACATGGCGCAAACGACCAGAAAAGATTAGCGATTTCGAAAACGCAATTGAGAACATTGCGGCCATTACGGCCCCGCTGAAATGAGGTTGTAGCCGCCGAGCGAGCAGCCGAAGCAAACCTGCGCGCAATCGCTTTGTTCTCGTAGCAGCCCTAGGGGAAGAGCGCCCAGCGGAGCGCTTCTCAGTAGAAAGAAATAAGGCAAACTTTAAAACCGGGGCTAGTAAACGTCATGAAACGTCGATAGGACGAACGCAAACACAACTGCTTTGTAAACCGGAAGCACGTGACCGAAATTTAAAGCCAATCTGAAAAGACTTCTGTCGAATTCACAGTTCACGGTGAATTTAGTGCGTTGAGATTAGGACCCCTGGACATCAAGCCATCGTACCGTGGTGACTGCTAGCACGCTGCGCCACTCAGTTCGAGAGGCTCTCGTTTGCGGCCACACCCACAAACCAGTGCGGCGTACCTAAACGCACGCCCTGCCATACCTTAAGTAGCGCATAGTGCGCAACTACACTATGGGTGTTCGTGACTCGCTAGCCAGAGCAAGAAAGCGCGAAATGTGATGTGCTTCCCCCAATTACTGCAGGGCAGACAGTGCTGATATACAGTAATTACGTTCTGGTTAAAATATTACCAGGCCTTGCTTCCTTTTTCTTTTTTGACTGGGGCTACAGGCACGTGTCCAATCGAATTTTGCAAATCCTTTTGAACCGCTTATGTTCTCAAAAAACCTGTTCAGAACGCAAACAAGAAAGACAAGCTCTGTTTTACGGCGAAAGGCATAAGAGCCCCATTGTGCAAGGAACCGGCGTTGTTGCTGTTGTCAGGGGCAACCGTTGGCCGTTGCTGTGAAGTGTAAAAAAAAAAAAGACATTTTCGGATGGGAATTTAACCCAGGTCTCTATAGCAGAAGCCGAGTGCGTACCACCACGCTGACTCGGAATGTTGCGAACGGCGAAACAAGAGTTAGCCCAGTGCATCACATAGTGTGACAGGTGGACTTGACGACGCGTGAGCAGCGCAGCTGCACCACAGCAGCGGAGAACTCCGATTCTAGAGAACCATGACTTTTGGCGTCGCCAGTCTGCCATCCGAGTAACTGGCGCCAAAAGACGAAGAAACGAAACCGAGGAGAGATAGAGATAGAGACAGTTCTTTATTAGATGGAAGCAGAGGTTTGCCAGAATGTTCCCGCCTACCTGCTTCTCTGCGTGTAGCAGAAGGAAGTAAAGGCCCTAAAAGAAGTAGGGCAGAAGAGAGGGGAAAAAAAGAGAGGTTAAAAGAAAAAGTGAACATGAAGCTGTGCGTAGTGACGTAAAAGTCCACACGATTTCACAGGTAAAGTTCGAGATTGTCTCTGCGACGTCGATTTCGTGTAAATAGTCAAATAAGGCAACCAACACTTTTCTCTGAGATGATGGAGAGGGCCAGGGTCCAAGGAGACCTTTCAAAGATATAGATCCGTAGTTGAGGCACTCAATCTTTTGTCCGAGGTGATTTCTTTCCTGGATGTATGCCGTACACTCTAGAAGGACGTGCTCTACTGTTTCCAGCAATCACCAATTATCACAATTGGGATTTGCAGTTTGACCGAGGCAACGGCCGTAAGAGTTCCTGAGTGCTGCGTTGAGACGCAACCGGTGGTAAAGAGTTTCAAGCTTACGTGGAATCCACTCTGGTTGCCTCATTCTGAGTCCAGAGTCTATATCGTGCAGGAAAGGGTGCCCAGTTTCAGGAAAAGGCCAGAGGCGGTTTTGTTCCTCTAAGGCAAGCTCCTTCGCTAGTGCTGCGGCCCCGTTCTTTGTGAAGAAAAATCTTTCTTACATTTCGCAGCTGTATGCCTCTGCTAGCTGCCTCATCCGCTTTCTCGTTGCCAAGAATTCCGCAATGAGCAGGACGACATAGACGAGATGGTGCAGGTAAGTGACGTCACGGGATACGTGCTCGTGAAGGCTGAAGCAGCTGGCACGCCGTAAGGTTTGCGACACCACCTTCGAGTCCGTGAATATAGCCCATTCTGCTGGTGGCTGACGAAGAATGTAGCGCAGGACTTGTTTAAGTGCATGGAGCTCGGCAGACGGGGCTGAGGTTGTTCGTTCAAGGCGGTAGGACAAGGCTTTGCCGATTGTCGTAATGAAGACGCCGGATGAACTACCATCAGGCGTAGTTGAGCCGTCAGTAAAAATGTGGTCTATATGTGAATATCGGGCATTGATGTGGACAAGCGCGAGTTGTAGGAGGCAAAATTGTGGAAGAGTTTTCTTTGGGTTGAGACCAGGTATGCTAATGTTTATGCACAGGGGTGAGAGAGTCCAGGGAGGGAAATCAGACGGCATGGTTTGTCGTGCTTGAGGGGGTACAGGTATGTTTATAGAGTTTACCGTTTCTTCGAAGCTGGAATTTTCGTTGCGCTGTACAATACGGGTCAAGAAATTGGTCTCTGAGTGCGACGGATGCCTCAGGTATATTCGAACTATTTCCTGCAGCCGAAGAACGTCTAAGGGCAAGCAACCAGCCTCCGCAACTCTACGAGTGCACGAAGTGCCCTTAGGTAGGCCAAGACAGGCGCGCAGACAATTATTTCTTGCTGCGGCAAGCTGGTTTTTCCTTGTAGTTGACAGCCGCTGTAAAACAGGAAGGCTGTAACGTAGCAAGCCATCGACATAAGCCTTGCAGAGCAGCACCATCGATCGACAGTCACTGCCCCAGCGACTGCCGGCAAGGTACCCAATAACTTGCGATACTGCATAAACTCGAGTACGTAGTCTGTGGACCTCAGGGGCCCACGAGAGGTTCCTGTCCAAAGTTATTTCGAGGTATCTTTGGGTGCGCACATAATGCAGGCGATGAACCCCAAGTATTAAAGGGAATTGAGTCATCCGCTTGCGGGTGAATGCCATGGCTACGCTTTTTTCAGGCGAGAGACGGAGAGCCTTGGGCGCAGGGTAGTCAGTTAAATTTTTTAGAGCTTTCTGGAGCCTCTTTTGTGTATGGCGACGTGACCTTTCTGCACTCCAAATGCAAATGTCATCGGCGTAAATTGTTACTTTCACGCCAGGAGGAACGGCAGGCTTTAAGTTGATTAGCTTAATGTTGAACAGCAGAGGGCTCAAAACCGCTCCTTGAGGTACTCCTTTCTCGATAATGTGACAGGATGTAGGGCCTTCCGGTGTACTCATAAAAAGTTCTCATCGTTCCAGGTAGCTTGATATCCATGCATACAACCTACCACAAAAACCAAGACCAGCAAAAGACTCAAGCATGGCTGTTTCAAAAACCGAATCAAATGCCGCCTTTATGTCTAAAAGACCACTGTTATGTGGCTGCAGTGTAATTCTTCTTCTCGTGACGCCACAAGAGCAAGGATGCTATCGATGGCAGACAGGTTTTCATGAAAGCCCATCTTTTCAGGCGGATAAAGGTCCTGCTTTCGATGTACCAGGTCATTCTTTTAAAGATCATTTTTTCCATGATTTTTCCGATACAGCTAAGTAGGGCTATGGGACGAAAAGAGTCCTATCGAGTTGGTTGTTTCGCGGGTTTTAGGATTGCTGTAATTTTGGCTGTTTTCCATTCTGCAGGTACAGTACTACAACGCAGCCATGTTGAGTTGTAATACTTCAGAAGGCATAAGCGGGAGTGTGAGAGAGGGGGGAAATTGCCTTATATGTTATGCCGTCGTAACCTGGAGAAGACCGTTTCTTCACGTTTGAGATGGCCGCGTTCAGCTCGCCTAACGAAAATAGAAGGTCCAGGGCGGGCAGAGAGGTTGGTGGCGCTGCGTCAGGAACCCGCTAAGGGGACACGTGAGGCGTAGAAATCGTAGACAGGAGCCTACAATACCCTTCAGCCGCTTCTTTTTGGGAAATGCCCTCGTGTAATGACAGCGCCCTGAATAGATGTAGCTACTGGCTGTCGTTTCGCACGCCGTTTATTACCCGCCATATCCAGGATAGAGGCTGGCGCAAGTCTAATTTAGTGCAGAAATCACGCCACCGTTGTCGACTTAACTTTTCCAAGTAGCGTCTCACAAGTCTTTGAGCTTTGCAAGCCTGCCTCACATCCTCTAATTCTTTTGTACGGCGAGCCTTCCGCTCAGCGCGCCTACGGATAGCACCAGATAGCACGTAGCCGTTCGTATTCTTCATCTTTTTTAACATCTAGGCGCCTCAAAAACAGAACCGGTGTAGTAGTAAGGAAGCCATCGATAAGTATCGCCAGGCGTTAAAGGGAAGGTGAAGCGGTTTTAGAATTAAAAGAAAAGTTGACTAGCAGCAAGCACACATTGAATAGTTTATGTGTACGAAATATTTTCGTAATACATGCAATAGCAGCGGCGCAATGAGCAAACAAAAGTGGCCCGATGCCCCGCCCTCATCTCGCCGCGCGATGCCGGAAGACCGAAGAGCGCGGGCGAAAACCGGCTGAAAAACGTCAGACCTGGACTTCCGGCCGGATCGGCCGCCTCGGCCATGCTCTTTTCGCCGTGTTTCCTTGTGAATGATACTTGTTGTTGTTGCGGTTGATAGCACTCATTTGTACAATTTCCGTGTTCAAAAAGTATGCACGAACGCCGAACGAGGCATACGTTATCATGCCGTATTCCTAAGCAGAATAATGCCACGCCGGGATGCTTGATAACATACGAAGCGACAGCCGAGTTGGCTGTGCTTGATGACAGAGAATATACTACACTACGTTAAATACTTTATAAACCGCTCCAATGCGGTTTTTTTTTATGCGACGGACTTGAATGTTCACATTAGATTCTAGATTTAGGAAGGGTGGGTAATACTGCTGTACTTTGGCCGGGGATGTTTCGTTCCATTCCAGAAACCAAGTCACATTTGTTCAGGAAATACTTGTTTCGTTAAACGCGTCGGTTTTCTTTCCCTATGGGCTCAGGACAGTGTTCAAAAAACATTTTTTGGCGAAACTAAAACAAGGGGCCAATCCTGATAGAAGGTCTCTCCCGGCTAAGAGGTAAACAGTATTCCTACAAAGTAAAAGAACCAAGACAACCAGATTACTCATTTTGCAAGTATACATGTCACGCTAAGGTGATGTTTGTCTGGAATTTAAAAAAAAAAACACCACTCCGAACCACCACCGTGCCATAATTTGTGTTGACTGCGGGGGCCTAATTTTTTGCCCAAGATTCCGTGTGGCTGCATATTATAACCTGACAAGCACTTGTTGTCACTGAACCTCAAGTGTGCTCCAGTGATAGTCGGTAATATACATAGTGATGATACTAAAAAAATTAGGTGCGAAGAGTAAATATATGGCCTCTGTCCGACTAGCGCGGTAAATGCTTAAATCTAAAAATGCTGAAACAGGCCAACGATTCATTATCACAAACGTTTGGTGATTGTTACCTAAAGTAACGTAACTACAACGTAACTGCCTTGTCCGACTGGTCTGTTAATTAACGAGGTGGCCGTAATATTGTAGCAGAATGCGCAACGCACCAGCGATAATCAAGCACTACTACAGCCAATAATGTTGAGCAGGCACTAGTATGCTGCAGTGTTTTCAGAACAAATGCATGTGAAGCAGTAAGACGTCACTCATCGAAGTGCAGCTAGCAATCGCGGAGGCGCCGTAGCGCCGCTGCCGAAATGGCGCGCGCGTGTGGGTCTATATACGGGGATGAGTAACGGGGCTGGGGTGGGCGACAACGAACAAAGGAAATGCGGAAGCAGAGTCTGCTTGTTGGTTTATGCGTGTACCGGCAAGATGTGTCTCGCATATACGTTTACAGCGCATGAACGCTATTTTTACGCGCAGTGCACGTACGTGCTTTTCGCTGGTAGATTGTTTATAAAACGCCCAATAATCTTCGGCATAAATGGTTTTGTGTATAATAAGAAACAGTTAAGGCAGTACCTAATATTAACATAAGGTATAAAATCCCCCTATGCTGGTTGCCTAATTCAAAAATATTTTGATGGAACCCACTAGTCGACGTCACAGTCACTGCTTTGGGGTTCTCTGTCGTGTAAAGCAAACTTAAGCTCCAAGATAATTGAACCAACAGCACGGGAAATTATAAAACAAACTTCCAGTCATGTGCGAAAATTAAACTGCAAGCTAAATTGCCGCAAAGGCAACCGTGCGATCGTTCGCAATGCTTCGGACAACCCGCGCGGCCGAAGGGTGTCCTCCGTTGACGTCATGACGGGCGCAACCAATCAGGGGCGTCAAAAGACGAAAATCGCGCGTCTTTCAAACGGGGCCGCGCTTTTTGCAAGATAAATGCCACTTGGACTCATGTACGATAAATTTCAATGTGATATTCGGAAGCAGCGCGCAAGAAACTATAGAGCTGTTTATCTAACTCAATTTTTTTGGAAAGCGCTTCAGCTTCCCTTTAACCTTCAAATCTCGTAAGCAGACTTAAGTGCCCCGAGGAATTTTAGTTTTCTACCCTGCTGTCCAGGAGCGCAGCCAGTGGAGGGGAAGGGGGGGGGGGGGTTGGCGTCAGAACACCCCTCGAAAGTTATGCATGCAGCAGAATGACATCAATTGTTTGAGCGTCCGGCTAAGTCTCTCCTATTTCCCCCCAGTGGCGTCTAACAGCACCCCCCCCCCCCCCATCTCCAATATATTTGTGACTATGCTACTGCTACTATCATTACATTACGAAATTGAGGAAATTCATTTGATAGACAGGTTTTATCGCGTACCGGCAGGTAGAGTCTTGCCATTTGCACAAATATTTTTCCCCATTGACACTATATGTGTTTCCCGCTGTGTCGGCTTCTTGTGTTTCATGGTCCTACTTCTCAAACATGATTTTCCCTGTAAGTTCAAGTGTGTGCTATTCTGCCCTTATCCAAAGTATAGGATTACGTTATCTACGGGTTCACTGAACATTGTAACCTCACAGCACCGTAAGATACCCCAAAATTACTGAGGTAGTGCTAATGAGTACTGACCAACACATTGTGTCTGGTAATGACTCCATGTGAGCAATGGAATTCGATGTTATTTCCAACCACGCCTTCTTGAAAATCTAGGAATCTGCATAAGAGTGGAGCAAGCAATATCTTGTATTTCACACCACGAGATGTGTGTAGAGCAAGCAACCTGCCTTTGCGAACCTTGAATTTTCCAAAAAATAGTCCGACTTTTATGCTTTTATGCTTTTATTTATGCTATTTTTTTACGAAAGTTATAGCGGGCTTTAGCGGGCTTTAACCGTACCATTGTTGGGATCAATATAAAGACTGTGTTCGAGCGTACCATCGCCCACATTTCAATGCTCTAAAAACCAAAACAAAAGAAATAACCAATTAAGGCCCAAACAATTGAGCATCTTATATATTTCGTCCCAAACTGGCAAGTCCAAAATAAAATCCCAAACGCCGTCAGCCGCACACGCAAGCTTTCACCAGGAGCACACGACGAAGCAGGACACCCCCCCCCCCCCCCTCCTCTCCCCCTTAAACCTGGCCATTCAGGATCATACATCCCCCCTAAATTATATTACGGGGGCCTAAACACCCTATCTGTGCCGATAAAAGTACCCTTTTGCGTCACACAGCTCTCCAGGCACTCTAAAGAGTAGCTGCCGTCCAATACACAACAATATTGGGCTGGCAAGCTCTACTAAAAACTTGGCCGCGTACGTGCTCACTTCGCTGCAAATGTCGTCGAAAGGCAATAGCCTTCTGCCGCCTCTGCACGTAACAGCCTCTCTCCTCTCCCGAGTACTCCTGTCACGCTCTTCTCCTCCCTTTTCGCTCCTGCGACGATAAGCACAGACGAGACGTGCTGAAGCCAATTCAATTTTCGCGCGTTCCACTGCGCGCGCGCCATCTACTGGAACCTTTTGTTACTGTTCAAATTGAACGATGCCACGTGGTCCAGGCTCGTAGCCTGCTCTTTGTATTTTTGCGTCAAAATATTGTTTTTAACACGTATTTTTTAATCTTCTATCGCAATTATCAAGCAGACACTCATTTTCAATTAAAAGAACACTGCAAATTGCAGTTGTGTAATAATGTTTTGACTTAAATATGCCTAATGTTTTAATTTTGCCTAATATTGTTGACAACTATATGAGCTGTGTTTCCAGATTTAGAGTTTCGGAAAAGTTTCGTCCAAGTATTCCTTAACTTTTGGCCGAAAGGTTGAATCGAGCGAGAGACAGACAGACGGATGAAAATTTTCAGGTGTAAGTAGCTAAAAAAAGACTATCGTCTTTAAAAGCCGCAGTGCACGGTGGTCATCAACTGACGCCATGCTCAAGCAAGCGATACCCGAAGTTTATCATCTGTTACATTGGCGAAGGCGTTCCCGTACCAAGCTCCGTCGCCTCCGTCGTGTGGTGGTAGGGAGGTGGTCGAGCGGCGAGCAGAAGCAGCTACCTTGATGTTCACGACAAACAGCCGAAGGCAAAACTTAACCGTTTACTTCATGGCGAAAGATGAACAGCGACGAGGAAGAACACCCTTCCCGGTGAGTTGACTCGAACCGAGCAACAGCAGGATCCGATGCTGTCAATCGAATGAATATGTGCTCAGAGGAGACGCATATTTATAAGCCGAAGCGCCAATGGTCAAACACCTTTCCACACGACTCGAACACAGTACAGGCGCACAAGAACACACTTTCCGGTCTCATGATAACGGCTGTAGCTGCGCACGTTGAGTCCGAGAGAGAGGGCGAGGGGATCTCGGCGAGCGGCGTCCGCTGGCAGTTTCAAGTGTCAACACGCAGAACAGTTTTCTTTGTATTTTGCAACTGCCGTAAGTGTGAGTCACCGCAGCAAGCGCCTGTGTGGCGGAAACACCCCTGCCTGTCGTAGCATGTTCGAGGAAGGTTGGCTTTGCCGCCAAGAACACGAAGCTTCCCCGCACTACACCAAACTTGCAGCACGCGCGCACAGGGTAGCGGCGCCCTGAATAGTAACAAGAACACGAAGCTTCCCCGCACTACACCAAACTTGCAGCACGCGCGCACAGGGTAGCGGCGCCCTGAATCGTAACACAGCCTAGAACCTCGACGGCAAAGAAATGCCTCGCAAGCAGTCCGTACGGATCTTTGGCATTCCCGTAGATCAGAATGGCACAGGTACAATCTGGCTGCAGATCACTACTGCACAAGAGCACCTGTTTCTCGACATTATAAATACGGCGACCCAACGTAATTCTGGTGAAAAGGAACGAAAAGGCTGCAAGGTGGCCGAAGCATTCCCAATCTGACGGGCCATGTACAGCAAGAGGACGTCGAAATTAACCTCCATACTCTATTCTAGCCATTATTGTTTTATCGCAAGTCCCCATAACGTTTTCCTTTCCCAAATAGACTAAACTTGCGAAATCGACACATGGCGTCTTTTTTTACTCCTCTCTGTAAATAAACATGCATGATGATGATGATGATGATTTCTATTGGTTTCCCCTTTGTATCGGGGTGATGACATGTCATCTTACCAAAAAGGACTAATATACCTATGTTTTACACTTTTGGTTCAATACTAGCGCTGCTTAGGGCAGGCACAAGAAGCTTATTAGGCACAAAATACTTTTTTTTTTCTGTTACAGGTGGTAACTGTCCTAGGCAATATTCCCCTCTCTGCTTTTCGTCCACCAGCATTCTAATCTTCTTTTCGTCCCCTCGACAGCCTTGAAGTTAACTTCCTCTGTGATACCCTTAAATCCTAGGGCTTCTGAAAGCCCAATATTCCCTTCATGTAGATTCGGATGGATATCCTCACATTCTAACACGATGTGCCGCATAGTTTCTGTTTCTTTTCCGCAGACCACGCATACCCCATCATTTTGTGAATACTTCCCCACAAAACTCTTAGTTCGCAGGCAACCTGCTCTAGCCTCAAAAAGCAAACAACTGCCCTGGGAATTATCGTAGAAATTTTCCTTTCTGATGTTCATCTCCTCAGCCCTGTACCTCTCTAACGACGTTTTAGCTTCCATTTTTTCCCTCCATTTATTCGTTTCAATCTGCCTTGCCTCTTTTTTGGTTACCTTGGCTGTTTTGGATTCCCCACTGTTCTTTCCGTATTTCATCGTTAGCCTTCTAGTCTTTCTTAACCACTGCATGTCCACGCTTTTCAAGTATAGGTACCTAAAAACCTTAGCTGCCCACCTTCGTTGATCCATTGCCCTCAACCTCATCTCAAAGCATATTTTACTCTGAGCTTCTCTAACTTCAAACGACGCCCAGCCCATATCTCCCTGAACTGCTTCGTTAGTTGTTTTTCCATGCGCGCCTAAGGCCAAACGTCCTACCATTCTCTGCTTTACTTCAAGGCCTGATAGAACGTCTGATTTTAAGCAGAGTACAGCATTCACAAACGTGAGACCCGGAACCATTACTCCTTTCCACATTCCTCTTACTACTTCATATTTGTTATACTCCCACAGAGCTCTATGCTTCATTATAGCTGCGTTTCGCTTTCCCTTAACCTTAAGTTGCTTCCTTAACCTTAAGTTGCATGTTACCCCCCCCCCCTTCCACCATTGAAACACACAAGTCCCCATAACTTTTTCCTTTCCCAAAGAGACTAAACTTTCGGTTGGTATCTCATCGTCTATCCGGCTTTTTGCCGATGATTGTATATTCTACCGGAAAATCAAGAGTGAGCAGGATGCCTCCCAACTTCAAAACGACTTGGTGCGCATTCATGACTGGTGTACAACGTGAAAATGTCTTTGAATTTTAATAAGGGCGTTAACCTTTGTTTTTCAAAGAAGAAAAAGAAGATCGAATATGGATACTGTATAAATGGTGTGCCAGTTACCACGAAGACAACTTAGAAATACCTGGGTGTTTTCTTTTCTTCTGACTGCTCATGGAATGTGCATGTGGATTATGTTGTCACGAAAGCTGGGAGAGTGTTAAACTTTATTCAGCGTGACTTAAGATGTTCCCATCAGCGACTTAAAGAATGTGCGTATTTGAGGTGTGTACAACCAGTCTTCTTAGAATACGCCTGCGCTGTCTGGGATCCGGCGCAGGTACCTCTCAGTGATAAAATAGAAAAGATACAGAACAGGGCGGCAAGGTTCGTCCTGGAACGGTATCAATGGCGGGAAAGCTGTAGCGCTATGAAACAAGAATTGAATTGGGAGCTGCTTTCATCACGTAGAAGAAAACTGCAATTAAAACTTCTATATTTAATATTTAATAATAAAACTGGAATCAACAAGGATATGTATTTACAGACACCATATTATTTGTCAAATCAAATTCATCATTCCTTTAAACTCAGGGAATACCGTCCCAGGACTGGAGTTTTTTCAAATTCAATTTTTGTCAAAACGATACATGAGTGGAATGGGCTCTTAAATGTACAAGTGTCTGCTGTGAATGAAAACTTGTTTTTTTTTTCGAACCTGTAACCCCCCTGCTATAACGCCTTCGGGCGCTGCAGGTATACGTTGAATAAAGAATAAAGAATAAAGGTCTATATCGTCTCCAAAGCCTTACCGAGGAGCTAAGCAGTCCAGGGAACGCAGGCTTCAAAATAAAGTTCTCTCTCTGTCTCTGATTGAGCCCTGAGCAAGTGCGACTCGAGCGCAGTGAAGGACGTGAAGCGAAACCGGGTGACCTAGGCTGCCGTGGCTGGGCGCTCACTTTCGCACGCCGGTTTTGTGCGCTCACAGGCTCCGCTTGCGCTAGAAGGAGCTCGCCTAAACGAGACCGAGGTAACCTCGTCTCTCTCCAGGTGCGAGGCGGTCGTTTGCGGCCCCCCACACCATGGTTGCCCGTGCTGCGGTCATTTCCGGGTACAGATTCCTGCCGGTCGTCCTCCTGACCAGAATGCGTCGATTGTGTTCCGTCCCGCTGCATGGTCGCTTGCGCTGACGGCCGGACCCGGGGGCTGAAAAAGACGAGCACAGAGGCAAACGGACGCGTTCATTCAGAGCACTTCCCGCTTAGTGCACTGTGGATATGCCGCTAAGGTGACCTTGACCTCAGGCAGTGCACATACATCGCTTTGGGGGTAAGGGTTATTGTTAAATGAGAATGCCTCGTGTGGGTGTACCCTCTGTGGCTGTTCCTGTCCATCATTTTCTAAGCGTACCCTGCAACAGATCTGAAAATCTGAAATCCTTATTGAACGTAGCCAGCAACCGCGCCTAGTTCAAGTCCTGTCTTTAGATTAGGTTGCCACCAAGTTCCCGAGTCAGATATTACTACTCCACACGCATTAGATAACCTGAAAACTTAAAAAAAAAACGGCCCATCTCCACTAACGAGAAACCTGAGAAGGGGCCTCGCATACAGTGTATAAATGTATTCAACGATTGTCAGTCTCTCTCTTGCCACATGGCGCGCGCTAATATACGCGACATCCCAGTTACGGAGACGGAGGAGAAGTGAAATTCGAAATGGAGAACTGCAGATTTTAAAGTTAAACCCAGTACGCAGCGAAATAGAAGCAAGGAAGCAAGCGCGAACGAAAAACGAGTGTCCCGGTGTCTTCTTTCAGCACGCGTTATATACGATCTAGCTCGAGGCGTTGGAAAACGCGTGTCTAGGTGTTTTAGTACCGTGACCGCATGATGCTACGATGACGAACGATGACGACGACATGAGACGCTGACAGCCCGAGCCCCTATGGGGTTTCGCCACTAAAAGAACTCAATCAGGTCCGCCACGGTGGCTCAGAGGCTGAGGCGTTGTGCTGAGTGAGCCCAAGGACGCGAGTTCGATTCCGGCCGCGACGGCCATTTTCCTGGTGTAGGCAAAGACGGAAACGCCCGTGGGCCAATATTTCGGGGCATATTGAAAATCCCGAAGTGGCCTGAATCAATCCGCCGCTTTCTACAATACAGCGGCCCCCATAGGAGTCATGGCTCAGGTCTAGCTTCCATGGCGGGCTTGACAGCCGACTTTCCTTTCTGTGTTCATTTCCCGAAATTTCATTTGAAAATGGTGATTTACTTATTCAATTTATTGATTTCAGCACACTGCCAATCCCGCAAAGGAGAATTGCAATTGCAGAGGGCGGCGGCATAATAAGTTCCGTGTTATGCAGAACAATAAATATGGATCATCAGAGTGGTTTCTTGGGCGAGTTGGTCATTCATCGTGTAAGTAAGCGCGAAAGGAACAAGGACGAACGAAGTGGACGGGACACGGCGCTGTATCCCGTTCACTTCTTTCGTCCTTGTTCTTTCACGCTTACTTACACAATAAATATGGAGTCTATAATTTTCCGAGAGTTGCAAGTGTCGCATGGTTAGCGTAGCGAAATAGAGCGGTTGGGAATTCAAAGTCAAAGTTAACGTCATAGTCGTGTTTATTTAAACATAATGCATATGCTAATGGATAAGTCTTTTTGTCTGTACCGGTTGAAAATGAAGCGGACGGGCCTTCCGCTGTATTCGCTCTAACATCATACTGTTTTTGTTTGTGTCGACAAACGACACTATGTTCGCGTATTCCAGCATGATCCTAATAGGCGTGAAATGTGCGAGCAGTTCTGTCTCGTAGGTTGAGTAATTTGGGGGTAATTTTAGAAATAATGCTTCTTGAATGCCCTTTTTGTCACATTTGGTATTTGTGGGGACCAGGAGCGTGAAAACAATCGAATTCGGGTTCGCGTTCCTGTAACATTGCACCAGAGCTAGAAATTACGTGTCTGGTTTGTGGGCGCAGTCACAGCCCGAACTTTTGACCTCGTACGCCACACTTTTGCACACCAGCCAACGTTTCGACCCGTTTTTTTGCTAAACTTTTTTTCCTGAAATTTTCAACTGCGTCAAACTTCTAGCCTTCCTGCAGCCAATATTGTTCCAGAAACTCAGGTATTGGAAGTAAGTGTTCACCACGAACATATAGAAATATTTCGATGGAAATGTACACTGAAACACGTGGGTGAACCTTCACCGCAAAAGCACCTTAATGCCAATCTTTGCTTCTAAGAGAGTGAAGTTGGCTAATGATGAGGCCTGATATACGATTTAACTGAAAAGCGTAATCTGCGCTGTTCCATCCCGCAATGCGAGACATAGTGTTCGCATCGCGTTACACCACAGTAGCAATTGCATTTTTATCGTCAAAAGGTATTCGGGGGACTCGACACTGGCCGTTTGGTCGGAATCATTGCTCATTGAGGCGCGTTGTGTTAAAGCACACCTCTGGTAGTTTTGAATTGCTTCGCAGTTGTTATTTAATCTTCGACATCAGCACGTAACCTCCAACACAGAGACTCAAGAACAATGACAACCAACTCCGAAAAGACTAACGAGTGCACATCAAAATCGCAAAGCAATACGCTTATGACTGGGCCATGAGTCACGAGGTTGGAAGTCCTTTTTGGGGAAAACTTTTTAAATGACGTGGTAAATTGCGGTATTTGTTCGAAAATCTCAGTAAAAGGGGGTACAAAAATAAACGATTAAAGCAGCGTGGCCAGTGTTTCTGCAAAAAAATAAAAAATAAAATAAAGCCGTTCTACTCAATGGGAAAGAGTGTGGGAAGTGCAGAACAGTGATTCACCATAATGGGCTGCAGCGCCGTTATCCGCTCACTGCTGCCACCCAATGCATTTCAAATTTCCCGCCTTTGCATTGCTCGCGCGCTCCCTGCCTGAAACTGCTCAGAGGGAGTTCTGTTCTTTTTGTGCTTGCTTTAATTTCGTATGCTGAAGCTGTTTTGCATAATTTCGAACGCGCAATTTTTTTCTTGCGCGGCTTGAGCCTTTCTGCATCATTTCGAACGCGCCATGTTTTTCTTGCGCGCCTGGAGCCTTTCTGCGGCATTTCGAACCCGCCATTTTTTTTCTTACGCAGTTGGAGCCTTTCTGTGGCAATTCCAACACGCCATTTTTTTTGTTGTGCGGCTGGAGTCTTTCTGCGTCGTTTCGAACGCGCCATTTCTTTCTTGCGCGGCCGCTTTTTTCGTTTACTATATCGTAAAAACCGACCCAACGAGAGTTCCTATAAGTAAATGAACGCGAGGGCTTCCGGTTATATACACAGATTTTGCTTGAAATGTACCTGCAGTCTTCTTTGCGCTGAACAAGGGGGATATGTATGACAAGCGCCAGCGGTTCACAAGGTTCGAACGGCTATGACTATTTAAACCGCGTGGTTTTCGAAGCCTCAGGCCTCAGCGTGACCCCCTGACGACGGTACATGAGGCTCTACTTGGGGCCGTTATCTCGCTGCGCTGCCTGATTCCGGCCGTAGCATCGATCGTTAGCCAGCTACGATGACAAGGCGAGCCCATAAAGTGCTCTACACTTAAAAGTAGGATCTTTGAGTTCGTCGTCGAGTTTGTAGGCTATTGTCGACATCGGCCGAAGACTAGTCGGGGAACTAGCCAAAAGAAGCGTTTTCGTACTCGCACACCACAAGAACATGCTTAATGACACCTTGCAATTTTTTCGTATACTGTGAAGTTCTGCCTTTCCTAAAAAGGTCGTTGAAAAGCGAAATCTGAAGCCGGAAAAAAGTTTATTAATATCTTATACTGACCCTGCGTTCGCAGATGTAAAAAAATACAAAAGTTAAGGGGTAAAAAAAATGCCCGAGATGTTTAGGAGTTCCGCTGCATGCAGTCCACCAACGAAATCTCTTGTCAATAAACGTAATTGTATAATTTTAAATATCTAGCGACAGTATGTTTAGATCGGCAGCATTGATAATAATTACGACGCACGTACATTTGGGTGACATTCGCACGCAACTGACGCCCAACGAGCCCTGCAGACAACGACCCAATTCTCGGAGCATAGATGATGAGCCTGCTGAGCACGAGGACGCGGGTTCGATTCCCGGCCGCGGCGGCCGCTTTTCTGATGGCGGCGAAAAGCAAAAACGCCGGTGTGTACTATATTTCGGCGCACTTTAAAGAACCCCAGGGGGTCAAAATTAATCCGGAGCCTTCCACTACGGCGCGTCTCATCCCCTGCGTTGCGTCGGCGCGTTAAACGCCACAATCAATCAATCAATCAATCAATCAATCAATCAATCAATCAATCAATCAATCAATCAATCAATCAATCAATCAACCAATCAATCAATCAATCAATCAATCAATCAATCAATCAATCAATCAATCAATCAATCAATCAATCAATCAATCAATCAATCCAATTCAATTCAATTCAATTCAATTCATTTCAATTCAATCAATCAATTCAATCAATCAATCAATAGATGATGAGCCGTAGTTTGTCGTACTCTTGCATGTGACGCAGCTTTAATCAGCTTCGACTTCAGCGGCGCGCGTGTGCTGTGTTTGAGCACAGGAAGAAACAACGTTGGCTGGACATGACCGGCGTGAGGATGCTCTAAAAAAACAAAAGAAGAAGAAAACTAAACCTAAGTCGCATAGGAGGCTTTGACAAAAGACGTCACATACGGAGACAAAATAAAAATGCATAAACGCTGTGAAGCCATTCAGATCGACCCGAATCCTAGCCATGACGCATTCGCAAAAGCACGTGGAAAGTCCGCGATTTAGGAGTTGGCGGCTGCGCCGTTTGCTCCGCAGCGTTCCGGGTATTTGTGCTTTGTACGCCGTTTGTCGTCGACTCGATTGGTGGGGGATTATGCCATGGATTGGTGCGTAAAATTTTCTGGTCGCACGCCGCGTAGTTCACGCACGCGGCAGTGTAAAAAGCCCGCGCGTGTTCACGGGCAATCAACTGACGGCGCGCCGTACTCTGTGGCCGACCCAACGCGCCCGCGCATGTTGGCGGAATTTCTTTTGAGCTCCTCAGGAAGTGCCGCGCTAAGTGCATGCGCCTGTAGAATTTTGTCATATTTCACGCGGCTGATAGCGGGAAGTGAAGTGGCGCGGATTTGTCTTGATTAAGAAGTTGTTAGCCGCTATGATTATTTCTCGTCGGAAAACTGCTGTCAATAGTAAATTCATTTTGATACTTACGAAAAATTATAAAACCTGCTACATAAATATTTCCTGATGATGTTAGGTTTTCTTGGCGCAAGGGCATCAAGGCCAAAGAGCGCCAGTACTATGGTGAGGATTATTCAAGTGAGAATATAAAGTAGAGAATATATAATAAAAGGTATCTCAGATTTCTGTTGGTGTAGAGGGCCAAGTAAAAAACATTTGACACTATGACAAGCATTTTCTACGTGCACCCCTTGCCACCGTCTTTGCGGTAGCAATGAGTGGCCCTACCGGGTTCTAGCGTGCGATGGTGGCTCGGCTCACGGGTGATACGACACATACCTTAAAAAATCTACGTCTGAGAGGTACTTAAAAACACGGTTAGTAGAGAAAAGTGGCTCGTCTGATAAAAACAGCAATGGGTGTTGAGGGATCATGCGTGTGTACAATTCTGGAAAATGAAGCTTTCTTTGCGGTTGAAGTAGTTTGCATTCTACCAGTACGTGAATGACTGATAGCGACCCTCCACACCTCAAGCAGCGTGGCTGTTCTGTTCCTTTCAATAGGTACGCATGTGTAGCATGGGTATGGCCTATGCGCAGTCTACAGAGAGTAACCTCTGTGATCCTGTCTCGTTTCTCACAGATCGATCTACCTAACTTGGGTTTTACCATGTGCAATTTGTTTGCTGTTTCCCCATTCCAATCTTCCTGCCATTGGTCGCGCAGCCTCTTACGTACGTACGCTTTAAGATCCTCGTACGGGACGCTTTGAATATCTAGGTCACTCCGAAGAGCTGCAGTTACAGCATTCCTGTCTGCTTGCTCATTTCCGGCTATGCCGCAGTGACCTGGGACCCAACAGACAGTGATTTCAAGTTTTTGTTTGTGGGCTGAGCACAGTAGTTTTAGCAATTGATTAAAGACTGGATTTTTTTGTAACTTTCCTGATGCTAAAGCCTGCACAGCACTTTGAGAATCAGTGAATATCACTGACTTTTGGACATTGTTTTCAATAATATATTCTACAGACAATACAAGGCCGCGTGTTTCAGAAGTGAATATAGATGTGGCTTCAGGCATAGCCTTAGACGTGGAAAAGTTGGGACCATGTGCAGCACATGATACTGCACCAGCTGACTTGGACGCATCTGTGTAGAACTCAGATGCTCTGTACTTGTTCTGCAAAAACAAAAAATGCTGCATAATTAATTCCTTTGGAGCGGTTCTTTTGTCAATCTTCATAAAAGAGAGATCATAAGAGATAGGGCAGAGATCCCATGGAGGGACAAAGTCAGCAAAGCTGGTTTTCTGAGCGTCAGTGAAGGATATTCCCAGGTCTGCGGCCAGTGCCTTCACCAACAGAAGGAATGGCTCAGCCATGGCAGGTCGCTTTTCAAAAAGCTTGATTGCCTGGTTACCTAGAGTGCTGTTCGGGTGTCCGGTCAAGGATGTCACTTTTAGAGCATAATTCAACCCAGTGTACTTCCGCTGTGTTTCAAGAGACCACTGATTGGCTTCCACATACAGGCTTAAAACAGGGCTTGTTCGGAAAGCGCCTGTAGCCAGACGAAGGCCAAGATGGTAGACAGGGTCTAACATCTTTAGTGCTGTTCTCGCGGCAGATTGATAAACAAGACACCCGTAGTCGATGCGGGACCTCACAAGGCTATTGAATAAGGCCAATAGGCACTTTGTGTCAGTACCCCAAGACTGGTGTGAGAGAATTTTCAGGATCCTGACTGTATCCAAACATTTAACTTGAAGGCGTTTGAGGTGTGCAATGAATGAAAGTTTGTCATCAAGCACAACCCCAAGGAACTTGTGCTCCTTTTTTACTGCTATGGGTGTTTCATTGAGTTTAATAACAGGATCTGGGCGGATACCACGCTGCCTAGAGAAGACCACACACGTGCTTTTTTCTGGGTTAAAACAGAAGCCATTCTCATCTGCCCATTTTGTAAGTTTGTTTGCAGCTAGTTGGATTTGCCTCTCACAAATGGACATATTACATGATTTAAACGCAATGTGCACATCATCAACATATAGCGAGTAGGATATGGAGCGAGGCAGTGCAGTTCCTAAGGAATTCATTTTAACAATAAAAAGGGTGCAGCTGAGCACACCACCCTGCGGCACTCCATTTTCTTGGACGAACATCCTCGAGAGGACATTTCCAACCCTAACCTGAAAGGTGCGCTCCGAAAGGTAATCTTTCAAACTGTTCAGCGTGTTTCCACAAACTCCAAGGCGGCGAATATCGCAAAGAATACCGTAACGCCAGGCTGTGTCGTAAGCTTTCTGGAGGTCAAAGAAAACTGATAAACAATGCTGCTTATGAACAAATGCATCCCTGATGTAGGATTCAATAGCCACTAGGTGGTCTGCTGTCGATCTACCAGAGCGAAAACCCGCCTGGCGATTGTCTATAATACCATGGTACTCAAGAAAATAGATAAGGCGACGGTTAATCATTTTTTCGAAGACCTTGCATAAGCAACTGGTTAAAGCGACCGGTCTGAAACTAGTTGCAAGTGATGGATCTTTCCCCTCATTTAGAATCGGCACCACAATAGCTTCTTTCCACACTTTTGGAAATTGCCCTGCACGCCAGATCTTGTTAAACAACAGTAAGAGCGCTTCTAGCGTGTCGTCGTGCAGGTGCTTAATCATGGTGTATGTTATTCGGTCTCGACCTGGTGATGATTTACCACAAGTATAGAGCGCCACTTTAAGCTCCTGCATAGTGAAGGGGCAATTATACCCTACCTCAGACTGCCGTTTGTCACGTACAATCTTCCGTTCCTCTGCATTCTTGTGTCTCAGGAAGTTATTTGAATAGTGAGCTGAGCTTGATACATACTCAAAATGCTTGCCTAGGGCATTCGCTTGGTCTTGTAAAGTGTCTCCACTTGTGCTGACCAAAGGGTGCGTAAGAGTGTTACTTCCTCGGAGTGCTTTAATTCTCCTCCATACTTTCCGCGTGTCAGTATATGATGTGATTGATGACACAAAACGATTCCAGCTTTCTCTCTTCGCAATACGCCGTATCCTTCTGCCATTGGCCTTTGCCCGCTTGAAAAGTACCAAGTTTTCAGTCGTTGGGCACCTACGCAAGACACCCCATGCCTTATTCTGTTCCTTACGGGCCTGCCTGCAATCATCATTCCACCAAGTTTTCGGCTTAGCAACCCTACTAGAAGAAGTCTGGGGGATGGACTTCAGCGCAGCTTCAATTATATGGGTGGTCAGAGTCTCAGCAGCTTCATCAATACCAAGGTTGTCTATAAGTGTATAGTGACACTCAGAGAGCTCTTTGAATTTTTTCCAGTCTGCGGCCTCCTCCTTGAACTTTTGTGGGCATGGAGTGTTGTCTTGTTTATTGCCTACAAGCTTGAGGCTCACTGGAAAGTGGTCACTTCCGTACAGGTTATTAATGACCTTCCACTGGAGTGCTGGAAACAGAACTGGAGAGGCTATGGCGAGATCTATGCAGGAGTACGTGGCATGTGTTGTGTTATAATATGTTGGGTCTTTCTTGTTAAGTATGCATGCTCCAGATGATAGCAGAAACTTTTCAACGAGGCGTCCTCTAGCATCCGTGCGTGCAGAACCCTTGAGTGGGTGGTGAGCATTACAATCCCCAACTAGCAGATACGGCTCTGGCAGCTGATCAACTAATGTTTCAAACTCCATACTGGAGAGCCCGTGGTCTGGAGGTATGTACAGTGAGCATACTGTTACCAGTTTATTAAAGATAATGGCTCGTATGGCTACAGCCTCTAAACTGGTCTGTAGCGGTAAGAACTGGCATGCCACTGATTTTTGCACGATAATCGCAACTCCTCCAGAGGGATGCATGCAGCCATCCCTGTCTTTCCTAAATACAGAGTAGTTCTTTAAGAAGTTAGTTTGGTTCGTCCTCAAGTGTGTCTCCTGGAGACACATAATACTTATTTGGTGTTGTGACAGCAATTCATAGATATCGTCCAAGTTTTTCAGGAGGCCTCTGCAGTTCCATTGGACTACATTATCAGTTACCATCAGCTTATGCTGAACAAGGATTAAGGAAGTGCCATGCTGTCACCCTCCCAGGCTGAAGACACCTTCCCAGGAGCCGTGACCCTAGGTGTCTTTTGCTTTGAACGGTCGAGCGACGTGCCGCGCCCTATCGGCGTACCACGCAACGGAGGGCTTGGCGTTGTGTCCATGGCTTCTTGGGAAGCCTCGTCAGCAGGGTTAGGCTGGCTGGTTGCGGCAGCCTGTCTCTCAGCAGGGACCGGCACTGCAGTGCCAGCAAGGGGCCTAGCGTTGGCATCAAGAGGTGCTGGGGCAGCCCTTGATGCTTCTTTTGTGGCATGTGCAGTGGCCTTAGCCACCGGCACTGAGGGGGCTTGGGGTGTCCCTTGGGGCCTCACTGGGAGGGTTCCAAGGGGAACTCGAACCGAGTGTAGCGCCGCCCCCCGTCGCGCTACATCGGCAAAGCTAGTGTGTGTCAGGAACAGTCTCTGTCGTGCTACCCTAAAGGTAATGTTTTCCTTATACTTCAGAGCAATTATTTCTTTTTCTTTCTTCCATAGCGGGCACAAGCGCGAGTACGCGGCGTGCTCTCCCATGCAGTTTACACAGTGGAGTGGAGCTTCACAGGTGTCAGACGAGTGGTCGGGGAGGCTACACTTTGGACATGCTGCCTTGCCTCGGCAGCTCAGTGAACCATGGCCAAATCTTTGGCATTTATAGCAGCGTCGGGGGTTTGGAATATACAAACGCACAGGGATTTTAACGTAGCCTGCCTCGACAGACTCGGGCAGTACACTGGTCGAGAATGTGAGGATTACATGCTTGGTCGAAATTTCCTTCCCATCTCTACGTATTTTGATTCGTTGAACATTCACAACATTCTGGCCCTCGAACCCTTCCAGGAGTTCTTGCTCAGACAAGTTCAGAAAGTCTTCATCAGAGATAACACCTCTGGTAGTGTTCATAGATCGGTGGGGACTGATGCTCACAGGATTGTCGCCAACAGCGGTTATTTTCGTCAACTTGGCACACTGAGCTGCATCTTGTACTTCTAGGAGAAGGTCACCGCTTCCCAACTTGCTTACTTTATAACCGCCGCCTAGCTCATTCGTTAGAACTTTGGCTACCAAGAATGGTGACAGACGTCTCATTGACAAGCCTTCTTTTTCACAGTGCATGACGTGGAACTTTAGGAAATTTTCTGACTTTTTAGGAGTGAAAAATTGCTGGACTGCTTCGTTGCGTCCCCGTTTTGGAGGACGATCATGGGATGCAGAAAATCTTGTTGCCATAACAAGTGAAATCAATTCAGCAGCTATGCTGGCCGCCCACCACCGAGCCCAACCTGGGAACGCGCTAGATGCGCGTTAGCCATACATAGCTGCTATAACCCTGTTTAAGTCCTCAAGGTTGATTCCTTACCCAGGGTTAACCCTCGCCGCCTGGAAATGTGTGGAAATGAGGAAAAGAAGAGATGACAGGACAGGGTTAGGAAAGACGATAGGAAAGCAAAAGAATGATTGATTGATTGTGGGGTTTAACGCGCCGACGCAACGCAGGCGATGAGGCGCGCCGTAGTGGAGGGCTCCGGATTAATTTTGACCACCTGGGGATCTTTATCGTGCGCCGAAATCTCGTACACACGGGCGTTTTCGCTTTTCGCCTCCATCAGAAAAGCGGCCGCCGCGGCCGGGAATCGAAAAAAAAAAAAAAGCAAAAGAATGAAGAAGAGGACAGGAAAAGGCGACTGGCTGATTCCCCCCAGGTCGGGTCAGACTGGGGGCACCGTCTACGGGAAGCGGGGGCCGAAGTGGTGTGTTGCCTCTGCCAGGAGGCCATGAAGGTCCAAAACAACCCTGTCTTTGGCTCAACCACCAGGATGCCCTTTTCCCCGGACACGGCAAAGCCACGCACAGCCGAGGGCGTGGGTGGGTCCAACCCACATGGGCTCGGGGTCCGCGGTGTCGCCACTACCGTCACCTTGAAACGCAAGGCGCCCCTGCGGGCATAAATATTTCCTCGCGCCCGCTCCCCACGGTAAATGCTGAGTAACTGACCGCTGAGTGCTAGGAACATAATCTCACGAATGACGAGACCCGACTAAGTCAGGGCGCAGGTCCTATTTTTAAGTGCAATCGCATGCCGGAGGTATGCAATTTTACTCAAGTACTTGATGCGTTTCGGGACGCCAAGCAGGACTAAGCGGCAGGCTTGCATTACGTACGGTCACAGCGCCGCCTCCGAGCTCGTGCAAGGCCTCATTCGTTGACCTGCTTTTGGTTGCAATGCTTCGCCAATCAGCTGCACCGTGACAAGCAGACCCAAGGCTGTTTTTAAGAGGGTAAGCCGCGAAAAAATTCTGCGCTGTCGTGGTGCGGTTAGTGTCGTGCCTCGGCGAAATCGCACGATGACGCTAGATTTCTTAATCGTTCGTAAGGTGTAACGAACGTATTTATTTCTAAGCGGGGCACGCGCACGTGACCGATTTATTGCAGTTAGAAAAGAACCGGTAGGATGGACAGTTGCCAGCATGCCTCGGGTACATGCTAAGTCCGCCTCCGCAAACCACCTTTTCCTTTTAAAGCAAAGCTTTTTACCTGTACCCCCCAAGGGTTTTTTCGCGACCGTTGGTGTCACCAGAAAATTCCAGCGAACAAATAAAATAGTCGCGCCAATCCACCCCGTGAATGTGGTTGGAAAGCAAAGCTGTAAACGGTACCCATCACGATTACCCATGCGACGTCACTTAAATTCACTCTCATCGCTCTACAAATAGCAAAACCAGAGAGAAGTGAAATGCACTTAACCACACTATTTATTACTTCAAAGAGATATTCTTGTTAAGGTTAAATCAATTCATGAAGCATGAACGGTGTTTGGTTGAGTTGTATTGGTGTAGCACAAGAGTGGAAACTTCTTTTATAAAATTAAAGTAAGCTCCAACCCGGTGTTAGACGATCTGTCTTCTCCGTCTCTGCGCCGCGGACGGAGGCGACGAGATTTGCGCCAGAGAAGGAGGAGGAGGAAGAAATACTTCTGTTCAGATTTCTGAACGGCCCAGAGTGCAGCCCTGGGGAGTGGTTCCTTCTTCTGTGGGGCCCATATGCAGTCCGTGCGGCCTGTGTTCTGTCCACCCGCTGAAGCTGGGTAGATAGAGAGGGCCTGGACAGCAGCATCTCCTATTGCTCTTATTGGGTAGTTGACGGAAAGAGAGGAGGGTGCTCAGGGCTAAACTCGCACACCCCGATTACGGGGCGGAGTGTTCCTACTTCTGAGCAAAATTACATTCAGCGTCGTAGGGATTCGGATACATTAAGTGAAGACCCGGAGGCTGTCGGAAGGAGCCCGGATTGTATGAGCCGTAGGGTAGTTTTTTGTTCTCTGCAGATGTCAGTTTAAAGCGATGGTACGCTCTGTCTCAGAAGGCGATAATGCTGGGTTATCTCCCTGAACGTGACAAGCGGGTGGCTGTCCTCGTGCAGCTCCATAGCACGGGAGGTAAAAGCGCAGGCTTGTTGGGTGGGAGTATTTGTTGCCCTCCATTGAACCTTGAGGGGGTGTCCAGATGAGCTGAATGGAATCGTTTGGGGAGTGGATTTTAGCACGCGCAGTGCAGGTCACGACACCCAACCCTACTGGTAATTCCAGTACGCTTGCTGGGAATCGATGACTACCCTCCGAACCCCTGGTTGAGCGAGAGCCAAGGTGATGGCTGCCTCTTCTGCTGCCGTCATTTCTTGGGTCCTAAGCGAGGTACACGCAAGGAGGTTGGTTCTGGAGGTAGCCACGATGATGGCGTATTGCTGCCCTCGATGTTTGGAGGCGTCTGTGTAGATAACTGCATGATCCCCACCGAGGGTGGTGTTTAGCGCTTGAGCCCGTGCTTTTCGGTGACACTCATCATGTGAGGGGTTCACATTTCTAAGCAAAGGGAGCATCTTTAGTTTTAGTCGCCAAGAGTCTGGGAGTACGTCAAGCGGAGTGACATTCTGGGCTGCTCAGCCAATCTGGTGAAGCATGCGGTTACCCATCGCAGTTCTGAGTCGGACCTTCTGGTTAAAAAGATGGCCTTCTATCAGCTCTTCCACCGTGTTGTGGAGTCCCGTGCTAAGCAGCCTCTGTGTGGACGCATTTCACGAGAAGACCAATGGCCTGCTCGACCTCCTTTCTAATCATTATATAAAGCATCTCTATGTCTTCCTTGTCGAGAAGAAGACACGGGGTTGACGTAAGTAACTCTCGAGAGGACAAAAGCTTCAATTAATCGAAAGGTACCGGATTCCTTTAGGCCTCGCTTCTTGGTGGCAACTCGCCTGATCATGTGTATGATTTGATTAATGCTGTTTTTGAGGCGCTGCAAGGAGACGTCACTCTTGGTGTTAGCCTCGAGATGTAGGCCCAGGATCTTGATGCTGGGGCTTGGAGCGATGGCCTGGCCATCAAGGAGTATTTCAATGTATTCCCATGTTTGGCGTGAGGGCGAACGACAAGGAGCTGTGATTATTTACGTGAACACTGGAGGCCACAGGCTTTAGCACATTGGCGTACTAGAAGTGAGATGCCATGCATTGGTGTGAGCTTACTTTAGTTTTTGTAACTCTTAGCACATGAGCAAGGTGCGCACAGGGCCGCTAGACGGGAGTGAGTGGTCGCGTGACGCTTTCACGTGGCATTCAGCGAGAACGCAGGGGGTAAACCCGTAGATGTGCTTGGTGAGTACACCACCTGTCTTCCCAGTCTTCGCGTGGGCTCGTAGCTAAATCGGTAAGACAACGGGCTCTCGCTTTGTTAGTATATTAGTTCCAGGTTCGATTCCCGGCGGTGCCAGTAAATTATTTTATTTGTTCGCTGGAGTTTTCTGGTGACACCAACGGTCGCGAAAGAACCCTTGGGGGGTAGAGGTAAAAAGCTTACTGGCACCGCCGGGAAAAAGAATTTACTGGCACCGCCGGGAAGAAGCCGAATTCGTATTGGCGACCCTATAAACCTGACAGCCGCGTACCTCGCGGATTACACATCAGGGGAAAGTAAGTTCAGTAAGTTCAAAAAAGTCTCCATACTGTTTACGAGCGTAATCTTCTGGAAGGAAAAGTTCAATCGTCGAAAGCAGGAAGAGAACGAATGGCTCGAAGCGTTCATTACAGAGCTGCCCAAACTCGCTGAGACGTGTGGAGAGGATTCACTGAAAGACGACCTACTTCGCGGCCGGTAGGCCGTGGGACTTTTTGACCTCGGTCTGAGCGAACCTACAACTAGACTCCAAACTCACGCTTCAGTCCGCGACGAAAATGGCACGAAACCGCGAAATCGTCAAAGAGAAACAGAACGAGCACGTGACAGAATGCAGCAAGGCACTGCGGTCGAAGGGTTGAGACGCTCAAACGAACGCCGGAACCACAGAAGCGCGCGGCGAAAACTTCCAGCTACGCATTCTGTGGGACGAAGTATGTTCAAGTCGTGCGCTCGTACAGAGTCCATTTCAAGAAGCAGTGTCCAGCCGGGACAAAGCGAAGGCGGGACAAAGAGGATGCCCGAAAATAGGTACACAGGGGCGCTATATGAGTCCGCATTCTTCTCGTTTTGTCCCCTCTGCAGTTTTAAAGCAAAGCTTTCTACCTCTACCAGCCAACGGTTCTTTCGTGGCGTGCGGGACAAGAAGCTCCCAACGCGGCTGGGGATGCGGAGGGCGCTTTTCACTCACGGAACACAGTGTAGATGGCGCGACGATAGGGCGCTATTACCCAGCGTTCCCCGTGCTCACCCCGGCGGACGCGTCGGCGCGACCCTTCCGTCGGCTTTGTCGTCTGCTTTAGCGATGGTGCTGGGTCTGTTTTGGCGCAACTTCGCGTCCATTGCGCGCTTACTTCGCACTGCTTGACTAACTTGTTCGACAGCACCTCCTGGGTAACCCAGACCCGACGGAATTAATGGGTCGCACGGCAAAGATACCTTAAGGATTGTTTGCAGGGCGGGAAAACAAAATGTAGAGACTACATACTGTCCTCTAGAAAAAACACTGCCTTTTGCGCACTGCTTCCCACGAATGGGACTCCGTTTTCTAAATTCGTGAATACCAATTGGGCTGTGTTTTAACAGGTAGTACAAAAGGCGAAATGAGCAACTGGTTCTGATAATAGCGATTATACGAGTTTCCTTAGCTTCTCGCAATTCTCAAACTTACTAAACTAACTAGTTTAAATCGGTATAAATGGGAACCACTAAGCTCACATGACGAATTCTTTCGCTGTCCGCGCTTGTGTCGCGTGATGGTGTAGCCCCGAGCTGGCACATCAGAATGGCTAGGTTCCGCTTTTTCATCCTTCGAATGATGCTCCACGCCGTTTTCTTTCTTCCGACGCACAGCGTCGGCGGCGTTCGGGACGCCGCCCCTGCGAATTGTAGGTAACGGCAGGCAGAATATCTGGTTACACTCTTTGTAGAGCCACGTGTGGGAATTCGCGTGACGTCGCATAGGCAGTTGTGTTGGGTGTCGTTTCCAGTTTTGCTTTCCAACCACCTTCACAGCGTAGATTGGATCCAATTTTTTGTTAAATGCGAATGCATTTCTTAGTCGGGGGTTGTCGTGCTCCGTCGGCGTGCGCCTGCATTCCTCCAGCGCGAGCGCACGTGAGCGCGCGCCTCGTAGTTCTGCCTTCTTCGTCGTCGTCGTCGTCGTCTCGGCGCGGCGGACCCGCGGCGCTCGCATCGCGGAGCTCGGGCGGAGTAGCGGAGAGTGAGTGGAGAGGAGGAGCGCGCTCGGGCGTGTGAGGGCGCTCGCATCGCGGAGCTCGGCGGGCTCTCTCTCCTCTCCGCGTACCCTCTCTCCGCTCGCTGCGCTCGGAATCTATATAATGCAGTGGAGCGCGCGCCTGGCGCCTTGATAGCGATGGAAGTCGGTGAAGTCGAATCCCTCGCGACAACGATACCGCAAGCACGAAGTGTAACACAATGCAACCTGAGCATTACACCTCCCGCTGGCGGTGACGTCACTGCAGTTGCTTCAACGTCATCATCGGTTGGAGGACTCACACTCTCGTCTCTCTTCATTAAGTACGCCATTAATAATAATTACTCGCACCGAACTCATCGGTGCACCCAATGCATTCGCATTTCCGCACGATCCCCTTCGGGGAGGTGGGGGGATTTTTTCTGAGTTTTGATTTTTTACGAGCCCTCGATGGGCCTTCTGAAAATACCTCGCGTAATAATATACAGCACAACAACACGAAACGTTACGAAAAGACAAAAGCTCCTTTTACGACGAAAGTTAGTGAACCGCTAACTTAGAAGAATAAGGTCGCCTTTCTCAAAAAGGTACGTACATTACCTACTGACCTGAGGAGAATAAAAACAAATATATCCATACGAAAACAGCAAAAGACATGGACGTTTATTGTGTTTGAAAGAAGATGCTAGCGCGCACACATCTGTTTGTGTAAAATCAGACAACAACCAAAACAAAAAGAGCTCTCTTTATCGATGACCGAAAAAACAACGGCGGCGGAGCCATGTATTTTTTTTCTCTCAGTGCGGCATGCGCGGCGCGCCGGTAGGGCCATTCTGATTGCCCTGGTTTCAGCGGGCGTTGTTCCTGCGGGTTGCACCGGGTTCAAAGCAGTTCAAAGCAACAAAGCGAGCAGGGGCGGTGTTAATCACGGAGCGCCAACTACGAGCCCTGAACGTCCTGCATGGCTTGAGCGCCACGACGGTTTGCTTGGAACACTCCTATTGGCGGTGAGATGTTTGAGTGGCGCCCTCTGGCTCTGACGTCAGCATAGGGACTCGGTCCGCTGTCGTCTGCTACACTCCGCTTGTGAGGGGCAGCAATGCCTGTGCTGAAATAGCCCGCTTTGTTGCTTTTGGTGCATTAAAAAGCGTATTTCTAGTAATTCAGTTGTTTTGCTAGCTTCTGCCAGCTCTGAATAATTTCAAGCTGTGCCCCGCACAAGTTTTCCACACACGAGGGAAGAGAGAACAACTTTCTTCAGAGCATCGGTCAGAAGATCGTGTGTAACTCGTCCTTTCTAGCTTATTTGCAATGTAGAGCTCAGGGCTCCTCGATAAGGGTTCAAAATGGGTAGGCTCCGCTAAAGTATTTTTTGAGATTCTCTCATGAAGACTCAAGAGTATAATGCTATCACGCAGCAAGCCCCAACACGCGCATCGCACAGCAGGAAATAAAACGACTCGCCTCTATTTTTTTCGCTGTTGTTGACTTGTATCCGATGGATGTTTTTCTGTTCCCAATACATTATTTTCTTCATCGTGACAAACGTGTTAATAGGAGGTTTGGGGATGTTTGGGGGGTTCACAGAGTTCGTGTGATATTTTCTTCAGGCTGTATGGCATACATAACTTCTTCACAAATTGGCTTATGTTATGGCTGCGTGAAAGAATGTGCATATCTAAAGCGTGCGTTGTTTATTTACATGTAAACGCAGTGAGAAGGTTTGTGCTACGCCGTAGCAATCGCGCCTCAGACAACGTTGTCCAGAGTACTTGAAGGAGGCGTTTGGGCTCCCAATTTCTATCGTAACCATCATTATCATGACGAACTGACTCACAACTACAACAGTTATGGCATGATTGCGGTGTTGGAGGGTTGATATACTCGCTAACGAATACAATGAATAGTATACGTGCTGGTTTCCAGTATAACAAGAACGGATGAATATTTCTAAGCAGCTCTTGGCTGTTTTCCAACACTTCCAGGCGTAAAGAACAAATCCTGGAATACTCGGGATGTCGTTAGATGAATTGAAGAAAATTACTCTCTTGATCTCGACTTAGGATGCGGCCCACTAATCAGCTCGTTTTTACAGGTGAAAAAAGTTTTCTCCTCCTGCTGTTCCTCCCCCTCTTGAGTGCCGTTTTCCTGTAACGCATATCTGAATATTGGGAAGATATGGCTGTGGGAAATGCACGGAAATATCCCTCCAGATCTGAACAAACATTCTGCCACTGTATTTTTACCGTAGACGTGACTCGTTTGGCAAAATAAACCTCCACACTGGTTAGAAGCCTGATATAGAAAAGCACGCGCTTATTCACAAAGTGGATTATTTGCAACTAAACTTACCGTTCTTGCGGCCCATAATGCATGTCGGCATACGTTCATGCAGTGACAACATAAAATGATGTGATACAATACTTTCGAGCTTTACGGCAAGGTTGCGAAAACTATTTTACTTTACGTACGATTAAATTCCTTCTGTCAAAGCCGAGAGCCCCGAAGGGCTAGAATTTGTTCTGGTCTCGCATTTTAGCTGTTGTCGGTTATTAGCAGCTGGCTGTCCCCTTTGTTACAAAGATTGTTGAATACAGAGGCTGACGCCTAGTTCCGACTCTTCGCGCCCCGCGCAGGACCGGTTTCGCAAGGAATGGGGCGACGCCGGCAATGTTTCTTCCGCAGCGGTATTCAAAAATTTACTTCAAATCACGTCTTGAGCTAGTGTATGCGATTTGAAGCCTATGATTAAGTTGGAATGCACTTCTTAAGCGAGCCTGAAGCGTCCGCCGCCGTCCGCATAGCAACAGCTACGGGTGCGCGCGCTCGTCGTCTTCCTTGGCAACGTGGGGAGGTGGGCGCGCGCTGCCTGGCCGCTGACATGGCACATACCCATGTGGGGGATTGGCCAGGAATCTCCTCGTCTTCCTTGGCAACGGGGGGAGATGGGCGCGCGCTGCCTGGCCGCTGACATGGCACATACCCATGTGGGGGATTGGCCAAGAATCGGGCGTGAGAAGGGCTAATGCACCCGCTTAAAGGAGTACTTACACAAAATTTCAAAGCTGAGATCCGCTCTAGCAATCAAGTACAACGACAACACAAATAGGTGTCTGTGAATAAATGCATCTTTCTTTCTTTGTAGTTGTGTGTGTGTGTGTGTGTGATCTCTCTTTCGCGAACATTACCGAACCGCGCAAATTCAACTCGTGCATTCGCACTTTCACATTCTTCCCCTCGGGAAAATGCGGGGAATTTTTTACGATAAAAAGTTACGCACACGCAAAATCTGCTGCGGACAAGCATCACACGTCAACCGAGCGCAAAGAAACAGCAGGGAGAGCGAGCCCGAGTGAAGCAGACGACAAATGCGAGAATCCCTAAGCCGACGTCACGGAGGCGCGCTTCGCAGCGCCGCCTGTGGTCGCGCTCACCGCTAATAGAGCTCCTGAGCTGGAGTTTTGGCGACAAACCGCGCCGCCTCATGTCCGACACCTCTGGGTAGTACAAAAGCAGACGACCCTCGCCGCCCTCCATGTGTTTTCAATTACAAGCCAGAGTGAAAGTTGTTGTACTTAATTTAATCGCGTTGTGGTGCGTTTAAATGACAGCGTACTGAATAAAATAGCCCTTAAAGTAGTTGCAGATGCTAAACAAAACAATGTAGGCTGGCGCAGCTTCGGCTTCATTGCGCGCTTACATCGCACGGCTTGATTAAGTTGTTCGACAGCACCTCCTGGGTAACCCAGACCCGACGGAATGAAGTGGTCGTACGTCAAAGATACCTTAAGGATTGGTTTGTAGGGCGGGAAACAAAATGTACAAACCGCATACAGACATATGACCGCTAGAGAAACGCCACCTTTTGTGCACTGCTTGTCACGAATGGGACTGCGTTTTCTAAATTGGTGAATACCGATTCAGTTGTGTTTTAACAGGTTTTACATAAGACGAATGCAGCAACTGGTGCTGGTAAATAGCGATTGTAAAAGTTCCGTCAGCTTTCTCGCAATTCTCAAACTTACTGAATTATTTAGTTTAAATCTGTATAAATGGGAATCACTATACTCGGTTACAACTCAAGAACGGCACCACCTCATGTAGTGTATCACTCCGCCAAAGCGCCGGACCCGTAACGTCAGTGCGCGCGCGTTTTGAAAGGGGTTTGCTATGAATGCGTGATATCGTCTGCCTTGTCTCACGCAGTTTGTTTGTCGCCACTGGAGTCGTTTATAAGCATATTAAGTCCAAAAAATCACGGGAACGGCTCACGCCATGTTCAAAATATTCCCAGTAACGCCCTACTTGCGCCGCGCGGAGAAACATCCGGCTACGGTGATAAGGCACAGCGGCAACTTCCGGTGCCGTTCTTAAGTTGTCACCGAGTATAAGCTAACATGCCGGGTTGTTCCGGTGTCTGCACTTATGTCGCGCGGTGGTGTAGCCCCGAGCTGGCACATCAGGATGGCTAGGTTCCGCGGTCTCACCCTCCGAAATACGCTCCTCTCCGTTTTCTTCCGACGCACGGACGGGTTACAGCGGCGGCGTCCGCCGCTCGAGCCCGGCTGTGGCCGACGCTGCTGCGTTCGGGGTGGCGCCCCCCCGAATCCCAGGCAACGGCTGGCAGAATCTCTGGTTTCACTCTTTCTAGAGCCACGTGTGTGAATTCAAGTGACGTCGCACGTGGAATTGTTTTGGGGGTCGTTTACAGCTTTGCTTTCCAACCACCTTCAAAGCATGGATTGTGGAGCCAATTTTTTGTGGCGTTTAGTCACGAGGCAAATACTTGGTGTTGAATGATTCAACACATAATTTACCAAGCTATATGCGTACCACGTCGCATTGATAAAGCTCGGAATTAAGTGCATTGGATAGTATTCAATTCAATAGTATTGCATGGTAGACTAGCTCACGACATGATCGTTAGGCAAAATGATTCAACCTTGGAGATAAAGGCCAGTAGCCACATATATCGACGTTGTAATTGCAGTACTGTTTGAACTTAATGCTCGCTATCGAACTGCTCCAGATAAATATTGCCAGTTTTTAACTTTTTTTTCGGCATCTAGGGGTGGTATATAATGCAGCGCGCGTTGATGTAGGTTTGACACCGTTTATTCTACCTACTAGATGTATCTTAACTCGTTTATATATTTTATAATAACTAGGCTATCATCGCGGCCCCATTTAGTGCACAGATTCTTATATCCTGTACCCGGGGCAAAATTCTTCAAAACCACTGTCTTGGAATCACAAACATGGACAGATGACAGATGTGTTATACGCCACCACAAAGCGAAAAGTCGCTTGCTTTGTGCACCGAGATGCGAGTGCTGTACGCTTCGCTTGTTTAGTGGGAAATACAAGATCTGGTGTTTTCTTCTTGACTTCCTCCAAAACTAATGCCGACAGAGCACAAATACGTGTTCGGAATTCATGTGCTCTGACGCTTGGCATGGACATCACGAAGCAGTTGACGTTGGCCGACGTGTTGAAAATAAATTGTCGATAGCTACGAAGCTCAAACCTATAAACTTACGGAAAAGTGCAGGCAGACATTGAACTTGTCAGTTGAAGCAAAAGAATAGCACGCACAATTGGCTGTAGCATATCAAGACAACTAATCTGCAAATCTCCAGGTTACGTCATGAACTAGGGAACCACTCAAACGTCTCAGCGCCAGTTTGCGTCGAGACTTGTTGGCCTTGTGCTTTGAAAATGCGGCGTCGCACACCCGCCAAGCAGGTTGTTATTGCTCGGCGAAACCAAAATGTTTTCCTCTCGTCGCACAACTCTTATCCTGTTTGGCGTCATCGCGCAAACCGCATAGGATATTTTTGGGAACACCACTGCAGATTCTAATATCTGCTGAAAAAAAAATCGCGCCAATCCACCCCGTGAATGTGGTTGGAAAGCAAAGCTGTAAACGGTACCCATCACGATTACCCATGCGACGTCACTTAAATTCACTCTCATCGCTCTACAAATAGCAAAACCAGAGAGAAGTGAAATGCACTTAACCACACTATTTATTACTTCAAAGAGAGATTCTTGTTAAGGTTAAATCAATTCATGAAGCATGAACGGTGTTTGGTTGAGTTGTATTGGTGTAGCACAAGAGTGGAAACTTTTTTTATAAAATTAAAGTAAGCTCCAACCCGGTGTTAGACGATCTGTCTTCTCCGTCTCTGCGCCGCGGACGGAGGCGACGAGATTTGCGCCAGAGAAGGAGGAGAAAGAAGAAGAAATACTTCTGTTCAGATTTCTGAACGGCCCAGAGTGCAGCCCTGGGGAGTGCTTCCTTCTTCTGTGGGGCCCATATGCAGTCCGTGCGGCTTGTGTTCTGTCCACCCGCTGAAGCTGGGTAGATAGAGAGGGCCTGGACAGCAGCATCTCCCATTGCTCTTATTGGGTAGTTGACGGAAAGAGAGGAGGGTGCTCAGGGCTAAACTCGCACACCCCGATTACGGGGCGGAGTGTTCCTACGTCTGAGCAAAATTTACATTCAGCGTCGTAGGGATTCGGATACATTAAGTGAAGACCCGGAGGCTGTCGGAAGGAGCCCGGATTGTATGAGCCGTAGGGTAGTTTTTTGTTCTCTGCAGATGTCAGTTTAAAGCGATGGTACGCTCTGTCTCAGAAGGCGATAATGCTGGGTTATCTCCCTGAACGTGACAAGCGGGTGGCTGTCCTCGTGCAGCTCCATAGCACGGGAGGTAAAAGCGCAGGCTTGTTGGGTGGGAGTATTTGTTGCCCTCCATTGAACCTTGAGGGGGTGTCCAGATGAGCTGAATGGAACCGTTTGGGGAGTGGATTTTAGCACGCGCAGTGCAGGTCACGACACCCAACCCTACTGGTAATTCCAGTACGCTTGCTGGGAATCGATGACTACCCTCCGAAACCCTGGTTGAGCGAGAGCCAAGGTGATGGCTGCCTCTTCTTCTGCCGTCATTTCTTGGGTCCTAAGCGAGGTACACGCAAGGAGGTTGGTTCTGGAGGTAGCCACGATGATGGCGTATTGCTGCCCTCGATGTTTGGAGGCGTCTGTGTAGATAACTGCATGATCCCCACCGAGGGTGGTGTTTAGCGCTTGAGCCCGTGCTTTTCGGTGACACTCATCATGTGAGGGGTTCACATTTCTAAGCAAAGGGAGCATCTTTAGTTTTAGTCGCCAAGAGTCTGGGAGTACGTCAAGCGGAGTGACATTCTGGGCTGCTCAGCCAATCTGGTGAAGCATGCGGTTACCCATCGCAGTTCTGAGTCGGACCTTCTGGTTAAAAAGATGGCCTTCTATCAGCTCTTCCACCGTGTTGTGGAGTCCCGTGCTAAGCAGCCTCTGTGTGGACGCATTTCACGAGAAGACCAATGGCCTGCTCGACCTCCTTTCTAATCATTATATAAAGCATCTCTACGTCTTCCTTGTCGAGAAGAAGACACGGGGTTGACGTAAGTAACTCTCGAGAGGACAAAAGCTTCAATTAATCGAAAGGTACCGGATTCCTTTAGGCCTCGCTTCTTGGTGGCAACTCGCCTGATCATGTGTATGATTTGATTAATGCTGTTTTTGAGGCGCTGCAAGGAGACGTCACTCTTGGTGTTAGCCTCGAGATGTAGGCCCAGGATCTTGATGCTGGGGCTTGGAGCGATGGCCTGGCCATCAAGGAGTATTTGAATGTATTCCCATGTTTGGCGTGAGGGCGAACGACAAGGAGCTGTGATTATTTACGTGAACACTGGAGGCCACAGGCTTTAGCACATTGGCGTACTAGAAGTGAGATGCCATGCATTGGTGTGAGCTTACTTTAATTTTTGTAACTCTTACCGCATAAGCAGGGTGCGCACAGGGCCTCTAGACGGGCGTGAGTGGTCGCGTGACGCTTTCACGTGGCATTCAGCGAGAACGCAGGGGGTAAACCCGTAGATGTGCTTGGTGAGTACACCACCTGTCTTCCCAGTCTTCGCGTGGGCTCGTAGCTATTCTTTATTGCCATACTTTGACACACACAAACAAAACACTACACTCTTAAAACACTAGCCAGCACTTGACTAACAGAGTAATGGTTAAAATTGTTTCATGTTTGTTAATGTTTCAAACACGGGCAACCATTCTGGAGGCTCCGGCTGAGCCCTCCACACTTCAATAATCAGACGAACAGACTCAGAAAAGTACTCTTTGGACCGTTTGGCATCGATGTCGCGATGGCGGATGGCCATGCGCGATTTTCAAATGCCGTGCAGGGCCAGAACCATGACGAGGTCATATGGTATGGAGGCGTGAAAGTCTCGTAAATTTTTGTGCCATGGCGGGAGGTCATTGCGTATCTCCATTCCATGTGTGGTGCATTAAAGTCAGCACCGACAAGGATTGGGACGCCCGGGTACGCTCTTCGTAAAGGAGCAAACCAGCCATGACGTAACCGGCGGATGGCGCAGGGCGTATATAGATCTAGACGAGTACAACCGTACGGCGCGGAAGACGCACGTGAACAGCAACTACTTCCTGGTTGGTGTTACACCAAACATTAAGGTCTATCTGTGTATGTGGGAGTAAATGTTGGTTCGTTGTTGATGCTTCTATGATGGGACGCCGATGTTGTGGCGTCATGACAGAAGCCTTCTTGATGATGATCTGCGTTGGTGCCTGATGGTTGCGGCACTGATGACACGACGACGATAGTTGATAGAGGGTTTTCAAAACTGTATATTTAAGCAAAAGACATATACAGAATATTTACAGACTGAAGACAGAGTTAACGAACTATGAAATGAAGTGAGAGTCTCAGTCGGCTACAACTTTGTGCACGCGGCACCCCCGTCAGCGACGGACCCTGACCTAAGATTACCCAAGTGGTGAGATCCTCCCTAGCCGAGCCTGGCTAGCCCGGCAATACGCCGGCCATGTATAGCACACTAAAACCCTGAGGATTCGACTACGAGACCTCGTGTCTCGTGGTTTTGATGGGTTACTTAGGCTCCACCCCCGATACACAGTCCAATCGGTATCACCTGGCGCCCTGATTGGCCGGATTACCAAATCCGGGCCTAAACCGTGGTAGGCAACGCCCCCGTAACCCTCAAACGCTGGTCACTCTCTCTCTCACCAAAAAAAGTAAAAGAAAAAATGCAAACAAAATCAATACAATAAACACTCAACAACCCGAGGAAACACGTGCAAGCGCCCGGGGCAAGCTTTTGCACACGTTGCCTGCGTTGCTCGTTCCCACGCCCACACTTTACGCGTATAACACCTTGTCCAAAGTTGGACCACCACCACAACCCCGAGGTGACCCGTATCCGTTCCTCTTAACGAACGCAGCGCGCCCTCGAGGCTCCTTGCCATTGACAGGCGATCCTGGGCAGAAACCACATGGGACGCGCGGACCCCGCTGCGTTGCATTTCCAACGGAACATCTTCGTACTTCCTTACTGTGCGCGCGGGTCAACAAAGGCAGAAACACCGCCCCAAATCGGCCGCCGTTCAAGCACAGTTGACAGCCCCTTGCTACCCCGCTATCGGAAGCGCGTCGGGCCACTTGGTTTTACGACCGTCCCTCTGGCTGAACGCGCGCACAGACAGCCCCCGAAGCAACCGCCGCCCCGTTCACGGAAAGCGCATCGAGCATCCTACCCACGCTTTCCCACGCTCGTACTGTGCTTTGCAACTCGCCGTTCAAAACAACGTCACAGCTCAGCCGAGGCTCAAGACAATTCGTCTCCACGCAGGCGGAATGATCCAAAGGCCGCCTGCTGTTGACAGGCTGGCTGCCATAAAGCCCTTTGTAGCAGCTCAGCCGCGGCAGCTGAGCTCGCGCCTCCAGAGCAGTGCACCGGGTGACCTAGGATCCTGTCCCGAGCCGGGAGCCACGAGGCACGAGTCACGATGCCGGCAGTTGGAATCCAGACACCGAGCCGACAGCACCAAGCTCGCACTCTCCCACGCAGGATCAGCACTGGCGCCATGGCGCGCCCGTCTCCGCCGCTGTTCGCCTTCTGCTAACCTCTCGGCCCTCCTCAATAAATGAAGGCGGGACCGAGGACAGAGGCGTTTTGCGTAGTGTCATCTCGAATCCAACTCGTCGCAATTCACCGCAACGAGCAAGCAGCACGTCCCCAGTTCTAGCTCAGCAGTCAGTCGTAGCTGGTGGGGCAGACCTTCCTGAGAGCATGCCCTACGTTCAGAAAGCCGACTCCAACATCCCAGGGATCGAGAACTTCACTGGACCTGCAAAATTGCCACCTGTTCTCCAAGGCACTTGCCCACGCAAGTCTTTCGGAAGGACTATCGTGTCTCTAAGAACGATGGCCAAGACTGCGTACCAGCGGGTAATCTGCCACCATCGCAAACGACCACTGGCAGGTGGCTGCAATCAGTGCCAACGCAAACACAAGACACAGCAGCACCACGCCAGGCATGACCGCCAAACGACAACCCTTCACTCCGAACGTCGTCAACTGAAAGCTCATGTTAAGATCGTGGCGATGTCCCCACCAGCGTGTTCTAAAAGCAGCAGCATCATGGTATTGTGGTACAAAGCACCCGGCACCCAAACAGCCACGTTTTATTGCCGGAGACCCGTCAGTGCTTCTGTGCGACACCCTGTTCAACCAGAAGACCCTGCTTTCTTGCCCTCCTCGACTAGTCCTGCGTCCGGTGACTCGTCCACCGCTGAGCAGCCTGGGAAGACCACCCGAACTAACGGCAAACCACCGGACGGATTCCACGGCCTCACCAGGACTGGACACAACTTGTAAATAGTGTACAGCTTGCCGTTCCCCTCCCTCTGGGACTGTGACTGGAATGAACTTGTATATAGGACATTTTTTGTTCTCAATCTTTTGCTCATTTCTTGTTCGTTCTCTCGCGTCTCAATACCGCGAGCCAACTGGAGGGGGAGAAGTTTTAGCAGCTCAGCCGCGGCAGTCGAGCTCGCGCCGCCAGAGCAGTGCACCGCGTGACCTCAGATCCTGTCCCGAGCCGGGAGCCACGAGGCACGAGTCACGCGGCCGGCAGTTGGAATCCAGACACCGGGCCGACAGCACCAAGCTCGCACTCTGCCACGCAGGATCAGCACCGGCGCCATGGCTCGCCCGTCTCCGCCGCTGTTCGCCTTCTGCTAACCTCTCGGCCGTCCTCAATAAATGAAGGCGGGACCTCTTCTCACGCCCCCTTCACCTTCATGCGCCCTTCAGGGAACCGCCGCTTCCCATGCGTTCGACTTTGCAGCGTCGCTGGCGCCTGCAACCCTTAGAGTGGGTATTGAGCAGATACATACACGGCAGCCTTGCCGGGATGGGCATCCGTGGCATTCTTGCGCCCATCTGGTATGGTAAGGAAATGATGCCCCAAAAAGCCAGGTAGTGAGTGCAATGCATTATGTTCCTGCAAGAGCAGTGCCCATATCCGTAGCTTACCGTATTGCACTCGGAATTTCAGTTCTCCGATTTTGTTTGCGAGGCCCCGGCAATTCCACTGTAGGATGCCTGGGTGAGTTGACGTTGAGAGTTTTGCGATGTCCCGAGTTTGCTGCTGTCTAGGGACTGCTACGGCCATTGTGCGAGGAGGGGCGATACAAAGTCCAGGAGCGTCAAAACAGCCGCGGCTATCGGAGATGAAAGGGGAGCGAGGAGGATGCGCACAGCCTCAATGAGAGAGGACAGCACCGAAAACAGGCCCCCCAGTGTTTCGCTCGTCTTTTGGTTCACACTGATGTTGCAGTGAAGCTCGGCGAGCAGAGGCTGAAGACCGCGTAGCCGGTGCTATCACAGGCACCCCTGTAGATGCAGGTGGTTCCGCGTGCCTGGGAGTAGGATCATGCTGAACTGCTGGAGAGCGCTCTGCCAGTGCTGGTGCAGCAGGGGGCGGCTGCTTTGGCCCGCGTTGAAGAACCGGTAAGGCCGGAAAGTTCTCCTCGGCGTTCTTTCTTGAAGATTGGACCCACAGTTTGCTTGTTCCAAGCTTCCTTGCACCCTGTGCCACGCCCTTGCATATGCACGTGCCATTGCATAGAACAGACGTGTCTCGTATGAGCTCCTGCGATTTGTTTCCAAGTGGACGGAGAGTCTCATTTTTCGGTAGTGCAAACAAGAAGAACGTTTTCGCGAAGCTACCAGGATCACGCAGAACCAACTCTCAAGCTCGTGAGTTCATTTCTTGCAACGATTTGACAATTTGAAGCGGACGCCACCGCGCTAACCCTAACCCCGGTGGTCGGCGCCTGCCACGGGTATAGAGCGCGGGGCGGGCACGATCGCGGCAGCCGAAGCTGTGTGTGCTGTACCCAGCGAGCACGGGGCACGAGACGACGAGATGGAGACGCAAGATCGCTGCAACGAAGCAGAGAATTCCAATGTCGACGACAAGTGGGACAAGTGGATAGAAGTAATGAGCAAGTCGGCGAAACGAAGAAACAAGGCCAACGCTTCAACTACTAAGCAACAACAGGACTCTACTCCAACGAAGCCAGCCTTAAAACCACGGTGGGAAACGTTTAGGCCTAAACCGCCGCCCTTACCACAGGAAGACTACAAGCTTGTGATGCGCCCACAGAACGGGCTCGACCTCGGCTCGGTCAGCCCGGCACTTCTGGCAGAGAGCATTCTCAACGCAGCCAATCTGTCATGGAGGGAAGCTGAAATCCGCGTCCGCATCGACGAGAAGCAGAACATTCTAACTATCAGCACGCCACACCAACAAGCAGCAAAAGCCCTAAGCCAGATTACTCAGCTCACCGTTCAAGGAAGGGTCCACCCGGTGAATCTCTATGGTCTCTCACCTTACGATTCGTGCAAAAGTGTCATTCGCGGCGTACCAACGCAGTACACGATGGAGCAAGTCTTGGACGACATTTGGTGCCCAGGATATGAATTCCTAAGTTGCCGCCGCCTGGGCATGTCGGGCTGTGTTGTCATTACAATACAAGGTCATAAGGTACCCTTTTACATTTATTACAAGGGCGTAGATATGAAATGCTTCATCTATAAGAAGACCATTCCATACTGCACCAACTGTCACTGTACAGGACATAGAGCAGACGTATGTGTCAACGTCGGAATCCGCACCTGTGAGAGGTGCGGCGTGAGAGACCCAGCGCTGAACCACCCATGCCATCCGAAATGCGACCTCTGCAATGGCGACCACATCACAGGGTGTAGAGAATGCCCAAAACGTTTTCGCGAACCATACATTCTCCGGCGCAAGGCTTGGGAGCAGAGTAAAGATCACTCAAGTGGCAGAAGAGGAGCATCCAAGGACAGATCTGAACACTTGGTCTCGTGGAACGACGGGTCAAGACTGAGATCATCATCTCGCTCCAGTCCTCGCAGCCAGTGGCCGTCGCTGGAAAGGTTCACGACGGCAGCTGAGAGGCGATCGAGGTCCCGCTCAAAACATAGACCTGAAGACTCCAGGCACGAGACCCGGGACGGTTCCAGATCCCGCTCCAGATCCAGGTCCCGACCAGCCGCGGATGCTGAGCGCGACAGAGGACGCATGAGGGCCCAAGCTTCCAGGACTTCACAGGTGAGCTGGTCTCAAGTTACCCTTCCCACAGCTCAAACCCCTAAACCCCAATGTGAGGAATGCAATAAACTGCAGTCGCAAATAGAAGCCCTTAAGAAAGAAATGGCAATCCTCAGAGCTACAATTGCTGAGGTTGCCTCACAGGTTAAACCAACCCCCCCGCAAACGAGCGGAGGAGCGGATAAGCGGCGCAAGGTAGACGACAATAACAAGCAAAATGACACGCCAAGACGTAGTGAGACGCCAGAGATGCAGACAACAGGGGGAGAGGAGAAGCTGGCCGACAAGCTAAATGAAGTGGCGCAAACCATGACAGATGGCATAGTTAAACTCCAACAGTCCATCGGCCTTATGTTAAGCAGACTAGACGCACTGGAAAGCCAAAGCGCATCGGCGGCGCGAACTTCACGTAGGGAGAAGCCATATCTTCGTCCGTCCTCGCAAGATACCCATGACCAGGCAGACTTCACTCGACCTATTCATGGATAGCCGCAAGGGGAGGCAAGAGCAAAAACTTATAGTGTGGCAATGGAACGCGAGAAGCATCAAAGGAAAACTTGGGACACTCCACAATACATTGAGTCGTGCACAGACAAACAGGACGTTATCGCACTGCAAGAAGTCAATTCGTATGCCAGACTCCCTGGCTACGTCACACACGGTGACCCGGAATGGGGTGACACTAACACGCTTGTCAGCAAGATAGTAACTGCAGTGCAACGCACCCTACGGCAATCCGGTACAGAGGGAACTCTCACAGAGCTGATACGTCGTAAACCTGGGAAAGGAAACAGCATTTTTATTCTTAACCTGTCATCATCATCATCATCATCATCATCATCATCATCATCATCACCAGCCTATCTACGCCCACTGCAGGGCAAAGGCCTCTCCCATTATTCTCCAATTATCTCGGTCCTGTGCCAACTGTGACCAATTTATCCCCGCAAACTTCTTGATCTCATCTGCCCATCTAACTTTCTGCCGCCCCCTGCAACGCTTGCCTTCTCTAGGGATCCACTCTGTTACCCTTAATGACCAGCGGTTATCTTGCCTTCGCATTACATGCCCTGCCCACGTCCATTTCTTCTTCTTAATTTCTACTAATATGTCTTTAACACCAGTTTGCTCCCTGGCCCACTCCGCTCTCTTCTTGTCCCTAATGTTACACCTATCATTTTCCGCTCCATTGCCCGCTGAGTCGTTCTCAATTTAAGTTGAACCCTCTTAGTGAGCCTCCAAGTTTCTGCCCCGTAGGTGAGTACCGGTAAGATGCAGCTGTCATACACTTTCTTCTTCAGCGACAATGGTAGGCTGCTATTCATTATCTGAGAATATCTGCCATATGCACCCCACCCCATTCTGATCCTTCTAATTATCTCTGCCTCACGGTTGGGATCTGGGGTCACAACTTGGCCTAAGTATATATATTCGCTTACCACTTCCACTGCCTCGCCATCTATCTCAAACTGCTGTGCTGTCCCGAGGTTATTGATCCTTACTTTAGTTTTCTGCATATTAATTTTCAGGCCCACGGTTCTACTCTGTTCGCCCAGTGCGGAAAGCATGCTTTGCAATTCGTCCCCCGAGTTACTTAGCAAGGCAACGTCATCAGCAAATCTGAGGTTACTGAGGTATTCTCCATTAACCCTTACTCCCACCTGTTCCCAATCCAACGTTCTGAATACTTCTTGTACGCATGCTGCGAATAACATTGGAGAGATCGTGTCTCCTTGTCTGACACCCTTCCTTATAGGTATTTTACTGCTCTCCCTATGGAGGATGATGGTAGCTGTAGACCCATTATAGATATCCTCTAGTATTCTTACATAATGCTCATCTACCCCCTGGTTCCCTAATGCCTGAATGACTGCTAGGGTTTCGACCGAGTCAAATGCTGTTAACCTGTACTGCAGGCCAAAGAAGAAGCTGTCAGAGCTCCGCAGTCTGATACAGCAAGCAGTACAGATGGCTGACGCATGTCCCTTGCTAATTTTAGGTGACTTCAACGCAGCTCACCCGGTATGGGGATACCACTACTCAAATAGGCGAGGAAACGAACTCAAGAGCACGAGCTCACGCTCCTCACCGACTGGACTGCACCTACCAGACTAGGCAATAGTGTGTCCAGAGACACGTACCCGGATCTCACGTTTGGGCGAAACGTCTCTCAAGCCACGTGGGAAAACACCGGGGGATACCTAGGTAGTGACCACGCAGTTATAGTTACCGCTGTCGAAGGGGAGGAATACCGAGTACATACTGGTGTAGCCCGAATCGTAGACTGGACGAAGTTTCGGGAGCATCGGGCGATCCAATCTACCTCAGAAATCGAGAACATTAATGATTGGGTTTCATCAATTCGAAAAGATATTACATCGGTAACGCAAGAAATCAAGACTACGGTTCAGACTCCAAGTGTTGACCCCAAGTTCTTACACATGTGGGAGGCCCGCCACAGCCTCATCAGGAGGTGGAAGCGGCAACGCCACAACAAGAAACTTAAACAGAGAATAGCCGCACTCTCTGAGCAGGCCTCAAAATACGCAGCGGAGCTCTGCAATCAAAACTGGCTCCAGCTCTGCGACGGGCTGCGGGGGACCCTCAGCGCATCCAAAACCTGGAAACTGCTGAGATACCTCATTCATCCTGCGAAAGGCAAAAGCGTGACTTCCAAGATAATTCAGACCATTATACACAAGTTCAAGGGATCGCAAGAGGATCTGCTCGGCAAACTGCAGCAGAAATAACTGCCCACGCACACCCCTTACGCGGCCCCTGATTACACGGGACATCCAAACCCGCAATTGGATGCGCCCATTACCACGGCTGAGGTGAAAGCAGCGCTTCATAAAATCCGCCTAAATACCACGCCAGGTCAGGACCAAATCACAAACAAAGCTTTGGCCAACCTCGATGAAGCCTCTATCGCATCCCTTACACGCTACTACAATAGCTGCTGGGAGCGCGGAACTATATCACTCGAATGGAAATCCGCTGAGGTCCGCTTAATACCTAAACCAAACAAGGACCCCGGCATCGAAAACCTACGGCCGATATCGCTCACATCGTGTTTGGGGAAGCTGCTCGAACACGTCGTGCACAACCGGTTGCAAAACTTCCTCGAAGACACTAAGCAGTTGCCACCAACCATGTACGGGTTCCGACAGCATCTGTCGACGCAAGATGTATTGCTGCAACTGAAGGAGGACATTATACATCGCGCCAACAGACACGCACCTAAAGCCATCCTAGCGCTTGATTTAAAAGGGGCCTTTAACAACGTCACGCACGAAGCCATACTGACTAATCTCAATGAACTCGGATGTGGAACCCGCACGTACACTTACGTCAGGGACTTTCTCTCTGGACGCCAAGCCACCCTCAAGATTGGAGACTTTCAAACAAAACCCATTCGCACCGGCAGACGCGGCACGCCCCAAGGAGCGGTCTTGTCACCCCTCCTTTTCAATATTGCCCTCATCGGCCTGCCTGCACAACTGGCTTCAATCCCCGACTTACACCATGGTATTTACGCCGACGATATCACGGTGTGGACTGGTGTAGGCTCGGTCGGGGAGATGCAGGACCGCATCCAAATGGCGGCTGATACGGTGAACAAGTATGCCAAGAATTGTGGACTCTCGTGCGCCCCAGAAAAATCGGAACTGCTCCTAGTGCGCCGTAAAGGCGGTAGGCGAGCCGATGCACCTTCAATGCACATCATGCTGGACGGTGCCACCATCACACCGTCTCCGCAAATCAAAATTCTAGGCATGATTTTCCAAGCAGATTGCGCAAACACCACGATGATAAGGAATTTGGAAAGCACGAGTAGACAGATTGCTCACATGCTTCGTCGGATCACGGTCAAAGGAAGAGGCATGAAGGAGGCTGACACACTTCGACTTGTCCAGGCATTTGTCGTCTAAAGGTTCACCTATGTGACGCCCTATGCTTTACTAACGAAGACTGAGAAGAACAAGTTGGATACGCTCTTGCGAAAGGTGTATAAACAAGCGCTGGGTTTGCCATCCTACACCTCCAACGAGTGTCTCCTCAAGCTTGGGCTTCACAACACTGTGGACGAGCTGATTGAGGGCCACCTGCTCAGTCAGCACAACCGGCTATCAAGGACGGATGCGGGCAGGGCCCTTCTACTGAGACTGGGCATGAACATCCCTGATCGCCCTCTAGAATCGACGGAAAATATCCCTGGTGAACTACGCCGTAACATCACAGTGGCCCCCTTGCCAAGAAACATGCATGCACCCGCAGTTCCACGAGGGACGGAGAGAGGCGCGAATTAGAGCCCTGGAGAAAAAATATGGCTCCAACGAAAATGTTTTTTACACGGACGCCGCAGATTATGCAAGACGCGGAGTCATGGTGGCGACCGTAACGAAGATAGACAGCCACGTCACGAGCCTCACTCTCACGAAAGTAACGACGCTACAGGCCGAAGAGGTAGCTATAGCACTGGCGATAACGCAAACACCTGCAGAAGTAGTCATCACGGATTCTCAGTCAGCGTGTAGGAGCTACCTCCAAGGCCGCATCTCACACACCGCAATGAAGATCTTGAGCCAGAACCCTACAAAGAAAAGGGTATCGGTTGTCTGGACACCGGCTCACACTTCTCTCCGTGGCAATGCCTTTGCCCACGAGACTGCTCGAGGTCTAACCAGCCGAGCGCAGCGAGAGAGTTGGCTAGAGACGGCCATCCCCTTGACATAATTCCAGGAGGTGGCGCAGTACTACAGGCTAGCCCGGCTTACGCTTCCCCCTGCACACCCCTCTCTCAGCAAGAAAGGGGAGCGCTACTGGCGTCTCCTGCAAACGAACACTTTTCCCCATCCTACCAAGCTGCACTTTATCTGGCCTACGCAATACGACCCGCAGTGTCGATTCTGCAAAGCACCCTGCACTCTATACCACATGGTGTGGGAGTGCCAGCTCAACCCCTCAGTTTCCGCGATTTCTAACCCCTCGGTTGAGCAGTGGGAAGGAGAACGTGCCAGCTCGAGCGCCGAAGAACAGCTTCGGCTGATTCACCGGGCTGAGACGGCTGGACGCTCCAACGGGGTCCTGGACTGAGGAAACCGACCACTTGGCCCTTTTTCTTCAATAAAGTTTACTCTCTCTCTTGCATAAAAGTCGATTTTGCTGACTTGTAGTCAATGTTGTTAGTAGACTTGAGCTTAAAAATAGCCTTCTGATCACGCCGGGCTGAGCACTGAGCAGATGTGGATTCGTGCTTTTTGCTGCAGTTCGGACAGCAAATCTTTCCAGCGGAACAGCCCGTACGATCATGGCTGCCACCGCACCGGGAACATCGCAAGGAACTTTTACACACTTCGGACACGTGCCCAAAGCGCTGGCAATTTTTGCACCGCCTGGGTGTTTCCACGTAGTTGTACACCCGGTAGTGCGTGTATCCGATGATTATGTGCTCGGGTATTGTTTCCGTGCCGAACACGATCTGAACACTCTCTGATGTTTTCCTGAGTCTCTCAGGCGCAAGGCATTAAGAATATCTTGATTAGAATGGTCCGTAGCGACTCCCCTAATCCCTCCCACTCCGCAGTTGCTGGGCCTTGGCTCATATGCCTGCACCTTGATCCCCGCAATGCTAGAAATCTTCAAGAGGCGCTCGGTGGCATCAGCATTGCGCGTGTCGATGGCGAGAAGGTTCAGCCGATAGTTGGGACGTACTTGTAGCACGCCGACTGGAGCCAAAGATTCCAATCCCTCTTTGAGAACAAGGGGATTGTAAAGCGTGATTATTTTCGAGGAATCGAGAGGCTTTACGACCACGACAACCCAGTGTCTGAGAGGGCTCGGGACTGCGCTCACGTCAAGAGGCCTATAGGAACGTTTAGAGGCACGGTGGCGCTTCTCAGGCACAGCGGGCTGAAACGGCTGGGACTTTTCAACCCGAGATGCGTTTTCGTTTCCATATATGATGGTCCCAGAAGTTGAGTCAGTGGTGGAAAAATCGTCCATGTCGTCCGGCAGAGGCTGCTCGGAAGGGACCACAGGAGGACTCACTTGTCCATGAGGTAGCGACGTCCCGGAGGATCCAGGATCGGTGCTGCAGGGGCTTGAAGCAGCCGGCGGGCCTGACGAGGTAGCAACAATGGAGGCAGCAATGATTCCAGGCTCCGTGGCAGGGCCTGGTGGGTCACCCGACGGTTGGCCAAGAAATGCTGTTGGCGGCGGCAAACATAGGCCGCGCCCGTCGCTGGGAGCATATTTAAACCTCTAAACACCAAATTGCCAGTAAATTTGTTCGACTCAAGTCTAATAAGACAAAACACCACAGAGAGAAGGTCGCGATTGAGTCAGCGTAGCTTCGTCTTTGTCGCCATCTCCTTTCATCTCTGTTGGCAAAAACGCCGAGGCGCCAACAATACACTTATGCACTGCATGCTTCGCCCCTCGCGAGGTTTCACGTTAGTGGAGATGGCCCGGCATTTTTTCAATATTTTACTGGTGATATTGTCTGTACAAGCAGCTGATGAAAGGTTATATCGTTGATTGTGCCTATTATTTCATTCCCAGCTATTGTTACTGGCGGCATGAGTTCACCTTGAGCTCCGTCATTAGTTGTTGGAAAAGTGCTGTTTCGTTGTTGTTTTTTTGTAAATACTGCGCATTGATGGCCCCCCTAAAGTCCGGTGCAGCTCGCGTTAGCAGCGGCGGTCGAGGCCGGCAAGGCCAGGTTTGTCACGCCACGATGGCACGAAAACCGACCACTTCATACTCCAACGCACTCGACGTAGGGCGCCGCCCCGCACTGCATTCGTGCATGCGCAAATTCTGTTTCCTGCATGGTGCGAAATCGCGAGCTAGCCGCAGCCTGCAGCAAACACAGTCACACAGTGTCGAGACGCGGACGCAGGGGGACGAGGCTGGCTTCGCCCGCGCGGTATGCAGCAAGCCGCATCGATAGACGGGCGCATGTCCCGCAACCCCCTCCGAGGCGCCGGACTAGAGTGCTGCACTTTCGCTGGCGCAACGTTGCAACGCAGCGCGCGCGCGTCGACGTTACGTCGGATTATACAGACCCCTTAAAGGATTGCTACGTTGCTTTTGTGGCGATTCTCTCTGAAATGGCTATCGAATGCCCTTATTGCTGCATCTGAAAGAAAGCCGGCCAATAGGGACGATATGGTTTCAGTGACGTCACCGATGCCCGTAAACACTGACAGACCAAGAAAGAGAAAAACATTGTCTTGAGCGAGTGTCTTCGTTATCTGATTCGATTATAACAGTAATATTTGGCTTGGGTATTCCGTGACCCCCTAAATCCAGGGGCTGGACGCGCTTGTTGACAAGTTCAAAAAAGCCCTTCAACTTTAAATAAAATTAGAAAAAAGTGTTCCAGGGGACCTTTAATGACAGCTCAGCTCACTTTCTTCATCTAAGTGCCGTGAGGGCGAGCGGCAGTTTTCGGTACAAGGTATACCGTTTATTTAAAGCTTATCTTCCGAGGATTCTCATTATAGGGAAGAAATACGAACGCAGGGTCACAAGGGAGCGGCCCAGTTTTCTTTTACGGGAACCTTCGAACCCAATCAGGCGCGGACCCTATATGTTCCGCTTTAATCGTCCCCCTAACGACGACCGTCAGCTCGCATGTCTGGAACATCTCACTTATCGATCTACACCGGCCGCCGGTACACAAAGCGCACTCCCGGCCGGCTCCATCTGCAGAGTGTTTGTCTTCACTGCGCCAGGTATTTGGGTTAGTTTTTGATAACGTACGGCTCCAACGACGATTGAAACCATCTGCGTTTAACGACCGGGCTTTATGGACTGCGCGAACGGATGGGAACCTCTACTGCCAACCCCTGTTCCCGTTTGTATTTTTTTATGTCCGCGAGTATATGCCCTCGCTATAAAGATTAGCCCGGGGGTGTATGTATGAAGCCTGTCAATGAATATGCAATTAAAACTAATGTACCGGAGTCTCAAGCCATCAGAATGCCTCGGCGGCGGCCACGGACGGGCTCGTTCTGTAGGAGTGTGAAGACTGTAAGTCAGGGTCATAGAGGGAAATAATGCAGCGTGACCAAGAAAACGCGTTGCTATGCAACAGCGCTGCGGGCGGGTGCGCTCGAAGCACGCCGTTTGCTGCCGTGCAAAACCAAGCGGCGCCTTCCTAACAGAACACTTCCACTCTCATTCCCCTTAGAGGAATGACTTCCAATTTCACGCGTGACCGTGTGGACCCTAACCTTGAAGATTCGCGTTGAGGGTGTATTAAAGGGACCCTGCAACACTTGTTCACACTTTTTGTGGACATCTTGAATGTTTGCAGAACGTAGTCAACCAACACATGCAATGCTTAGATTACGGTGTCGGAAATTACCTCAACCAAAAATTACTCCTTATGTCCATCATACAAATGAGAAACTTGCTGAAACATTTTTTCTCTTTTTCCCGGTCTTGGCATTCCTTGACCGCTGGAATTACGTCATTACAGCAATGTAGCGGCAATTGTACGGCTTTCCTTCAGTTGTAGCAATTGAACGCATTCGATAGACTCTTTGAAAAGAAAGCCACAAAAGCTATGTAGAAACGGAAGGCCTATTTGCTGCGACGAACAAATCACGCAGTGCCGCTTCGTGTTGGCTATAACTATAGCTTTCACAGTGCTTCCAGGCACGAAGGAAAGAGTGAAAGCATTTATCGAAAGTGCTGCTGGGTCCTTTGAAGGTCGGCGGTAATAGCTGGGAACGCGCCAGGAATGAGGTCACGGGTGCAGTTGTCACGGCGGAATAATGTAGGTAGTTGTGCTGTCTTGAAGTGGGCTGAAAATAAAATAAATGATCAGAGAGACAATAAGATAAACATACCGACAAACGATAAGATAATAATTAGGTAAACAATTACGGCAGAAATGAGAGGAAGTGCGCTCAAGCTAAATACGGGTTCACTTCGTGAAACTAGCCAATAACGTTTCTTTTTTCCGAAGGTCGTAGGTTTTGAAACGGGGGGGGGAGTGTGCTGCGCCCGCAGGAGACCTGTTCTTCCCGGAATGTTACACATCAAATCGCGAAAAAGCGTTCCATGCCCTGCTGGACTATTTAAAGAACACGGGACCCTCGGGCGGCTATGAGGCTGCCAGGGCTGTCCATGCTGCGCAGTTTGTGAACCGTCATCTTATTCTGATTGATTAATTGTAGGGTTTAATGCGTCGCCGCAACGCATACGATGAGGCGCGCCGTAGTGGAGGGCTCCGGATTAATTTTGTCCACCTGGGGATCTTTAACGTGCGCCGAAATATCGTACACACGGACGTTTTTGCTTTTCGCATCAATCACGTCATCTTATTCTCCCTTTCTGTGCCTTTTTCTGTCTATCCTCTTTTCTGTCTATCCTCCTCCTAGACCCAGTCTTGATTGAGGTGCCCTCAGCCCGAGAGGCAGTTATCGGCTGAGTCGACTTTCGTTTATCTTCCAATAAAGCAACTCTCGCTCTCATACGCTCGCCTGCGCGACGCTTGGCGAAAACGTGAGGCTGGCGTGCGCGTGACGGTGATGTGCCTTGGCTTCCTAGGACGCCGGTCACAGTCCGTTCCTGAGACGAACTTTGCGCCGCCGACGCAGAGGCTCATCATCGCTGCCGTCGAGAGAACCCACGAGTGAGTGCTGCGTCAGCGCACTGCATCACTCAGGAGTGAGTGCTGAACTGCGAGTGGGGCAACTGGTCGTGTGCGTCGTACGCCGCTGCAGCTAAACAAGCTGCCCAAGTGGAGGCTGAGCACCGCCGACGCCAGAACCCAGAGTGAGCGCTGAACAATGAGCGAGGCAACCGGTGCTTGTACTTCGTAAGCCACTGCAAATAAAAGCTTTCGGTAACCATACAAATGCAGTCAAACCCGATTATAACAAACCTGCATAGAGCGAATTATGCTATACATAGAACGAAATCAAATCCGTTACGAAAATGCACGCGAAACATATTCCTTATAACGAAGTTCACATCGGATATATCGAACTCGACGCGCCTACAATTGCCACCGAAAGGTCTCGGCGCGGCGATTGAGATGCTGATTGGCCACGATTGAGATGTTGAGCTTCGCATGGAGCGACGTGACGCCTGACACCTTCCTTAACTGTTTCCGACCCATGGTTTCACGACGGAGCACATCCAGTCAGCGGCTCCGGACCAAGACGGCACCATCGGCGAACTGCGCGAAGAGCTCGCCAACGTTCCAGATGCTGTGCCGAAAGGAGTGTCTTTTGAGGATTTCCTGAGTGTCAACGACGACTTTGTCGTCACTGTGAGCCCCTCAGGCACAGACAGCGTCACTGATGTCATGGCAGCTGGTGCTGCTGAAAGCACCGAAGAGACTGAAAATGTCACAAGGGACATCCTCAGTCTCTTTGGGGCTTTAATGAAGGTTAATGAAGCGCTTTCGCCAGTCGATGTGCTCTGTGAATATTACTTCGACATTGAAGGACACGGACTTGCACTGGCGCAAACGACGTCTCCCCCAAAACGAAAGTGAAAACAAACATCACCGCTTTTTTTTGAAATAGGCAGTGAAGGCGGAAAGTAGCTTTATTGCATGCAATAAATTGATTGTTTTGTGTAAGGTAATGACATAATTTATGCGTTTGTTTCTCTACGTGGGAACGGTAAGGGGTTCCCGCGTATTGTAACAAAAAAAAATCTTTGTAGACGGGTTCCGCTACATCGAACTATTGGATCTATCGAACTAATCTCGGTGCATATTACAGTTCGCTATAACCGGGTTTGACTGTATGTCTGTCTGAAACTATTTGCCTCAACATATTTTGCCCAGTCAAAAGAGCTAAACAGCTGCGCCCAAATTTCGCATTAGGGAGTATCGTAATCGCCAGAGAATTTTTAATTGTTTGAACGGACTGTGCAGGCGGGACTGATACAAATCTTTGTCTTTCCTTTGCGCCCAGAAAAACTGCACAGTCTGTAGTTGTCGTCAGAAGAGAACAACAGCCATCCGTTATTTGCTCGCCGTAGGAGGCATATTTTTTTAGGGTGTTGCGATTTTTTTTCGAAGCGGCTTTCGAATCAATTTATTGCTAAAACTGAATGGGGACCGGCAAATAGCGATTATATTGCTTGTGTGACGTCCAAACAGACACACAAATGATGCCCGCACTTTGAATATCAAGATAGAGAGAAATAGTTTACAGGGTTTTTAAGTTGTCCGATGTGCGTAGAGCAGTAATATTTGCTGCGATATTTCACGGCCATCTACATCTAAATACTCCTTTAGCTTATTTATCACGCAGCAAACGCGTCTCAGATATCGAGAAAGTGGAAGCGGTGACCATTTAACGCATGAATGTGCGGTTGTAAGTTTCAAACAAAAGGCCATTTATCTCGAAGTACGTACGCTCATGATTGATTTGCTTTTGTTTTTAGGTTGTACCCACCAGAGCTTTTGAACGGAACTTACCGATGTGCCTATTTCCAACACGAAGCAAATCGTGAAATATTCGTATCAGATGGTAAGTGAATACATACTGAGAGAGGCAGAGCATCTCGTCAAAAAGAAGCGTGGTCCGAAAGTCGCAAATTGCTACGCCAAAAGATCTGGCCCAATGCAATCTGGTATACGTTGAATTCCTTCATGAAGTTCAAATGCTCCGCCATCATCTCATTTACAAAATTAACATATTGCGCATTACGGCATGGCCGGATAGGTACATTATTACGTTGCAGTGGTTGCCCGGATATTTCGGAATCGGAAGAAGTGTTATCTCTGACTATATTGCTCGTGACGGTTATTCCGTACGATTCACTGCACCAATTTCTTTATCTCAGGCGGATGCCAGCAGACATGTCGCCATCAAAAGATACCGAATACCCCCCACAGCAATGATGGAACCCGGATATGAAGTACAATCCTGTGAGGTGCCGACCCGCAAGGCACGTATCACTTGCCGCTAAAACAACTCAAGCGCAGCCAGAATGCTGCTTTTGCGAGAAAAATTTACAGATTCGATAGGCGAATACCCCTTGTTGTTTGTGTCGTTCAAGAAGAAAAGGAACTCGTCGTTTGTGTGTGTGCGTGCGTGTGTGCGTGTGTGCGTGGGCGTGTGTGTGTGTGTGTGTGTGTGTGTGTGGATGTGGGGGAGGGCCCTCCGAACCAAGCTACGTCGAAGGCTGCCTCCGTCTCGACTTTTTAAAATGGTTTATAGGTACAGAATTAGAATTGATTGATTGATTGATTGATTGATTGATTGATTGATTGATTGATTGATTTATCGTGGAATCGTCCTTGTATTAGGATGATGACACCTGTCATCTCACCAAAGAAAATGCATCTACAAGTGTTATACTACAATTTTAATTTTAGCGCTGCTATTAGCTGCAATCTCAAATTAAATTTCGCTTGTTACGGGTGTTATCTGTCGTACGTTACATTTACATCTCTGCTTTTGCCCCACCACCATTCCATTCATCTTTCAGTGCCCTCTACAGCCTTGCAGATTACTTTTTTCTGTGTTTCCATTAACAGATTGGGCTTCGGGAAGGCGGGTATTTTCCTCACATGAATTTGGATGCTAGCAATCACATTTCACCAAAATTTCTCGAATCGTTAGTGTTCCCTGTGCGCAGACTACACGTACTGATAATATTTGGTATACTTCTCCATAAAGCTCTTCGTTCTCACACAATCTGCTAGATCCTCAAAAAGGAAACCACCTCCCTTAGACTTATCGTGGAGGTTTTCTTTTTACGATGTCAAATTTCGATGCCTTGCACATCGCAACAGGGTTTTGAATTCCATCCCCCCCCCCCTTTTTTTTGTTTATGTCTTCTTTGCCTATTATTTCGTTCGTTACCTTGGCTATTTTTGCTTCTTCACTGATCTTCACACATTTCATGGTTAGCCTGCTAGTCTTCATTTTCCACTGCGTGTCCACAATTTTTATGCGTAGGATATCTAATCATTTTCGCTGCCAAATTATGTGGGTCGATAGTTCTTACCTTTTCTTAAAACAAATGTTACTTTGATAAGCTCGAAATTTCAAATAGCGCCTAGTTCACATTTCTCTGCAGTGCTTCATTTGTTGTTTTACTACGCGCGTGTAGAGCCAAAAGGCTTACATTTCTTTGGTTTACTTCTATGCCTGATAGCGTGTTTGATTTTAGGCAGAGTACTGCGTTCGCAAACGAAATGTTTGTGTTCAATGTTTTACAAATTTCTCCCTCTACTCCCTATTTATTATTTCCCAAGAAAGCTTCATGCAGCATTATCGGTACGTTTCGCTATATTCGCTATAAGACACGAACACGAGCATCTTGCCGAGCGCAATCAGGCGTTTCTACTTGGGGCTGTGCTTATTCAACTTTTTGCCCAGGGGAAATTTGACGCCTTGAGCTGCACTTATCTGAGCTGCTGGGTGTCCATCTGTGACCCGACGTGGTCAAGGTCAGGTTGGGTAGCCGCCTGTCCTTCGGGTAAGTCGGGAGGCAATGCACTAGGCCCGCTAGGGGATTTCATCAGTCCGTCCAGTCGGTCACGGCCGCCGTTTGCGTCATTCTGTTCGGCTCTCCGGCGTTGAAGCCACGTACTGGCACGCGGACAAGGCCGTGATGCGGCCATATTGGCCCAATCCAATTTCGCTCCCGGATTACGGGCGGCAGCACAGGTAGTCGCCCCTGCATCACAAAGTCGGCGGCAGACAACTCGAAGGGCCCGTCGGCTCCTCGACTTGTCGACGGACTGCAGTGGAATTCTTGCCTTTCTCCGAACCTCACGGGCCCCCTTTTCACGCTACTTTGATAATTCAAACACTCCAAGAAGCTAAACAGAGGGGTAATGCTAGTGAAGTTGCGGATGCTTTTATGAACAGGACAGAGCAAGGGTTCAACAGGGCAGAACAATTAGCTGTGTAAGTTCATGATGAAGGGACGAAGTAGCGACAAACATTCCATAAGAAATTTTAATGACGACACACAACACAGAAGCCATCTTGAAGAAATTTTCAGTAAGCATACACACTTTTTTCGGTCGTCTGTAATGAGCCCGAAGTCCAACAGAGACTGGGCCACAATACGACACGTTTTTCAGCTTAAGTCTTCAGATTAGAAGTTCATGGTGGCGAAGTGTTGGAAGGTAATGAAATACTGGAGGAAAAAGGGTATCACTGAATATAACTACGATGCGCAAGTGCCGACACAAATCATAGAAAGAAATGAGTATGGACTGGGTTGCATTCGGTAAGTAGTCTGAAATTTTAGGCAGTAAGATGCCTCTGTCACTACAGAAACTAGCATACAATTGATATGTATTTCAGGTAATGACATATGGGGCTACTGAGCACCGTGAAAGAAAGCTTTTATTGGCTCAACGCCGTCACAAAAATTGGCAGGGGTGACAGCAATCAGAAAACAGCATCGTGGATCATAGAAAACACTAGGTCGGAAGATATATCCTAGCTCAAATTAAGCGAAATAAGTGGGGTTGAGCAGGACATCAATGGGGGTTACGGACAACAGGTGGTCCGTTATTTTAATAGAACGGCTACAAAGAGAACGTAAATAGGGGGGACATAGGCCCCATAAAGGGATGAACTAAAAAATATATTCGGAACAAAGAATGGACTCGGGAAATCCGCGATAGAAGCGGCTAGAAGTTTTGGGAGAGGCCTTCGTCCTGCACTGGCCACAAATAGGCTGTTGATGATATTGCTGATAGGCAGCAAGGCTTAAATGGAGGAATGAAAAATACTCTCAAACTGCTAAGCTGGGGAAAAAAGTTTTTTTAGGAAAGCACAACGGAATAGTAGAAGTGGTCGGAAGAGTATGGTTACATATTAGTCATTGCAAACTCAAACCACAAAAGAAAAATCAGGAGAATTATTGATAAGTGCTCTGGTGCGCTCAATCAGTACCCGCAAATATTTCAATAAAGGGTATGGATGTGATGATACACATGCAATCACGCACTAACTGCTCTGCACTCTCCTCCTCATGAACGTGAGGAGCGGGTGACACACAGTTGGCTCACTTGAGGACCGGTATTAACGCCCCTCTTCCCACTCCGGTCAGAAAGATAAATCATTCTCTTTCCAGAACAGGGCGATCCCCATCCCTGGCCTTAATATAGGGACAATCGCATGGGAATAATTTACCCCAATAGTGCCACTTTTAGGGCGAAAGTTATCAGCCCACTTTGGTTGATTTCGCGTGAGATGATTGAAGCCTCAATCATGCATCCTCTTTCTTGAAGCATTACCTGTTTTCTAGTTTATCCCTCGCCTGCGTGTAGTTGAGGCGCTGCAAAGGGAGGGGGTGACGCGTGTAAGCGACGGCCCGATTATTGATTGATTGTAGGGTTTAACGCGCCGACGCAACGCCGGCGATGAGGCGCGCCGTAGTGGAGGGCTCCGGATTAATTTTGACCACCTGGGGATCTTTATCGTGCACCGCAATCTCGTACACACTGGCGTTTTTGCTTTTCGCCCCCATCAGAAAAGCGGCCTCCGCGGCCGGGAATCGAACCCGCGACCTCGTGCTCAGCAGCGCAACGCAACGCCTACGGCCCGATTATTAAACCTAACGTCACGCTTTGAGGTGTAATGTCGCCAGCCGGTAGCCGCGGCTGGAAGACGGTGCTTGGTACGTCGTAAGACTCAAGTTGAAGGTTACCTAACGTTAAGCCTAACTATAGTTCGTCGTTGCGCTTAACGTTACGCTTTGAGGCCGAACGTCGTCCACCGGTTTTCAAGCTGTGGGCACCTAAACAATCTCGTTTAGCACCGGTCTGGACCGGTCCAGTTTTTCCATTCACTATTTTTACGCCAGACATCGTTGTGCGGAAGTAAGTATGGGGCGGCCAGTTAGGTATATGCGTTATCAGCATTTTCTGCAGAATATACAACTGATGATCTACCATGAGTGTACAATTTCGTTCCCGGCGCTACAATCTGCGGACATCAGCCAACTTATTCTCGCACATTAGTATCAGTCCAAGCCGAGGCTTGCGCTATTCAGCACTGGGATACGCACTCTACGCCCGTCAACAGCCGCTGTTTTCTTCTGGGGGCGAACAAAAAAAAGAATGCGCATGTGTCTCATAAGGAACTCCAGGAGGAGCCTTAAAGCGCCCCATCTAACTTCGTCACATAAAACCTCATTTTAGATGAGTGATTGGGCAAAAAAAAATTACGCGGTTGAAAGCATTTGGAGTAGCCCTGCGGCATACTACCCAACGTGTCTTTCAAGCGTGAGGCGTTCTATAGCGCGAGGCGCTGGAAAACGAACGTACCGATGTGTGCCCCGTCATGTTTCAACGGACCGATGATTTCAATGGTGACCGCGCAGTAATAGGAAACACCGGTATGTTCATTTTCCTCCGAGTCCGGGACTTGTGCTCGAGTGCGGCACACGCCCAGAAGGCTTCGAGTGCTGGACGGACGTAGGCTAGGGTTCAGTGCATTTTAACAGCGGAGCTGTTTAAGCGTTTGGTTCCGCCGTCCAGCGTAACCACAAAACTCAGCCCATCGGAGCGTAGGTGAGCGTACGCCTCGTGAGGAGCTCCCGGCTTCATCCAAGCTTGCGTGTGGGCTTGCGCCACGTGAGGAGCTCGCAATAAAAATCATCACCATCATCACTACTCAGGTCCACTGCAGGACCTTACCAAAAAATACCAAGCGCACGTTAGCGTGGGCCTCGTGAGGAGAGCCCGGCGTCGCCCAGCTCCACTTTCGAGAACACTCTGCCCAGCGTTCGTGGCGAGATCTCTCGCGTGCTGTTCTGCTCGCCAGTTCACGTGCGTTCGCGCCTGAAGTGGGGATCACAGACTCGCATGTGTCTGATAAGGAACTCCAGGAGGAGCCTTAAAGCGCCCCATCTAACTTCGTCACATCTAACCTCGAGTTCGCGAAGCCGGTTGCCGCGGGTCAGATTTAGCGCGTGCTAACGCGGTCCACTTTGGGAGAGATGCGAAAGGCTGCGCATAAAACTATCCGGGCCTGCCAGTCATGGAGAACCTTCAGCGGCAAGTTCGGAAATCCATGTGAGGTGCAACAGCCGGGTCTCCGACGAAGAGAGAGCGGCCTCCAGGTCTGCTGTTTCTACTACTGCAAGATACGCCCTTTTTTTGTTGTTGTTGTTATGCGAGTGCAAAAACGACTTGCGGCAAACTAACTTTATCGCGAATGCTCAGCAGAAAACGGTTGTAACTGTGTGTGTCTTTGTTAGGGGTGACCGCCGACAGCGCTCGAGAGAAAAACAGTTTGGTCATATCTTTCACCCAAATTCTGTGTCACCTTATGTCGTGGGCTAAAAAGCTTGGCTGGTCACGCAGCTTCACCCGCCGCGGTGGCTCAGTGGCTGAGGCATTGCGCTGCTGAGCACGAGGACGCGGGCTCGATTCCCGGCCGCGGCGGCCACTTTTCTGATGGAGGCGAAAAGCAAAAACGCCCGTGTGCACGAGATTTCGGCGCACGATAAAGATCCCCAGGTGGTCAAAATTAATGTTGAGCCCTCCACTACGGCGCGCGTCGTCGTCTGCGTTGCGTCGGCGCGTTAAAACCTACAATCAATCAATGCTCATGTACCTTCGCAGAGGAGTCATTCCACGCAAAACGTCCCAGGTGTGGCACTCTGCCCTCTCAAACTAAAAAAAAAAAAATTGTTCTTCATTACCGTGTCCCGAAAAAAGCCCTGATTGTAATTTGGCGCGTAAAAAAATTTCTTCCATATAACAATCCTTTAAAGTTGCGGTGTCGGTGAGAAGTGCGCCAACTTCGTAAATGTATTTGAAATATTCTGGAGAAGACAGAAAGGTGAAACTGTGGTTGTGGCTGGGGTGTTTCTTTGTCTATTCGGTTAATTCAAATTGAATGTCATTAAGAGGTATTTTAACCTCGCTTTTGTTTGAAGAATGAAGCGAAAATTGTGCTTTTTCAACAATTTATATCAATATCTTCCGCAGTGTGTAGCGAAGCCAAAATATTTTGGAGTGAGACCTCTTGATGTACATTGGTTTAAACATATTATAGCAGTCAAGTGCAACAGTGTTTGGAAAATAAATTTTAAAATATGCGAAAGCGCACTCTTGCCGTACATTCAGACGCAAATTTTGCCTTGTGGGAATCCTATTATAAAAACATGGGATAGTTCGTTTGGTAGACCCTATGTTCGAATTCAAGGTCACACAAAAAAAGGATTGTAATTTTTGTTTAAAGCGAGAAGTTCTTTTTTTTTTTTTTTTGAAGATTGATGCTCACGCGTTTGTTGTACGTTGCTCCTATGCCACTTCCCTACAAACTACACCGACACCGCTGCTCATTAACGGCACGCCGCGAGCTCTCCTGCTCACGGAGGAATTCTCCCTGTTAAGTTAAAGTGCTGTTGTAGCAATACAATATCGAAAAATGAAACTGCTGCTGCCTCGGCAGGTATCACTTTTATTGCCGTATCAAAGCGAAATATCACTCCGTACGGACATAATGGAATTTTTCACCTAAGGGAACAACGGACATATCTGTAAGAGAACCTGGCAACATGCGCTGGCTTGGATGCCCAGCAACCCCTGGTGTCCAGGGCTGAGACAGCACGGTCGTCTCATGGTCTCTTTGGACTGCGCCATCACCTGGCTCAAAATAAGGTTTTCCTCCTCCTCCTCCTCCTTCCGCCTCAGAGAATTGTCATGCGCGAGAGTGAACTTTTATGCTCATCAATTTTTGACGGGAACAAAGCCCCATGTTTCCCTTCACCACCACATCACGTGAACATCAGATGGCACTGACGCAATAATTGCGCTTTGATGCGGCAATGCAGAAGCGGCAGCAGTTTCGTTTTTCGTTATTTTATCGCTAAAACAGCACTTGGTAAACGGGAGGATTCCTCCTTGAGGAGGAGAGCTCGCGGCGTGCCCATAATGGGCAGCGGTGTCGGTGTAGTTGGTATGGAAGCAGCCATACGAGCAACGTTCAGCAAACGCGTGAGCATCAATCTTCAAAATTCTTTTTCTCGCTTTAAGCAAAATTTATTTTTTTTTATTTTTTGTGAATTTAAATTCGCACATAACATCTACCGAACGACCTATGCCACGTATTTCTAATAGGATTTCCACAAGGCAAAATTTGCGTCTGAATGTACGGCAAGAGTACATTTTTGAATATTTTAAAATTTATTTGCCAAAGCCTGCTTTAATTGACTGCTCTAAAAATATTTCTGTACATCAAGAGGCCTCACTCCAAAAAAATTTTGAGTTCGCTCCACATTGCGGAAAATATTTTTATAAATCGTTGAGTACCATTTTCGCTTCATTCTGCCATCAAAAACGAGGGTAAAATACCTTTTAACGATATTCAACTTGCATTAACCGACGAGACCAGGAAAAACACCTGCCACAACCACAGTTGCACCTTTCTGTCTTCCCCACAATATTTTAAATAAATTTACAAATTTGACGCAGTTTTCACAGGCACCGCATCTTTAAAGGGTTGTTGTGTGGAAGAAATTTTTTTTTCATTCGACAAATCACAACCAGGGCTTTTCCGAGACGCGGTAATGAACAACAAATTTTTTTTCAAAAAAAAAATTCAGCGCCACACCCGGGACGTTTGGCGTGGAATGACCCAGAGTGAAATGGCTCATTTCCTTTTAAAGGGGTCCTGAAATACCTTCCGCCGATGCATGGATGTACATGTACCCAAATAAAGCAATGTATTTGCAATCTCCTCCCGCAAGAATTTTGTTAAAGCGATGAGTATTAGCTGAGAAATCGTAAATCAAAAAATTCCCCCGCATTTACCCGAGGGGGAGAATGTGAAAGTGCGAATGCACGGTTGTCGGCCCGCTTGCGGCGCTTGCGCTCGGCCCCCGCAGCCCACCGCCTCGCCGCCTTCTCTTCCATCTCTTCCATCGGGTTTGTAGTATCACGTGTACACCACGCAGTTATCAAGCCGCTATAACGCCGCTGAGTCGCCAACGCACGCCGCTGACGACGTAGTTTGAGTGCGTTAAAGATATAAGGCGCGTTCTGACACCGATATCAGCGTCGCGTCCGTGGCTTATTCGGTAGGGCGTCGGGCTGCGGCCCGCAAAGTCCTCGGATCGAAACCTGGCGCCGGATGCTGTTTCTTTCTTAAATATAGAGGAGCACTGCGGACGCCGACGCCGCCGCCGGCGGTGGATGGTTTGGGGTCGCTTATAAAGAGCATTCGCTCTTAAAACCGCGCATTATCGTCGCTCCGCGTTTCCTCCTCCTTTCGACTTTTACTCTCCGCTGTTGACGGAGCGCGAGCTTTGCCTCCCATGATGCTGCGCTCCGCAGCGGTGACGTTCTTCCGCTATTGCGCTGCTACTGTCGTCTGCTACGGGCAAGCTTTGTTGACACCATGAATCCCGCACTTCGCTCAAGGCTGGAAAACCGAACGAAAAATCTGGCCGCATGTGTGCGGCGGCCTGGCCTTGCCCTTTCGCGGTGTTCGTTGGTGCAGTTGCTATCGGTGGCAAGTGACTTTTTATCGGCGGCGAACTCGCAGCCGTACGGGGAAGATCGTGCGCTCGTTCCCTTTGATGCACCGACACTGTTTATCCAAAAAGTGCCGTATCAGATGTGGCCCCGCTGGTGCCGGGTCTTATTTTGCGGCGGTCGTAATTCCTGCCGGCGGCATGTGAAAAAGACATTTTAAATCGATACAGAACCCGTGCACAAAACCCTTCAATGATGTGACCAGTTCAGCTTGGGGCGACGCGTGGTGGAGAGCGGCAACGTTGGCAAAGCATGCTCCACCGCGGCTCTGAGCTTTCTAGCGCTGGAGCGAGCGCCACTTCTTTGAGAATCTCAAACATCGGTTGCCTTGACAACAAGGCACAAACCACTGTAGAACTCAGTTACGGTTGCGTGTTCCCGGTTCAGCTCGGGGCCCCACCTCGCGACATGTGGGCACTGCAGGCGTACCACCCACTCCCATTGGGAAGTGCGAGATGCGTTTGACATTACAGGAGGCGATGGTGTGTGTGTGTTGTGGACGTCTTTGTTTCGCGATGCAATGCGACGTTGTGCTTCTGCGGGTGGATAGTGCTTCCCATGGTCTGGGTTATCTTTCTCGAGCGACGTACGACTCAACTTCGCATGGGGTATGTGCAGTGTGCGTGGCTAAAAGCCATCTCGGCTTGTGCGCCGGAGTTAAGTGACTTGCTGTTCGTCCCCGCAAACCGCGCGCGAGGTGAGTGCCGAATTTACGACGGGCAGGAGGAGGCAACCCATCGTCTTTCAATCGCGGTTCAGACTTGCAACGCATGTTGTGACGTTGTGTTCGTTCGAAACCCATCTCTGGATTGTTTTGAAGTAGAATAAAATGTATGCGTCAAACCCGGGCATTCGGCTCAGGGCGTTCTCTGCGATTGCACGAAAGAAGTGCCATGGCCGGGCTTCAACGCTTTCTTTACGGAACGTACGTACTCAGGTAAGGGAATATCCATGTCGTGTTATGGCCGTGCTGCATTTAATACAAACGGTTAAACGTTTGTTTACACTTGTTTCGTTTGTCGTAAAATGTCCAAGCACTCCGGCACTCCGCCGGCAGATCAGCCGGCGAGCCGACGCTGAGCAGACGACTCATCTCTTTGCCGCAAGTGCGTGAAAAAGCCGCCCAATAGCAGGATGTCTAGCTCATGACGAACATCTGGGAATCGATGATGTAGACATGTGAAGATGGCGGCGTCCAAAAACACGAAGGAAAGGGTGAGAAAAAAGCGACAAACTTTGCAACAAAAGTGTGAGCTTTCCGCTGCGCGTAAAAGAGTAATACTTGGCACAGATGACGTTGACGACCGAATCTAACGATTGCGCTAGTTCATTTAGTGTGCTCAAAACGCCTTTCAGGGCCCCTTTAAGCCTTGCTCATTTATGTGGAACACGACCAAATTGAGCAGATAACCCGCAGGTGCCCCCTACCACTTTTCCAATGATCCAGTTGAACCTGGCTAACGATGTCGTTTATAGTCCCCTTGTTGCTCTTTAAAAAGCGTCCACTGGCTCAAAGGTTCGCCCCCAGCTGCAACGCTATCGAGGCGTGAAGCAGGCTCATAGCGGAATGGCTGCGGTGGGCGAGATGACTGTTAATACGAAAGCAGCGGCGCTCATCGTGAAAGACATTGTGGGACAGTCACCTATGCACCCGGCGGCGTTAGCCACTGCAGTATTCTTCTCTTTAACGGGACGCAAATGTAAGCATTCTTTATTCTTTATTCTTTATTCTTTATTCTTTATTCAACATATACCTGCAGCGCCCGAAGGCGTTATAGCAGGGGAGTTACAGGTTCGAAAAAAACAAGTTTTCATTCACAGCAGACACTTGTACAATTGACAGCCCATTCCACTCATGTATCGTTTTGACAAAAAATGAATTTGCAAAAATTCCAGTCCTGGGACGGTATTCCTTCAGTTTAAAGGAATGATCAATTCGATTTGACAAATAATATGGCGCCTGTAAATACATGTCCTTGTTGATTCCAGTTTTATTATTAAATATTAAATATAAAAGTTTTAATCGCAATTTTCTTCCAACCACAATAATTATAACCACGATAATGCTTATCTTTGTCTTTGCAGTAGAACAAAGGCGCTCGAAATGGATGCAACCCCTTTCGCGCCTGAGGCTCGGTATGTTACGTTGGCACGCGTTTGAAGGTTGCATCGTTGGTCAGCAATGAGAGATGTACTGAGACACCGTATTCTTTTTGCGCGTTTGTATGTTGTATTGTTTTTACCCGTAATGAGACATGTAATGAGACCGTCCACGGTTGAGTTGTGTTGACTTGTTGACGCCGAACACGTAAGCTAACCTAAAACGTCACTGGCAGCACGTGACCGGACGTGTCATATGACATATTTCGTTCTCAGAGGTTTTTTAACCGAGCAGTGCGTGGTGCGTGTTCGGACGCGACCTGCCCCGTTAGGCAGCGAAGTCAACAATGTGTCGCAAATACATGTAAATTCTCTTTGCCTTGTTCCAAGACCTTGCTTCCCGCAGCTCTCGGAGCTAATTTTTTGAAACTTCGCGTTCGGTTATTAAACTGGAAAGTCGCAATAGGACGAGACACACTTTTCGTTACGCGGCCCCGTTAAACAAAGCGAGCTATTTCAGCGTGTTCGGAATGCACAGCTGTGTCTAAAGTATCTGCTGTTTCTAAAGGCAGGGCCGTTCCATAACAAGTGGTTTTGGTTAGCGACTTTTTGGCTGTCAGGTGCGTCACACAGCTTGCATATACCATCGCCGGTGTCTAGCTGAAAGCGGGCCATGATGTGCGGCGTTACGGCAGTGCTCGTCTGACCGTTGGCCACCGATTGCAACCGGTCAGGATATGGTCATCCTCTTCGGGTACTCGAAGTCGAAGCGCGGCAAGTCGCTCTGCTGCCCCACGTAACGTCTATTACAGATCATGACTGTGTACCCATATCCTGTTTATTAGTTTTGTACTAAAATACGCAACTTCAAAGATTATGCTGATTATGTCTAGTTTTAGTGGGGGAAAGCTACGTGTTTGTGTACTGGTTGCCTTTGTGTGTTCTTTGATGAACGGTTTCTTAAGCTGCCTGGGTAATTTTTTACGTACTGCACATGTGTTGTATTTCTTCGGCTAAATTGCTCCTTAATCCTTGAAAATGCCACTAGTGCTATAAGGACTGTAACAGAGGGGTAACGCGGGCTAGTTCACGTCGTCTTCTCTTTAAAAGCTATAAGGACCACTGCCGCGACAGGGCGCAATGGGTTCCCACCAGTTCAGGAGGCAGCAAGACACGAAAATATGCCGGCCAGAAAGGTGGTACATCTTTTCTGAATTCTCGCTTGGGGCTGGTGGAATAATGTGCATCTCATATGACGTGGCTACGTAGTAAGCTGTACACTTTCATTGTCTTACAGCATGCACTGAATGCCTGTATCCCCTTGTTTCGGTTAGGCTGGGTGCACGGTCATATTTGTGGACATAGTAGCTCATCCTGCCAGCTTGCCCGTGACATCAAAGCCGTATTTATCTCAAGTGCTACCTAGTTGTTTGTATACACTCCCTGCAGGAATAGCTCATTAGCCAACTAAAACCTGAACCTACATGTCAACTTCGCGTGAACAGTTTGTATTGCCGTGGCCTGGAAGCAGAGCTTCCACAAATAAAAATATTCGATCAATTTTTTGTTGCATAAAATCTAACCAGCAAAATGGTACCAGCGCTGGCTTGTATAATGCATTAAACTATAATGGATGTATACCTCAACAAGGCGAGTGCGCGTGGAAGACCTATATACGACCACAGCAAAATTCCTCTGGAAGTAAGCCTACTAGGCGAAAGCTCAGCAATTATCGAATTTTTCTGTACTGTTACATCGTGTTTGCGTCTTTTCTTCGCTTTCGTTTCTTTCTTTTGTGGCGCGAACTCCTTAGAGGGGCGTACTGGCCACACTTGACGCGGCACTGAACAAGCTCACTCCGGCTTTCCCTCTGGCGGGTTGCGAGGTAGTGGGGGGGTGGGGGGGAGGGGGGGCCGCGAACGCACTCGGCTCCTGCTCTGGTGACCCGGCTTCCTGCATAGACCCAAGGGAGTAATTTTTAAGTGGAGATCACTTTATGGGCTCGCCTTGTCATCGTAGCTCGCTAACGGTCGATGGGACTGCCGTAATCAGGCGGCGCAGCGAGATAACGGAACCAAGTAGAGCTTTCTGTACCGGGGTCAGAGGGTCACGCTGAGGCTTCGAAAACCACGCGGTTTAAATAGCCATAACCGTTCGGACCTCGCGAACCGCTGGCGCTTGTCATACATCTCCCCGTTGTTTTGCGCAAAGAAAACTGCAGGTACATTTTAGGCAAAATCTGTGTATATAACCGGCAGCCACCGCGTTCATTTAGTTATCGAAACTCTCGTTGGGTTGGTTTTTACGATATAGTAAACGAAAAAAGCGGCCGCGCAAGAAAAAAAAATGCTGCGTTAGAAATGCCGCAGAAAGGCTCCCGACGGGCAAGAAAAAATGGCGCGTTCGAAATGCCACAGAAAGGCTCCAGCCACGCAAGAAAACATGGCGCGTTCGAAATGACGCAAAACAGCTCCAGCATACGAAATTAAAGCAAGCACACAAAGAACAGAACTACCGCTGGCGCAATTTCAGGCAGGGGGCGCGCGAGCACTGCAAAGGCGGGAAATTTGAAATGCATTGGGTGGCAGCATAAAGCGGATAACGGCGCTGCAGCCCATTATGGCGAATCACTGCTTTGCACTTCCGACAGCTTTCACATTGGGTAGAACAGCTTTAATTTTTATTTTCTCTCAGTTTAAGCGGCGGCCATTTTGGTACCATTCAGGTTCACGACGTGACGGTCCCTTGTCGCATTTGATGAGACACATGAGGCTTTCGCTTAGAAAGATAATTGTTAATACTGAGGTTTTATAACTGATTCCTGGTGGCATACAGTTAATATATTCAGTGTTGCAGGGGATGTGGGAACAATAACAAGGAATACCGACACGTTCTCACAAATGTTCTCTCTTTTTTTCTAGATTATAAGGCGATGAATGTGAATGGCCCCACCTATACAGACTCCTTATAGTGACAGCCGATTTTGTTATAACAATAATGTGAAAAATGGGTGCGTGACCATATAGTACAGAAAACTGTGTACGGGGCGTCGACACCTGTTTTCACGCTTTTGGCATTTTTTGTGTTAATAAGCAACTGTTCTCGCTGCGAGCGGTATACTTGTATTAGGCACATTAATTTACCAATATAGGCCAACTTGATTTTGCTCTTTAGTGTCGATTCCTATGTGCCACTGCGGTGGCGTGAACCCAGACGAGACAGCTTTGTCGGCTGAAGTTGACCGTTCTCTAATAGGTCAGAGTCCGGATTAGTGGTCATCATGGGCTACCGGCCGACGGGAGTGCGCACTGTTACGTTGCCTTACTGAGCAGAAGAAAGGGTAGGGAATAAAGGGGCACTATGATACATCTTTATTTCTAGCATCTTCCAGAATGCGGGCATACTGTTTGATACATGTATGGCCGAACTTGTCTTTTTATTGCTGGGAAATCAATAAGGAGTGTTACCTGAAATTCTTAAATTATTCACATTGGCACAAATAGGAATAGCTTGCTGATTAGCTTGTATGCCTCAACAGCCGATTCGATAAAACTTTTCTTTTCAGAGGGCGGATTCCAGAACTTTTTCGTAATGTCGAGGGTGACACCCCTGACACAAAAGGTAAATTCGCGCCTTCCCCCCTCTCCCCACATTTTTTTTCGGTTGTGGGGTACGGGAGGAGAGAGGTGGAAGGAAAGCTGTCCCAAATTACGAGCAGATCTGTCCGTAAACCCTTTTTATCGACTCATCAGAGGTTTGCGGTCGAAATCTAGTCTTTAAACTGCAATTGGCCGTGATGATTAAATAAGTATACCAACCTGCCTAGCCGCAATGAAAATTGTCTTCACAGTGCGGGAAAAAAGCAAACACGAATTAACTCCGCAAATTTTTGAACCATGCGCGCTAATGCCGGTAATATGGCCAGCGGCTTTGTTCGGCCTTCTCATCATCTCGTGCTCCCTCTTTTTTTTTTTTTTTTCCTCCTCAGTTTGTGCGCCCATTTGATTTTCTGTTATTTTTCGACCTTTGTTCGGAACCACGTGGTGGCATTGGGGTGACAGCCAATGCCTTGCCCCTGGATTTTCTCTTCTCCGTTCAAGTTTTAATTTCCGAAGCGTGGGGAAAAAAGAAAACGAAAACTGCAGCGCGCGCCGCCGCAAGCCTCCGGCGGCACCGTACTTGTGTGCCTTGTAAACATTTGCTTAACGTCAACCCGATAACAGCGCTGCAACGAGGCGCCGGAGCATCCGTGTACGGGAGAAAGTGGAGGCGCTTATTTTCAAGGGCCCGCGTTGATAAGGGACGGGAGAGGCCGTTTGACCAAGGTCACGCCTGCAGCGCGCGTCTGTATACGTAATAGCAGTGCACGTCGCGCGCTCTTTCGATCAATGCGCCGATAACTTGGGCAGGCCTCGATATGAATGAAGGGGACGGCCTCGCTACTAAGTGCGTCCCCGGTTCTGCTGCAATCGCTCGCGTATTCATGAGATGCGTCGTGCTGCACGGGTGTCCGCGCTGTGGCCGAGGCGTGCGAGCCACCAGTGCACTGGCGCGCGCATCTCGTATTCGCGCGGAGCGGCATATTTGGGGACAAGTGCACGATTTATGACATCGTTGTCGGCAGACAGCCGTCCGCACGATGCGGTGAATCATGGTGACTGATATAAAATGAAAAAAAAAAGGAAACATCCCGACATGAAAGCATAGGCGCGGTCGACAAGTGTGGCTAGAAATACACTGTGAAGAGAAGTTATTTTGAACTGGAAGGCGAACGCTGGAACCGGTGATCCGCGTAGAATGGTTTTCTTTTCGTGACGGTGTCTGATTGATGGTCCTCGCAATGTGCGCTGTCAGGCAGAGCGTGACGGAAAGGAATAAGAGGTGCACCTCGGCGCGAGAAATTGCTCCCCAGAGCAGGGCATGAATAAATTACAAGATTTATGAGAGAGCGCGCGTCACCAGTGCACGTATTTGTTCCCATTCCATGTGTTTCTTTCACGGACGTGTCGCCCGGCGCGTGGCCTTTGCAATTGGCCGTTTTTGACGTCCCGCAATGATCATTCCACTATATAGTACTTGAAACAAGTCGAACGAACATCGGAGAAAATTGAGCGAACGTGGTCGTCGGGAAGAATACCTTTGTCTACATCACCATCTTTTTCACTAAAAAGGCCGACCATTCAGAAACCTTGAAAAACCATTGCGAAAAACTAACAGTTCGTGCCGAGCACAGGGTAGTACTTAGATAAGAACAACGTAAAAATATTTTGCCGACCTCAATAGTTTTCGTATCATTCGTTGTTGAAAGGGACTGCCCATGGTTTTAAAGCTGATAGTTTCCATGGCTCTGGAACTTGGTACAGGGCAACTTGCCAAACTTCGAAGTGGCACAAAAGAAAGCAAGCTTTCGCCTTAATATTAGCTGTGCGAAAACACTTTCCGTTACACGAAATATTTCCTGAGAAATAATGTCTGAAAGAATTGCGATGAGCAGGAAAACTGCACTTGAAAAAAGAGCCGTTTTCATCGAAGTCCGTCTCGTGGCTGGTTACTCTCATGCCTACTCATCCCTGTGCGCCGCGAGGGAATGGCGCACACCCTCGTGGCGTACGTCTCTGACCTCGGAAATACGGCAAAGAGGCCTCACGGCATAGAAGGCAGGCAGAACTAGCCCCACTGACGATTCTGTACTCTCCAGGGAACTAACGGTCGCTGCGCTAGGTTGGCCAAATGCACCAGGCTTTGCATTTTCCGGCCCAACTGTGGAAATCAGTTCCTCCTGCGTGAACTGTATGCTCCCCATTCCCGGGCGGTTGCATCATTGGTCCAATGTTGGTGGCCTGCATAAACTTGCACCTGCTTCTCACCGGTAGGGCAAATGCGACTGTATAACACCTGATACGCTAGGAAATCTTTCGTAACTTTCCATGGGTCGCATCCGGACGGTGTCAGCTTTCTACCGAGTTCAACTGACTGTACGGTCGGTTGATGATTTCAGGAAATTGGCACCGTTCATGATCACGACCATCGCAGTACGTGGCCGAATAGCTTCTCGAGTCCACCTACTTTCGGCAATGGTTTTAGCGCATTATAGTAACAACACACAATTGCGCGAATATACCCTTTAGGTGAAACGTAGCATTAGTAGGGGCTCTCTATTAATTCTTTCTAATTAGCAAAATAATGGAAGTAATTTTAATTATTCAATGAACTAATAACTGATAATCAATCAATTAATTATTATTCAACCTTACTATTAAGAGTTACTAACAGCGAAGCTGTTAATACAGTAATTCTTCGGTAACTCGAAGTCGTAAAATCCGCTGCAGACTTCGAGAGAAGAGGGGTTTTGAGTTAAGCGAAATGCCGGATATTTGTGGTCCGGTTAGTGATATAAGAGCTAGTGCCGGTAACAAAAGCTCCACTGCACAGGGGAGCTTTCGTAATAAAGGCAAACAAATTCGCAGGGAAAACGAATGTTTATTTTTACGGAAGAAAGAACTGCGCGATGCTCGCCGGTTTCGCGTTCGCATCTGGTCCCAGAAAAGCGTTCTCGAGCTGCTCAATGCATCGCATCAATTGTTGGTCGCCCCCGCAACATTCGACTTTGTTGCGAAACAGGCGCAGATTATTTCCTGTTTTTGCCGTTGTTGATACTTCTCGAGGCTCCTCTTAGTCCCCATAACCACCTGAGTCGTCCACAGCTATCTCAACGATGTAGGAGTCTGACAGCATTCCGTCAGCGGGGACGTCGGCCTCGCACAGCGCGTACTCTACGTAAATTGGCCGTTCATGGCGGTGTTCGGCGCGTAGTGCGAGCCAAACGTTTGAACGGGGACCTTATTAGCCGCCTGTAGCAGTCTTTGCCTGTGTCTTCAAAATCAACATTTTGAGATATCCGTGAGCCCACAGAAAAAAAACGTTCCGAGATAAAAGGGGCCAAATGCATGGCAAGTATGGGAGGTAAATGCACGGCGAGAAAAAGCTTCGACTTAACCGATATTTCGAGATGTCCGAGTTCGAGTTAACGAGGGATTAGTGTATATCTTCTTACAGGACCTTTCGCGTCCGTCGTCTTTAGTCGCTGTCAAAAAAAAAAAAAAAAAAAGGAAGTGCACACCTCCTTCCTTCGTCACAACCTTCTTAGCAGTAGTGAGGAACGGAAGGCATAACTGTGTCCCTCCAGAGGGCGAAGGTCTGGGCTCCCTTATCTGAGAAGCAGAGGAGGGATGGCGTTACTGGTGAGCGGGGCGACCGTCGGTGAACGATTAGCAGGTGAATCGCTGTGGTTCTGCAAACGAATGATGGTCAGTGTAAGGTCCACTTATGAGTTAGCGGCCAGGTGCCCGGGCTGCGCGTGAGAACGCGCCGCTCTGTCTGGCGACGTAGCACTGCCGACACTGCGCTGCAACCACCGCTAATTCGTCGCGGCGTGCGCGGGAGACGGATTGTCTGGCCCTTCGCATTCCTCAAGGATAATCCCCCATTGAGAGGGCAGACGGCGGCGCCGGATTCCAGGAACGCCTGCAGGACCCGCTGGGATTACCGGCGTGTCTCTATTGTTGTCGCGTCCTGGTCAGCATGACGCACAGTCGCGTCTTTCGCGCTCATCCCTCGGGGTCGTACGCGTTTTCTGGCCCGCGGGCGGTCCGTTGACCTGAGATAGCGGCGCCTCATTGAATGTTCCGTGACGTGCTGAGTGACAGCTGTCTACGTGAATTCGGGCACTCCCATACGCGTGTACGAACGCTACAGGGGCGTTCCCGAGAGAGGGTGATCTCGAGGTTTTAAAAGGCCGAACTTGGCCGTTGGAAAGGGTTCTCGTCTGAGCGCTGAGCTGGCAGTTCCCGGCGAGACAAGGAGTCTCGACCGTTAACGCTAGGTTGGGATTTAGGAGCCCCCTAGTCGAGGTTAAGATCGCGTCGGAAGTTCAAAGTGCAGCGCCGCACCGGGCAACTAGACGGATCTTGCGGCGAGACAGAGTCTCGGCCGTCGTTTCTCGAGCGGTTTGTGTACGCTCCGAGAATAGGAAGAGTTAGACGGAGTTGAGGAGCTCGAGTGATTTGTGCGCACTCGGAGCTAGCGTCTAGCTGAAGTTTGCAGTTTTTCTTTTATTATTCATGTACCCAGTTTTCGTACTGTAAATAGCTGTACATAAACTTCCGTTTCACTAAATCAACTTCAACGCCTCGAGTTCGTCAATTCGACTGCCATCTCCAAGAACTTCAACACCATCACCCAGCAAGCCTCCTGCCAAATCAACCGGAGCCCGGGCGATTGGGTTCCTGATCGACACCGGACTTCGGGGAAACGATCTTCACTGTCAGTTTCGCTGTACTGTCGTTCGATCGCAGATCAATGTGCACCATTGTTTTTCCTCAGTTTCTTTTGTGCCATTGGAGCAGTGCTTGGTTAAATAGGCTCCCGCAAAGCTTTCCACAGAGGATGCCTCGGGCCTGTCTCCTCGAGTCTTCCCTGTTCTTTTGCGGGCAAGTTGTGGACTCGGCCGGCACAAGTACGCTTACTTTTTTTCTCTTCCACTCGTTCCTAACAACAAACGTTAGTGGCAAATATTATAGAGTTTTAGCATAGCGGCTAGCGTTTGGTAACGATTCGGCGGCGGGTGCCGGGACCTGACTGGGCAGGTGCGCATTCGTTTCACGGGGACGGACGCCCACACCTCGCTGAGCCCGCTTATTCTTTCCGGTAAGGGTCGACCTCCTCGCCGTCCCCGCGCACGCATGCGCAGTTCTGTCCCGGTAACCCGCCGCCGTTGCGTTAGCGTACGCTAGGCGCTATGCTAAAACTCTCTATTCTCAATGGTGGCGCAAAATGATTCGTCTAAACCTGCAGTTTCTTTCAGGGTGCGACTTGGTATACTAGAATGGCATGACATGACTTTTGATTTATAATTTATCAACGTAAAAACAGGGCACAGGAAAGTAGTTTCTACTGCCCATCGGTTATCTTTCATTTACTGCTGTGACTGGTGACGTCCCACGTTCGTGCAGATTAGGACTATGGAACATAATGTTCCGACAAGGTGTCTTTACCTCTTCTTTGAATGTCGCCAAGATCAAGTCTTTAAGAAGCATTTTTAACAGTTTGCTCTATTATGTAATCATTGCATGCGCTGCTGTGTGAGTTTGATTAACATGGAAGGCTGGGCGTGTTGGCGCATGATTAAAAAAACAGCGCAAAAAAAAAAAAGCCGAGTACACAGAGAGGACCACGCTCTTTCTCTGTACTCGTCTTTTTTGCTCTGTTTTCTTTGATCTTCTGTACGAAGTCATACGTAATAGCAAGAAATAGCCCGTGAACCTGCTTTTTTCAGCGTCGCAAAAAGTTTTTAGTTGAAGTTTTTGAGTTTAACCTCATTTGAACCACGGAAATGTCAGTGTTATACATAATGTGGTGTGGACTGCGGGGAACGTTATGCAGCTTGGATGACCCAGTCTTATCCACAGCTAGTCACAAGGAACACAGCAGCATAAGTTTTGGCATTTACCACGCAACAATACGTGAGCCCCGTCATTTCACTCACATCGCTACATTGGCACGTCCTATAAAAGACCATGCGGAACTAATTTCGGTTATAATGTAGCTTTCTCCGTGGGAGGAAAAGTGTTTTTGATGAGAGACGTCGCTTATGCACCCATTTGTTTCTGTCCATCGGAGTGATAAACAATAACAGCGCGAAGACGAGGACTCATCAGGGAAACACACACGAGCACTCATGTATGTTTTCCTGTTCCCTCCTCGGCTGTGCGCTTTTCTTTTCTAGACATACCAGAAGAGGGAAGCGAAATTAACATCGTGAGAGTAACTGTCTTTTCTCCTTTTCTTAATTCTTAAATTGGTTACACAAAATGTCAGCAAAAAAATTCCCCCGCATTTCCCCGAGGGGGAGAATGTGAAAGTGCGAATGCACGGTTGTCGGCCCGCTTGCGGCGCTTGCGCTCGGCCCCCGCTGCCCACCGCCTCGCCGCCTTCTCTTCCATATCTTCCATCGGGTTTGTAGTATCACGTGTACACCACGCAGTTATCAAGCCGCTATAACGCCGCTGAGTCGCCAACGCACGCCGCTGACGACGTAGTTTGAATGCGTTAAAGATATAAGGCGCGTCACTAACACTGATATCGGCGTCGCGTCCGTGGCTTGGTCGGTAGAGCGTCGCGCTGCGGCCGCAAAGTCCTCGGATCGAAACCTGGCGCCGGATGCTGTTTCTTTTTTAAATATAGAGGAGCACTGCGGACGCCGCCGCCGCCGCCGGCGGTGGATGGTTTGGGGTCGCTTATAAAGTGCATTCGCACTTAAAAGAATTTCCCCTCTTCAGACTACCGCGAGAATTCGGCTTAATTGGTTAAACGACGTTCATTTCTTATTCGTTGCATTTTTTCCTTGCGCGAACGATGCATTTCGCTTGCCAATATACCAAGGAAATCTCGGCGTTTTTTACTGTGAAGCCACCTTTGATTACCTCCGCTTCACTTCAGCGAGGGCTTAGTGCTCCCATTGGGTCACATTACGCCTTTATGCCACCCCCCTCCAGCGGCCGCCCCAAAGCGGCGCCTGCACCCATGCTAGTCACGTGATAGCGTTTCTTTTGCCGCCTTCTTCCTACTCGAGACGAGCGGCACGAGGAAGAGCAGGAAGCATCGTGCACCGCCCTATGTTTAGAACGTCCGTTGAAGGTTCCGTGGCGGGAAACGCGGCGGGGCCGAGCTCATTAGAGACCTTGTGTGTCAAGAGGGCGTCATCTCCCGCCTCACCCATAACGCTGGCAGCCTACAGAGATGTTGAATCGAGAGCTGTCTGCGAGTAGCCCATCGCACGGCCAATGCAATGGCAAGATGACGCACACTCGATGGAGGCAATCTTCCGCTGTTGTGCACGCGAAGTGCGGACGGTTCGCGAAGTGCCCTTGATGGCAGGAGATATCTTGACGAGGTTTTTCGGTAGTGTACAGAGCCACGCGCTTTTCTGGCGAATGGCTAAGAAAGAAGCTACGTATGCTCCGAGGGTTTGCGCATCGCCAGAGAAACGCAGCATGGGAAGTAGAAAGGCGGACACGTTCATGGGCATGTCGGACAATCTCAGTTAATGGTCGGCTACTTTGAAACACTCAAATGATATATAGAAGACTAAGATAAAAGAATAGTTCAATATAAAGGCCCACAAGCGAAATCTCTCCTACACACAAAAATAAAACACGCTATACAAACACCTAAATGAAGCGTACATGGCGGCTGTTGGGACACAAACATGTATATGTAAAAAAAGGCGGCCCCAAATGCAGTGAGCCCGTGAATGCTCTGCGCAAAGTGCAGGCGGGAGAAATCACAAGGTTTCCCCCAGACTTTTCCTTCGTTTGCGACAAAATTTCATCGTATAGCCTCACAAGCGGGATCCGCTATATGTTTCACACTTGGCGACGGAGCGTAGACATGGTCTAAATCAATTGACAAGGTCGGTAAACAAGTTCACACATGTATACACCGACTTTGTATGGTACTGCACGCATAAAATTTTAATATTTTACTATCGCAGTTATATGCAAAATTCGTGCACAACAAAAATTTCAGTACAAGCATATAACGCAGATGGGATCCTCGTAACGACTTCGTGTCAAGGTCGACAGCAGGCAGCCCCGCAAATCGGGCGCAGCCCTCTTCCTGACAGCGTGACTTATCCCGTCGACACAGCAGCATTAGGTTTAAGACACACGAGGTCAAGATATATGTTCGAACCTATGATGAAGCAGATGCCGCTTGTTTGCACTTGTTTGCATAGATCAGGCATACAGAGAGAATTTGAGAACATATTCAGTAAAGTATACCCCCAGGAGCAGCATGCATCACTTCTCGTGGGCTTCATAATAAAGCCTAGCAGCTCAAAAGCGTACGTGTCTACTGATTGATTGAGATCCTGAGTGCTAACCTGTGTTGTGCACTTACTTTCCCACCCAAATTTACTCAGTTTTTTTATGCTTTAAAAATGTTGACATGTGTGAACCGTCTCACCTGCTGTAGTTGATGGGCAATTTTTTTAGCTCACATATCTATTGACCGCTATTCTTGACTGCTGTTATTGCTGTTGTTTCTCAAAATTGTGGGTCCCGGGTGGTGACACGTTGTCATATTAGTTTTTACTGCTTAAGGATGTTTTGCCGAGTACCCCAGAGCCCCGACCATGTAACATCTTGTATCGGCTAAAATGCATAATTAGCAAATTTCACATATTTAATCGATGTTATATTTAAAAAGTAGCGGTTTTGTCGAAGGGAATTACAAAAAGAAAAAACAAAGATAAAACTACTAAAAATTGAAAATGAACAAACGAGATCAAGAAGGCCTATCTAACGTACCATCCTCAAGTCATTAACAAAAAATAAAAAAAAAAACCTGTAAGCAAAACCATAAAAAAATCGCAACACAACGCCAAGCGCCTAACGCGTTTGGATGTTTTACAAAATTTCCTAGTTGGAAAAGTTAAAACGTAATCGTTATAATATGCAAATTATAAATTCTTTGTCAAAGAAAAACCAACAAATAGAAATGTGCTAACACGATTAAAAAATTCTATCTACACTACAGCCTTAACGCTATCCAGAAAAAAAATTTAAAACACCCAGAAAAATGCAGAAACACACAAAAGTGGTGAAAGAGCTCCAACTGCGTAACCCCTTATATCGTAAAGATACTTAACTGGCGAAGTTATGACATTTTATTTTTATAATCGTGTAAATTTATAGAACCTTTATCAGAAAACAGACACAAAAATATAACAAAACAAGACGAAAAGTCGGTTCGTATATGACAGCATAGACGAACGCAAATTAAAAACGGCGAGAAGTAGCTCAATGTAGAATATAGCCGCAAAATTCAGCAAGACTTTTGTTGCCCTCGTACACTACTCAATTTCCAGCCTATTTTTTGTTAACGTCTGAGCGAAAGAGAAAGCTTCCTTCGAAAGAGGGTTGTCACACATAAGTTAAAAAAATTTCCATTGAACGGAACATGCTTGAATATTTTATAAACCAACGAACGGGTGAACATGCCAAAATAGAAAAAAAAATTATAAATGTAAAGCCCACTGGAAGTTGAATTCTATGCGGATGGTCAGGAACACGAATGAGCACCCGCTCCGTTCTCACCGGAGCGCGTTTTCCCCGAACGGCGCTTGATCTGGTCCCACGATCTCTTTACGTGTGCGTTGGTGTTTTTCACAAAGGCTCCAACTGAGTACGCCAGGGAGGGCAGAAATGAATAACTAAATTTCTCTAGCGTGGCAACAAAGAATAACACAGCTACATGCAAGACCCTGTTTCAGCCACTGCTGGCGAACTGGATTGAACGGCGGTTGCCAGTATAAAACAGCCTGCATCGCGGCACAAACGGGCGGCTGCGCGGATTTTCCCAGCGCTGTAAATTCTCGTGCCGGAAGCTTCTGGAAGCTCATTATACGATGTAAACATCGTGACTACCCACCCGCCCCCTTTCTGTTTCCCCCCATTTGATCGGCTGTGCGTTCGACAGTGGGATTTGAATCCGGTCTATGTGCGGTCCTGACAAGCCATCGTCTTACGGTTTCCGCTCACGGAAGAGAGAAGGGCTATGGCCCTCCAGGGCTGCCGGACAGCGGAAATCGGGTCGTCATCTATAACGGAGGCTGTCAGGAACAAGCGTGCCTCGTACGCGCGGTTCCGGCACAGCCCCGCAAAGAGGCTTGTAAAAATCGCTCTCCTTGATGGTTAGTCCTGCAGGATACGGCACTCCCTCTTAGGTGTCGTCAGGACAAGGGGTGTAAGTAGTAGTGCAGCGTGTCTGCTGTTTCGTTGGACCTGCTGTGAAACTGGTGCACGCAAATTGACAGTCTTTTCAAGCAGCGCCGAGACTACGGACGTATAAAAACAGAAACACAGGAAAGAAGGTGCAAGCTGTGCGAGTTGTGATGACAACAAAGCATTGTTATAGTTAGGTTCAGGTTAACTCCTGTTCACATAATGTGTCTTTGTTACCGTATACTCATGGTTCCATTCCCATATCACCCTGCATAAAAGTTTTTGTCCAGCAAAGAATCTTCCCTGCAACCAAAAATAGAACGTTCAGTGCAATGTTCCGCTGCGTTGATACGAAAAAACTTGCCACATGAAGAAAACCTCCCCCATTTTATAAATAAAACGCTTGGATTTTAATGTTTTTACTTAATATCAAAGGCGTGCGCCGCGGCTAAAGGGGAAGGTATAACTTCGCGTCTGCCGGAGATACCAGCTCGCAGGAATATATAAGCGCTTCATCCAGCTTATTGAGTCCGGTACTGCAGCGTGTTTCGTATTAGCTTTGCATAGGAATATTTGAGCCTTAAACGACTGGTTGCCGATAAGAAACACTTTCAAGCTTTTGTAGTCTTGATTTGCTAATTTTGATGTCTGACTAACATTTGGTTGCATCTCGCTTCTCCGGTGCTTTTGCACCTAAAAAAATCCAGTGGACGGCCGTGGCTGCCGGATTTCCAGCTTCATGAACCAACTATTCTGATAAAATCTTTCGTTTGGAAATTGCCATTTGTGAGACGTGATTGCGAAATGCGCCAGGTAATTCACAGCGTGAAGCATATTTTCGTGCTCACAGTGTAAAACGTACAATACAGAAAGTAGAACACAGCAAGGGCGCTTTTCTACCAGCTTTTCTTATCACAGCAGAACGTCGAACTTTTACATGCCCTTCCAGTATGCGCGCATATAAGCGCGGAGCATGTTACTCCCACATTCGCAATCGTCTAACTTACTCCGCCGTCTTGAACCCCCAAGTCTTGAACACCCAAATTTCGGTCCCTGGGCCATTTTATATATATATATATATATATATATATATATATATATATATATATATATATATATATATATATATATATATATATATATAACACAGAAGTAAGGGTTGGCAGTCAAGAAAACCTCGGAAAGCAAAGGGGAGGTTGCGGTAGGTCATTGAAACAGATAAAGAATTTGGAAAAAAAGAAAGAAAGCGGAGAAAAAATGCCCGCCAGGTGGGATCCAAACCCACGACCTCCAGAATACCGGTCTGGTGCTTTCCGGCCGCACCAGATTCCCTATATATATATATATATCGAATCTGAATAGGAAATGAGGGGCTCGTTGAAATAAGACAGAAATAAGGGTTGGTAGTCAAGAAAACCTCGGAAAGCAAAGGGGAGAGTATGGTAGGTCATTGAAACAGATAAAGAATTTGGAAAGAAACAAAGTGGAGAAAAAATGCCCGCCAGGTGGGATCCGAACCCACGACCTCCAGAATACCGGTCTGGTGCGATAACCACTAGGCTACCGGCGGGGCTATTTTTCCCCTCCACTTTCTGGAGTATTTATGTCAATGTAATTTTTTCCTGTGCTTGGGGGTGGTAGCCCGCCAGGTGGCTTCGGATCCCACCTGGCGGGCATGGTGCAAATAGTACCTTATACTCCACGTCGCTTATGTCAGCTGATTTGATTGTTTAACGCGCCGATGCTACACAGGCGATGAGGAGCGCCTAAGCGGATAGCTCCGGAATAATTTAGGCCCGCTGGGAATCTTTAACGTGCGCCGAAATATCGAACACACGGGCGTTTGCTTATGCCAGCTCAGCACCGAACAGCAGTGTCACAACACGTTTCATAATAAGGCGAACTTTCCTTGTCGCTTGTTCAGCGATGTTTGATGTTTGTATTCGATACGAGACATGTTCAATCCAGAAAGCGTAAGCCTTGCTTTACATATCGCCGGAGGCGTCTGTCTGTTTCCCTCCTCGACTCGACCGCCCGTTCCGCAGGCATCCCGCTGCCTTTCTCACGAGGAAGCGGGCGCAACATCCGAATTTGCAAATCACCTGCGGCCCGGAGGAAGCAAAGAAAAGAAAGCAGATAAATATATAACCACTTGGAAGCTCTAGGCAGCGGGCTTAACAAGATAGACGCCGAAGGAGCCCCAGAAGACGAAAGAGCAGATCAAAAGTGGGTCACGAGGCACGCGTGCGAAAGCGTCTGTCGAGGGCGCGAAGTTGAGCTCGAGGAAGCGCCCTTCTGCGCTCAAGGTAAAAAAAAAAAAAAAACCGAGCTGCTGCAGCGTGCTATGTTTGTTGCTCGCCGTTTCCTCTTCGTTGCCTCGTGCGTCGGCATCGTTGGGAAATCAATAACCGTCACCGAGTCCCGGTGTTCCTGGCATCCGGCTGCTGCTGCAGCATTTCTACTTTTGTCTTCCGAGTAATCAAACTTGCCTCGCGTCGTTAAGAGAGGTCGTCAGCAATATAGCGTCGATCAAAAATTAATGAAACTTTTAGAGAGGTAACTCTATTTATAAGGTCTACAGCGTTTCCTTAGATGACTTATTCTGTTCTTCATTCTATCACATTCCGAACGTAGCAGCGTTTAAGGTTGAGGAAGGCTTGTAAAATAAAACCGTGAACAAGGACGAAAACAACAAAAATGACTACAAAAATTGCGACCAATGTACAGGGGGGTAGGTGCCCGCTACTTTCATGCTGTGTTCGGCTTAGACGAATATCAAACGACCATAATCGAATGAATTGTAGAAAGCTAAAGGAAGAAACAAGATCCTTAACACTAAACGGGCTGTTGTTCATGCTATAAAGGCTGTGCCAGTAGAAAGAAATATAATTTATAGAAGATCATCCCAGGGATGTTCAATATATGCGAAGCACATCTCGCCCAGCCACATAACCAGTATTGTTTGCGACTGACTGATAAGGTGAGCCCGTACGGTATGACCAACACATTTTTTTACCACACACATACCCCGCACACTCTTCTTTCGCTACATGAGCGTGTCCAGGAGAGAAGTAGGGGGAATGGGTGATTAGGAACTGAGGTGAGTGTCAATGCAGAAAATGTTAAGTGCAGAGCAGTACAGGGGCCTGGGATGTCGTCCATCCAATATCGCTGGGTGTCACGCACCCAGGCTGATACCAAAACTAGTCAAGATAGGGCGCCAGAGCCTCTCAGAATAGACCCTGAGAGCAAAGAGCCGGTATTTCCCATGGACGCCGAACAGCTGGAACGGCTCGAGCGACAGCGGACGCTTGCTCGCGATTAAAGGCAGCGACGCCGAAAGGCCGATTCTTCTCTACCTCAACGTGAAGCAGAAGCCAAACGTCAACGAGGAGAGGAAAATCCCCACCATCACCAGGCAACATTCAATGCTCAGCAACAGCCAAGGAAAGCGAATTGATCAAAAAAAAGAAAAGATCAGATAAACAAAAGCCAAACGCAGAAAAAGAAAACCTACACACAACAAGAAAAGCAACACACACAAAAAAAGAAAAACAAAACACACAAAAAGTAAAGAAAATCACAGAAAAGCAAAGGCAAATACAAAATTAATAAACAAGATAAACACAAGGTTCCCTCGACAATAACGTAAGGGATACACTGGCGAATCACCGCTCCGCACTCCCGACAGCTTTCACGTTGAATGAAACTGCATCCATTTCTTTTATTTTATCCTTGAGGGTAACTCTAAGAATAGCGGGGAACTTTTATATAGGATGTTTTTCCTGCTGGTTGCGAGGGTGGTGACGACACCGTAATGTGCGTACGTACGTACGTACCGGAAAACGTTTGCTTGTAGCCAAACGTGACTATGTTGTGGGATCTTGGCGTAACACTAGCGAAAAAAAAAAAAGAAAAAGAACACCAAACCCCGCCTCTTTTACCCAATCTACCCGTTTATAGATCGCTATCTCCTTCTCAACCCCATGTTTAATTGAATGGGCGTCCCAGTTTAGAACTGCACACTTTTCTCACGAGAGCATTTCGTCGCAGCGCTTACGACGTCGCACGTTTACTTCCGTGATGTCGTTTTCTGATGCGAGTTCTTGTACAAGGGTTTTGTTTTCAGGTTCCCCTAAACGGGGTGCTGTAAAGCCTGCCGCTTCTCGGACTGCATGTAGGCCGTTTTTTTTTTTTTTTACGGCCACCTCATTACTCCAGCGGCAGTAAAACGCTCCGGTGGCGATAACGTGGTCCTCTATGAACAACGGGTCAACTGCTTTATAGTTTCGGCTCGCAAAAAGTCTCCAGTTATGTGGTAGTGCACATAACTGGAAGAAATATAATGTTTAATTTCCTGATAGCTCACGTTTTTACTCAAGTAATATTGAAAAGTAACATGAAGTTCGCATTGTGTGTAACAAAATAAATGAAATATGGCGCTTTTTTCTTGCTGACGTGCCTAAAATTACAAGAAGAATTATTCAACTTTTCGGGGAAGGAACGGGCTGTCGAAACGGAAGAACCCCGATTCCCTGTTATTAATTTTCCGCACCATGAAGAATAAAACAGCAATTCATTTTTTGCCTACTCCTTTTACCATGTCCTTTGTTTCCACAGGTTATGATGTATTACTGGTGACATTAAACAGTTTTGCGTACGGACGGCACGCGAACTTTGTCACAGCCTCCGGCTAAGCATTGTAGTCTCTTAACAAGTGCTGCTGCACAAGTTTGACATAAATCTCGCTAATACTACTAACATAGATACTGAGGAGGAAGATTGTATGCGTACGTTACAACGCATCGTCAAAGCCATCACCACGACCTCCTCCTCATTAACGTGGAGGTGCGAAATGAATAGTGCGCTCAAGACCACGCTCGTAATTATGGAGCAGTAGCTGAGGAGGAGGAGGAGAGGGAGGGGGGGGGAGGTGCTGGTGGTGGTGGATGAAATCGTAGTTGTTTCTCTTCAGCAACATATTCGTTATTCCCCTCGTGAGGGAAAGTGACGTCTTATCCAGGTGAATCAGGAGCGGTATCATGACTCTTCTCCTCAAGACGGGGCCTGCTCGTCACCAACCTAAGCACTGCATTGACGAGGAGTGTTTGCATGTTTGTTCGCGCGCATTATTGTTAGGATCCACCCTAGTATTTGTCATTTGCTGGCATGCTGTCAGTATTTGCTATGCCAGTATTTGTCACCGAAAAAAAACTGCCGTGCTCTCGCGGAAAACTCCCCTCGGACTTCGTCGCTGCGCATGCATTGCGCGTTCCTCGCGTGTTTACCAGCACAGTGAAGCGCACGACGGCAAGGCGCGTCGCATTCTGAAGACATCCGTTTATCGCATACGTTGCGGCCTACCTTAACTGGCATGTCACCGACAGGACCAAGATCAACACGCTGATCAGACGGGCTTACAAGACGGCTGTGGGCTTAACGGAGACCACGAGTACGGCTCGGCTTTTGCAGCTCGGCGTCCATAACACCCTCGAGGAAATAGCCGATGTGCAGCTCATCGCGCAAATGGAGCGCCTCTCTGCCACCAAGACGGGCCGCAGTATCCTGGAGTCCCTAGGTTACAACCCGCGAGCTCCCAGCCGGCAACCGTGCGAGATCAGCAAAGAGGCAAGGGCCCACATCTGCGTAGACCCCATCCCGTAGAACGTGCACCCCGAGTACAACCAAGAACAGTGGCAGGCGCGGGCCAAGGCCCTCGCCGAGCAACACGCCCAAGACCCGCACGCCCGGTACGTAGATACACCGGAATACCAACGAGAAGGCTTTGCGGCAGTGGTCGTTGCGGCGGCTACCGGCACCAAGACAACGGCAGCGAGCGTGCGGTGCACAGATGCCACAGACGCCGAGGAGGTCGCCATCGCTCTGGCGATCTCCGAGGCCGAGTGTCGCACCGTGCTCAGCGACTCGAGGAACGCCGTGCGCAACTTTGCCGGCGGCTGCCATCATCGGCAAGCTCAAGTTCCATGTGGTGGTGGTGGTGGTTGTTGTGGGATCAGGCGGCGTTAGCCTGGCTGGATATGTCGGCAATTGCTCCGCCCAAGCTCCTCTTAATTAGCCAAAGGTAGTGTCCTTTTACCACAAGTTTGCAAGCTCCGTCTCCTCAAGGAAGCTCAGGAGAAGGCGTGACACGTCTCTTCGCAGCATCCAATGCCCCCTTGTAAAGACGATGTGGTCCAGAGTGCTGTGGGGGGCTGCCAGCTTTCGAATCGCTGAGAGCATTGCAGTCCCCTCGACATCATGCTCTGGGCAACACATTACGTAGTGGTGTACATCCCCTATCACTGCACATGACGAACACAGAGGCGATCGCGCGAGGCCCACCTTGAATAGCCAAGCTGTGGTCTTCGCTGAGCCTGTTCGGATGCGGTACAGCATTGTTGCCTCCGATCTTGTAAGCCCATTTGTGACGCATGGCTGGTGATAGGGATTTTCCAAAGACTTGAAATGTTCGGCCACTGTTCGCCTGAAGTCGTTCCAGTGATTGGGGGAAACTTTAACTGTCGGTACAAATTGCAGCGCACTCCGTGCAATCTGATAACCGGTCTCATTGCCCTTGACGCCAACATGGGATGGAATCCATTGAAACCGCAAATTGAAACCCTTGCTGCTAAGTTTTTGCACAAGCCGTAAGGAACGCTGGCAGTCCTTTTTCGTGGGAATCCCACGCTGCAAAAGTTGTAGTGCTGCTTCTGAGTCAGTCAGAATTACAACTTCCTGCGGCTTATACGACTTAAGTTTTCTCAAAGCAGCCGCGATGGCAATGCACTCGGATTCGGTGGAGGACACCACATGATCCAGGCGTGCTGCCCAGGAAACCTGGGCATCAGGAATGATATACGCTGCTGCACTAACCCCTCTGTACGGATCGACTGAGCCATCCGTAAAAATTTGAAGGTGATTGGGATAAGTGTTCTCCAAATGTTCAAGTACCAAAAATCTGGCTGCTTCCACTGGCGTGTTTCGCTTGACTCTCATGTGAGGGACATGTAGCTGACATTGCAGGCTCTCGTAAGACCATGGCGGCATTGAGATTGGAAGTTTCCCCGGCCACTGATGGCACAATATTCTCAGAGTGTTAAGAACAGTGTGCGCATGAGAGGCCGTCCTTGATCGAAGCCGCCGTATTATTTGCTCTTCCAGCACTGGTTTCCCCAAGACGCATTACCGGCGTCAGTAACCTCTGTGATGCCATCAAGCGGAGTGTAGCAGACTGGCTCTCCCGTATTATCTTCTCGTTTGCCGCTCCCCGAGGAACTCCAATTGCTATCCTGAGCCCTTTCCTATGCAACGCTTCGAGGCGCTCATACCGGGATTCTGAAGGGGAGATCAGAGGCAAGTGATAAAGAATGCGACTCACAATCAGAGCTGAGTGCAACTTAATCATGGACGTCGGGTGATTCCCCCACTTAGTTCCAGCAATCTTCCTCAAAATGTTCACGCGGGGAAGCAGAGCCGAAACAGTCATGTCGACTGCCCGTCGCCAGTACAGTCTGCTGTCGAGGGTGACACCAAGGAACCACACGTGAGTGGCTTGACGCATAGACAGGCTGCCCAGTGTTAAATTAACACGAGTGGACCGTCGCCTGTTCCCAGGGAAAAGAACAAAACAGGACTTCTCGGCCGAGAGCGTCAGTCCGACGGAGGACAAATATTTCTGCATGGTGTGAACACTCCGTTGAGCCATCACTGCCAGTCGCTTATGTTGATATCCGGACATCCAGATGCAGACATCGTCCGCGTACACGGATACTTGAGCTCGTTATCGAACTTTCTTTAGTGCTGCAGGTAGCCCAGCCATAGCCACATTAAAAAGAATAGGGGACAAAACACTAACCTGGGGAACCCCCCTCGAGACGCTTCTTTTTTCGCTTAGCACACTCCCCAACCGCACTTGCATGTACCTGTCTGTGAGAAAGCCGTGAACGAAGCGAAGAAGGTTTACCCCCATTGCATGTAGTCTGTCCATGCTTGTCTCAGGACACAGTCATAGGCCTTCGAAACGTCAAAAAAGAGAGCTATAGTTTAAAGTTCATGCACTCGGTTATGTTCGACATGGCTGATAAAATACAGAACACTATCCTGAGCGCTTAAGCATCGTCGGAACCCAGTCATGCAGTATGGTAGTTTTTTATAAAGATCTAGCCACCAGGTTAGTCTCGCACAAACCATTTTCTCCATCAACTTCGCCACACAAAATGTGAGGGAAACAGGCCGGTATGAAGACACCACCGTTCGGTCCTTTCCAGGTTTAAAAACCGGCACCACCCAGGCGAGTTTCCACGAAGAAGGAATGGCACCAGTCTCCCAAATGTGGTTGAAGTACCGGAGGAGATCGTTTTTGCGTTCCGTAAGCAAATTAAGCAGCATTTGATTGGTGATTTCGTCAGGCTCTGGTGAACATCGCCTGCGTAAGGAACTTAGCGCGCTCTCGAACTCCCGAAGCGTGAATGGGGCATCCAACGCTGAGGAGGACATGGAGGCTAACGGGGAAGGGAGTCCCGCAGACATGGTGTAAGTGTACGCGTCCGTAAATTCCTCAGCCAATTGGGAGATCGTCACATCTTTCCGTAATGCCAAGGCCTCAAACGGCCTTATCGAACGTGACTGTCCAGATAACGAGTTCACGATGCTCCACATTCGAGGCACTGGTGTGAATACGCTTAAGGAAGAGCAAAACGCAGCCCATCGGGAGCGCCTTAATCTGATTGTATAGCGCCGGATAGCGGAGTTTAGTCTGTTGAAGGTGGTCTTCAGCGTTGGATCACCCTTTCTTCGCTTAAGCTGCCGGTCGGCTCTTCGCCTGGCGGAACACAGGTTCTTCAACTTCAAATCTGGCGCTGGGAAGTGGCATGGGAGCTTACAGATTGTTGTTGCCTTCTCTTTACTTGCTGACATATCCTTGAACAGGTCATCTGATGCAGCACTCAGCCCCTCTCTATATCGGTCCCAATTGACCACACGGGCAATTTTCACTTCGCTGTGGTGAAAGCCAGCAGCATTAATGAATATGGGAAAGTGGTCGCTGCCCATACGGTCGGGCGCTGTGCAACATTGGATCTAGATATCACTGGTATGGAGAGTGAGATCAATTGTGCTTGCCGACACAGGTGGTCGGAAAAATGTGGGAGCCCCATCATTCGCAACACACAGCTGCAAGTGGTCAATTACGTCGACAAGATGTTTGCCCCTCGCATCCGTCTTTGTGTCGTCCCACAGATAATGATGGGCATTGAAATCCCCACAGATGATCATAGGGGCGGGGCAGCGATTACACAGCTGTTCCAAGAGACCTCTGCAGTCGATGGGTCTTCCTGGGGACAAATAAAGAGATGCAACACTAACCCTATTCTTGCCCAGTTGAATGCTCACCGCAACCACTTCCGCTACTTCCGAACAAAGATCTCTAACCGGCAAAGATACATGAGTGACCTCACGCCGTATGTACAGTGTGGCCCTGCCATGCGGAAATGTTTGGAGACTCGGATTTTTGTGAGCCACATAGCCAGGTATTGATCTTCTTCCCGGTAGTCCAGCTTCCGACAAAGCCAGAATAGGGATCGGAGTGTCCTTAAAAAATACATTAATTTCTGCCAAGCGACATGCTATGCCAGCACAGTTCCATTGCATGATAAGGGGCACTTTTCGTCGTAGTTTTGTAAAGCTACGTCCTACGGACGCCATAATGTTGTTGCAGGAATGAAACCAAAGATCCTACAATAACTGGCTCTAATGCGAGCGCTGTCTCAAGGATGATCTTGGTCGTTCCAGGAGCCATTGAGCCGAGGTACGACCGCAAGGCTGCAAAGAGAGAGCGCATAATTTCAACGACGTTTCCGCTCCTTGGCACTTCCTGTCTATTATGGCGCTCTTTCAAGGTTTGAGAGTACTCAGCTTCTCTACCATGCCTAGTCTCTACCTCCTGAGGTAGCTTTTGGACAGATTCAACCTCACTGGGAGTAGCTGGCGGCGTCGCTAATGCTGAGCATGGTGAAGCTCGTGCACTTTCCTTTTCATCGGTGGGTTTTAAAGGTGGCAACGCTGGAAACTGTTCTTCATCGGATGGCTTCGGCGCTTCTGGAGGAGGTTCCGGCCCAGAGATGAACGCCTTCCGTCGATGTAATGCACTCACTCTAAAGGGGCATCCACTATAGCTCGCGGGATGATCACCACCGCAATTTGCACAAGAAACCTTTTCTTTGCAGTCCACAAAATCGTGTGAACCTCCGCAACGCTTGCAGCGCTGTTCAGCTTTGCAGAATTTCACAATATGGCCGTAACGTTGGCACTTAAAACAGCGTGGAGGTGACTCCGTATAATCCGCAACTTCGTGTCTCGTGAAGCCAAGGTTGATCTTCGCCGGACGTTCGGAGTTCGGGGCAAATGTCAGCACAACCGCGTTGACGGGAAGACTTTCCACTTATCGGGCGAAGAATGGTCTCGACGCATAATGCGCCTCACATGGAGGACCCCCTGCGGCCTTAGATAGAAGAGGAGCTCCTCTTCCGTGTGCCACTTGGGGACGCCTCTAATAATGCATGTGTTCTGCACATAAGAGTGCGGTAGTCGGGCAGATACAGCAACACCATTCAAACGGTCGCATCTCAAAAGGGCGTTCACTTCTTGTTCAGAGGTCACATCAAGTAGTAAGGCGCCTTGAGCTGTGAAACGACTGCGGTTGGGTGCTTTGCCCAGCAAAGCCGAAACAGCAGAAAAAAGGACAATTGGGTTTTCACGCCTCAGATCTTCGCCAGTTTCTACGGGAGATAACAGAACGGGTATGCCGACAGTTCTCTGCTTCCGATGGCTCACCACCTTGAAGCCCTTCTGGTCTACGTCGTCAATCTCCGCAGTGGTGTCATCACTTCCGCAGGTAACTGAGGCTTGTCCCGTGGCAGAAGTAGTGGTAGTGGAATCGCCGTTGTCACACTGGTTAGGTCGCTTACACGGTGGCTCCACCGATGAGTCTTCCGAGCACTTTTCTCCGGTGAGAGCAGTTTCCGCTGTAGCCAAGGCGGCAGCCATGGTGCCACCAACGTTGACTTCACTCAATCTCCGGGAGCTTCTCAGAGTGGATGACTCCAAAAGAACCGCATGCGACGCATAGGGACTATACCGCTGTGCGGAGACCGCTGTTCTTGCAGAAATCTTGGCAGGATAAACAAGAAATAACCAAAAGAATAGAGCTGAACTGGGCAGCAACCGGTCAGCAAGACCGCGGCAGTACCATCCGTATCAAGTGGTCCCCGGCTCACGCGGGCGAGTGTGAATCCTCACCGTACCACAACGATACGGCCCATTCGGCGGCGCTAGCGCTTACCCTCCGCTTACAAGGACCGAATTATCAGTTATAGCGAAGTTACCAAGTGCTATCGCCTAGCTAGACGGACAATGCCGCCTCTCCACCCGGCACTCAGTCGGGAGGAGGCCGTAATCTTAAGGCAGATACAGACTAGGTCCCTACCCGCCCCGGCAGTGCTACACGTGCTTCACCCAGAGCTCTATCCGAGTGGTATGTGCAGTGTTTGTGCAGTGGGTTTGGCGGATCAATGGCAGATCATGTGGGACTGGGCCAGGTTCCCGACCGAGGCTACCTCCAGGACATACCCGCCCGAACTTCAAAGTGCAGTGCAGTCTAAAGAAAAGGAGACTCAACTATGGGCCGTCCAGCAGGCCCGGGGTGCGCTCGAAAAGCACAAGCCTCACGACCCGCCACAAACGGGCCGAACTGGGGTATTGCACAGTAGGGCATAACCCCGGGTCGACGCTTGGCCAACGTCACGACGCGTTAAACCGTCGGTGTCCGGCATCAATAAAGTTATTCCTACCTACCTACCTACCTACCTACCTACCTACCTACCTACCTACCTAGCCACCACAACAGAATGCAGCGCCTCATCCTCAGAACGTGTACGGTGAACGTCCACGAGTGGTCACACGTCGTCGCCAGGCGCAAGTAACACGGAGGCAGAGTAATGTTTAAATACCTGCACGAACTTTACTTATTCTGTAGCCCTTGATTATCCCGGTGATCGATCAAGGCAACAGAGGTGAACCGGAACGTAACAAAGAAAAGAATTGACACTCCCGTGCTACAACAAAACAATAATTCGAAAACGACTACTATTTCGCAATGAGAAGAATTTTGCAAAGGCAGCAGCCGGAATTTAAGCATAAGCGGGAGCAAACATTATTAAGGGTGAAGTTAAGGCTCACCTTTTTTATTTTGTAGAGAATAAGGTGAGCTCCTTGTGGCGAATTTAATTTACCCGGGACACAGTTTGTTTACTGATATCATCGTAAGTGAGAAGATTCCAGCCATCGGCAAGCCAACGTCTAGCCACGCATGATACGAAAACATAAGCGAAAATAATTCCATAGCTGCGAGTGTCACGAGTGTAATACTTAGTGGATGATAAGTGGAGGCAGGCACGCACCCGGAGGGGAGGTAATTGGCGCTGGTTTTTGAGTGAAAACCTTTCCAGCCTATTGGACATAGGCGCTGAAAATTAAACTCATTAAGTGCACTGACTAAAGGAACCTCTCTACGCTCCTCCAGGAACCGCCATTTCATTTATTTTTGACTGTAGACGCCCGTGTGTACGAGATTTCGGCGCACGTTAAAGATCCCCAGGTGGTCAAAATTAATCCGGAGCCCTCCACTACGGCGCGCCTCATCGCCTGCGTTGCGTCGGCGCGTTAAACCCTACAATCAATTATTTTTGACTGTAGTACATAGTGTTATTGATTCCGTTCCCCAAAACGTTCACGCTCTTCTGTTTTTGAAGTCTTATGTGTAGTGGAGTGGCCGAGTGCTATGCATTTTTTTACTGCGGCAAAACGATGGAACACCTAATTAAAGCTGGAACACCTTACTGACAAAAGGGAAGGAACATGTCAATTGGTCTGGAAGGTGGGGACATTGCACGCAGATTTCTTGAGAATGTAGAGAACGAACGACATTTGCGGTAGAGGAAGAAGACGCCCTAGACTGATCGTGCTTCGTTTTAAGCTTTACGTCGAAAAGTGATAAGTGAACGGTCCTCGTCTTTTCATCAAGGTCACCTAACGCTCCTCGGGCCCTTGTGCCTCATTGCGCCGCTCTATGGCTGCGGCACTCGTGAGTCATCGGCTCAGCTCATATCGCTCCTTTCATCGTCCAGCCATTCGGCGGGTCTTTCTCCGGGCGGCACGCTAAAACACATACTGGGTGCAGCCGCCAGCTGCCACTTCTCACGCGTTCGACCCAGATTGAGTTCCCGCCACTTAGTGCGGCTCGTTCTTTTTTCCTGTGGTTTAGCGTTATTTTCGGGCGGAGTGACAGAGAGACACGGTAATAAGGTACAGAGCGGTATTTGTTTGCTGCCTTTCACTTCAAAAAAAAAAAATCGGCTTGAGGCTCTTAAAAGTCAGAGGACACCCAGGCACGTTTGAATGAATTATGAAAGTCTGAGACGCCTCCTGGCCGCGTTCTCGAAAGACTTGGTCCTCTTGCCGCTTGAGACGATTCGTACTGCGATCCGCTTCCTTCTTATGATTTCGAGTAGGTTCGATATGTCTTTTGATTGTTTGTGGGGTTTGACGCGCCGAAGCTACACCTGGGTTATGAGGCGCGCCGTAGTGGATGGCTCCGGGTTAATTTTAACCACCTTGGGATCTTTAACGTTCGCCGAAATCGCGACACACGGGCGTTTTCCTTTTCGCCTCCATCAGAACAACAGCCACCGCGGCCGAGATCGAACCCGCGTCCTTGGGCTCAGCAGCACAACGCCAAAGCCACTGAGCCACCGAGGCGGGTTCGCTCTGTCTCCTAGACGTCGCGCCGCTGCTCGTACATGCCGCAATGTATTGGGAGAATTGGCGACGATGGTGGATTTCGCTGCCTGCCTGCTCACTCGCTTGATTGTGTTCTTCCGTTCCCTTACTGCATCTCCCGTTTAATGGTACGGACGGCCAACTTCACTGCTTCCGAGTTAAAGCGCGTGCTATGGAACGACTCGCGCTATGGAACGCTTCAAAGACACGTGGTCGAGGAGCTGTTTGGTGTTACAGGCGCGGCCGCTGGCTTTTATGCTCAATGGGGCATTTAATGCTTTCTCATTAATAGCGCTATTGCAGCGCGCGTTTCGGCAGGGCCAGCCAAGGTCGCGAAGAAGTCGTCGGGCGGCAAGAATGCGCCGCTCGATGTCTTGCAATGCGCGGACCTACCGACGCATTCCCTGAATTCTCGAGAGATTGCCCAAGTTCGCTGCACGGTGCTGGCGCGCGGAGTTTCCGCGCGACCGAGCCGTCGGGCTTGCAAGTGAGTGCGCACCTGCGGGTGTTCCGCCGCTCCGCGCTAGCATATATAGCGCGCGTTCCCAGATTCTCTCTTCGCGCTTTCCTACCTTTCTTCGTTTCAGTCCGTGCGTCGACAGGCTCATGTGTCACGTTATATTCTTTTCCGATCTGGCTACTGTAGCGGGACAGCTCGCGCGATCATTAAACCGGTGGCCTATAAGAGAACTGCGGACAAGGGTCTGTAACGACTCTCGGGTTGGCGTTGAGCTAACCGCGCTGCTTGTGCGTTCTACATTTAGGAAGGAACGGAAAACACGACGTGTGAGGGGTCACTTTAACTCGATCTATTCTCAGATAATTACATGCAAAGTGGCGCGTACGCCGCAAGGTCTCAGCTCCTTCCGTTCCCTCCTTTCTTAAATTATCTTGGTTCGAACGAACCGCAAGCGCCTGTCACTGAAACGTAGGCCGACTCACGTAAATGGGGTCACTCCGAACAACCTCGTACCGGTTTGCACAAACCAAATAACCTGCCTAAAAGGTTGCCGCCTGTTAGCCTCCTCGCCCTTACACATCTGAAGCAGCCGGTTTTTTTGAAGTCTCTATTTAACCTCTTTCGTGAGGGTAGTCGTGCTGGAAAGATGAACACCTGAATACAAATAGGGGAACAGCGCAAACACAGACAAAACACAAGAAGAAGAAGGTGACAACCACAGCGCTCGTGGTTGTCACCTTCTTCTTCTTGTGTTTTGTCTGTGTTTGCGCTGTTCCCCTATTTGTAATCATGCACCAACTCGCCCAAGCCTTAACCCTTGAAAACCTGAACCTCCAGCTGCCCTTTGAAACACCTTGCATGATTTCTTTTCGCCCACCTAGCTCTCTTATTGAACATACCCTTTGATGCTGAACTTCTCTCTTATTTTTGCCGACGGGTGGCCTTACCGCAAATGAGGAGCGCTGAATGTGCATTGGCCCCGCTTCCCGAGGTTTATTAGGTTGGCGCTGACTGCCGCCTGTGCGACGAAGGCCATGTTAAAAACAAAACTGGCCACGTATCTGCTCCTCTCGTTGCAAATGTCGACAAAAGACGATAGTCTTTGTAAATGCCTCCTTTTGCTTTCCCGCTCACCTCTCATTCTGTTCCTCTTCCGTTGCGCTCCTCCCGAGATACACAGACTAAAGGTTTGCTTAGGTCAATTTGAATTAACCGCGTTCCACTGCTGCAGGCCGGGTTCCTCGATGCCAGCGCTGCAGTACGGCGGAGACGCGCGTGAATCGAGGAGCTCTACTTCAACGTTTATAGAGCCACATTTCCCTACCCCACGTACGTTCCAAGCCTAATGTGGAACCTATCTAGTGGAACCTTTTGTTGCTGTTGCCGTGTAATTTCTGAAATGCCGCCATGAGGTAGCGCTGGCAACAGCAGGCGACAGTTTTCCGCCGTTGATGTAGAAATTTCATTTGCTATCGCAAAAACCAAGCATCCATGAATTTATAATAAAGGAACACTGCAGACATCACTTATGTATTGATGTTCCGCCTTATATTTGCGCAATGTCTTGTTCTTTTTCAACAATGTTGACAAGTATGAACACTGACACCGGACTTAGACGTTTAGATTTGGCTGTGAGTATATAAGACTATTGCGCAGATTTTGTTTCACTTTGGCCGGGTGGCTGAATAGAGTCACAGACAGACAGACAGACAGACAGACAGAAATTTCTGGGTTTAAGTAGGCCAAGAAAGACTATCGTCTTTGAAACGGCTTACTAGTTTCTTTGTGATATGCCGTAGTAAACAAAATTCAGCCTAAGCAGGCGTTTACAGAAATGCGTTGATTCTCTATTGACATCATTCTGTGAGAGTGTATTCAGTTCTCATTTCTACCGATTAGCATTCGGCGACAGACGTAGTACTGGTGAATCTCCCGCACTTCCTTTTTTTCCGCAGTAGCCGCAAGTCGATATTGCGTGAATGAGAAGCGAATACTTTTGAGGGAGAGATCGATACCGCACTCAATCATTCCCCTTTCTGTAAACGGCAAAACTGAGACGGACATCAACGCACTTTTTTATGAAATATGTGGGTGTGAAAACGGTCTCGATGCCAGTGGGTAGCAAAGAAAGCGATGCACTTGAAGGGATCTCGCCCTTCCTCTTCGTGTTTTCGCCGTACATTATGCCGGATGCAGGAATTAAAAAAAACACGGTTGGACTCTCCCCGAGGAAGCCGTTGAATGCATAAAATGCGAGAACTCGATTGCGACTGACTGGGCAGATTCAGCCAGCCAGAAAGCCGGTATTCCTGGCATGCCGCGCCAGTCTTGTATTGATTCTCGTCCCATCCCTCACGCGAGAATCTCCGCTTGGATGGTAAGGAGCAATATTCATTTTTTGCACAAGATGAACCGGGGCGGTTTTAGATGCGACGCTGAGAGGAGCATCTCTTGCCGGCGGCCCTGTCCTTCCTTAGTCGTCGTCGTCCGCGTCCGCACAGCTGCGTCTCTCCTCCGCTCACCCCCTCTCCTCTCTCCGATAGAGAACACTCTCGCCCAACATCTGCGGGCGCGTGGCGCAGCGCACTCTCACTCCGCCGGTGGGCGGCGCTGCGCGCGGCGCAAGCGCGCTGTGCGCATGTGCAGCGCCCTCTCTCTCCGCGGTCTCCTCTCCTTCGGGCGCGCTGCGCATATAGAGGACTGCCGCGCTCCGGCCGGTCTCTCAGTCGACGGTCGTCCGCGCTACGCTTGCTCTCTCTCTCTCTCTCTCTCTCTCTCTCTCTCTCTCTCTCTCTCTCTCTCTCTCTCTATCTCTCTCTCTCTCTCTCTCTCTCTCTATCTCTCTCTCTCTCTCTCTGTCTCTCTCTCTCTCTCTTTCTCTCTCTCTCTCTCTGTCTCTCTCTCTCTCTCTCTCGCATTACCCGACGCAATTCGAGTAATCGATCCAACGGAAACGCACTATGGAACCCCCTTCAGCGTCGCATCACACCAGGGTTCCCGCGAGGGGAGGTGGGCGTTATTTTTTGACACCCGCATGACCCTCACACTGCCTCTACCAATCCAGGGGGCCATAAGTTGGTTTGCACTTTGGCCAGTGCAGTCGGTTCTCGTTATAAATGGGACATCAAGGAATCGGGAAAATATTCTCTGTCACGATGTCGGGAGCAGAGAGAATAGGTTCAGCATCGTGCGATGGGAAACCTAGGGGTACCCCTTGCGCACAAACGTTGTCGCAAAAAATCGATTGCAGTAATTGTTTTTACGTACTACTGCAACTGTCAGTAGTCCATGTACTCATTCCACCTGTAAATTAGTCGGAACGGCGATTTATTGGCTGCTGAAAAACGACTTTGCATTCGCTTGTTTTATATCCCGCAGACATTTCTACAAATGGCGCCACCCATACTCGACAGGAGGGCAATAAACAGTTCCTAGCTTAGTATCGTTGGAAGAAACTTTTAAGCATTTAGACTGTCTATATTCCGCCTGCGCAGCTGTAACCATAAGATAAAAGTCGGCGGTCTTTGGGGGCTCAACAAAGGCTCAAAGGCTTTATCCTACCTGACCACAACTGCACTCACGCCGCAACTGCAAGCAAGAAATGCAAGTGAAATGAGCGGAATGCGCGGAAAAACTGGGAACCGCCGGAAGCGGGAAACTGAGAATGGCACATACCTCGACGGCGCTCGCTGCGATTGGTAACTAGTAGCGGTTTTTATTTTTTTTTGTTCCATTTACGTGGTAGTGGAAAATTTGAGTTCCAATTAACGAGATTTTCTTTTCATTGCTTTATAAAAAATGAACCAACTGCAACGCGTTTGTTCAGTTTAGGAGAACGTTCCCCCTAACCACGACCCTCGAGCACATCGTCTGGGACTGTCTCAACTTCCCGGAAGAATCCACGACAGGAAGACTGCCACCCGCCTTTGAGGAGGCGAAGCGATCCGAAGACCAAGACCTCCAAATCCAGGCCGTCCAGCGGGTCCTCGTAGCGTTGACCAGGCAGGAGCCCGAGCGACCCGATGACGGGAAGCGAGGCTCGGGCCTGGCGGCGACGGCGAGGGCGACTCCGGCCAAATCTGAAGTCTTAGTGTAAGGCTTTACCCGCCGGCCCACTAAAAGTTTTTTCCACTCCAATCCAATCCCCCTAACCGATTTCCGCTTATGAAGACTCTAGTGCTGTATTTTAGTGCGAAGCATTGTTCGCTACTGCAGGAGGATGTCATGGCGTTTATAACCGCCTTCGCAAAGCAGCACAGCAAGAGGGCCGCTGCTCGCAGTTTAGCCTTCCAACCAAGGAGAGGGGAGGAATGGTACGCGGGAGGGAAAAGGGAAGGGGGGAAATTGGCATAAAAACCCAGGAGGGTACAGACAGTGGAAGGGCGGTATGTATCGAATTCAGTTCGCCAACACGCGCCTCTCTCGAAACTTGGTTCCCGCTAAAATACCCCTCCAGAAGAAGCCGCTCACCCAAGCTGATGCTTACCCAAACGCGGAACACCATGCGCACCAGCGGAAAGCCGCCCAGACGCTTCAACAACGGGGCGCCGTCAGAGAGAGAGACTTTATTTGCGGTCAGACTAACACCTATTGGTATTCTTCAGCCAGAAAACCATGGCTGGGGAACGAGGGCCGGCGGCGTTAGCGGTCGGCGAGCACCAGAGACCGTCCCGAGCGGCAGAGCATTCCTACACGGCGGCGGTAGTCCATTTCGAGAAGCTCTTCACTAAGGAGCCGTTCTGGACGTCGTGTAGTGTCATCGACAGGCTCTGGGCGTCTGCCCGGAGAGGGATACATAGTGTCTTCCTGGTACCAAACCAAGAAGGCTTCGCATTACGTTGAGCCCAACTCAAATTGTGGCTGCCTTAATTTTTTGAGCACGCGTGATGACCCTCCAGGTGTATCGAGCAACGGCGTTTATTTCTCCCGCGTTAGTTGCAGTTGTGGGAAATTGTTAGAAAGTTCTGTGGCCCTTCTCGGTCTTCTAATCCGTGAAAAGTTTTATCTTTTCATGTGACTATAGTTACACGTTAAAAAGAGAGAGTGAGAGAAAAAAAATCTATGAGGATACCTCGGCACTTAATTGTGAGTTGCCCAACCTAAAAGCATTAATGTCGAATTGGACGCCGCAGAGTGTTTCTTGCAGCTGGTTACGTTGACGACGCCGCCTAACGGGACTTTGTGAAACGGCCGTGAGCCTCTGACGGCGGCCGCCATCGCCACTGGCCAACCTTTGAGGGGGAACATTTTTATGCCTGTATTCAGCCTTAAAGTTCAGTTGACTTAACGTTGAGCCTAACGGCCTGCCCAGCAAAGCAAAAACCATTGTACTTCAAGCTTCGTGTACCGGTTGTACACGTTTTGTAAATCAAAAGACACGGCGCATTCCCTAAGGCCACCTTTGGTCAGCTGGAGACTCCGCACCGTAGTGTTGTCAGGACTACGAGAGAAGCCATGGTGGGTCGGGGATGCGTACTCTGCTCACATTTCGGAGGTTCTTGGTTCGATTCCCACCCATCGCGATATTTCCATAACTTTTGCTTTTAACTCTATTGCTTTACTTTTATTATCTCTGCGGAAGTACAGTGAATTGGGCGAGTTGGTATTGATCCATAATATAACTCCTCGTTTTACTGCGCAGTTATATTATGGATATCTGCGGAGTTGACCATTTTAGTAGCTGCTTCGCTGCTACGGACGCCTATTGTGGCTTCTCTATGCTTTGCCATTAAAAATATGTTGTAGCCGTGTCGTTCTGACGCCCGCTCCGTTTGGCCTACGCTCAAGCCCTACGTCTGACCCGCCACGGTGGTTTAGTGGCTAAGGCGTTGCGCTGCTGAGCACGAGGTCGCGCGTTCGATTCCCGGCCGCGGCGGCCGCTTTTCTGATCGAGGCTAAAAGCAAGAACACCCGTGTATACGAGATTTCGGCGCACGTTAAAGATCCCCAGGTGGTCAAAATTAATACGGAGCCATACGGCGCGCCTCATCGCTGCGTTTCGTCGGCGCGTTAAACCCCACAATCAAACAATCAATCAAGCGCCACGTCTGAAAAACGTTATTATTTTTTTCTCGGTTTTTGATCTGCGCGATAAGGTGTCCATGCAAACTTGCTCGGGTACGCCTAATAGTAGTGCGCCGTATGTAGTGCTGGCACGCCTTCAACCTGTCTGTAGTGCGTCATGGAAGCCCTGACATGGTTGATTTATTGCTGCCAGTACTTTAAATGACGTTCAAAGAAGCAGGATAGCCGAAATTGAGAGTTCCGAATTTGTGCGAATCCAAAGTTTGGCGTTTTAGAAGCTGTAATGTACACTGCGCCCCTCAGAGATTAATTAACCTCTGAAGGAAGATTAATTAATCTCTGATGAACGCAGCCTCGCGTCTTTCTTAAAAGGAGGATGCGACGTGACAGACTCGATTAAGTACAAAAGTGTTGTTGCCGAAGCCTCTGAACGAAGGAGTTCGCACCACGAGCCGCACAACTCCGTTGAGAGCAGAGGAATACAAACAGCTTTATACAGTAAATTGGGCGGAAAAGAAATGAAGTTTGGTGTGTGGAGGATGAACGTGTGGATGGCATCGTTGCTCCCAGCGAAACATTAAAATTCAGAAGCGCATTGAACGGGCCTCTGGGAATCAACGTAGACTCAAGCTTTGCGCGGTAATCGCTAAAACTGGGGTATAGAACTCTTTCATCTTCTCCCACTTCAGCGTGCTAGCCTGAACCATCCTAAGCGTGCAGGGTATGCAAAAAGCACTTTTTTTTTCGCAGGCAGCGCTCCCATTCAGTTTCAAAGCGGTTAACATACGAACAACGACGTATTTAAATTATTCCCTTAAAATGTGCTTTAACAACTTGAGTTTCTCCTGGTGATGTTGTTTTTTGCCGCAGTTTGGCCACATTCAAACGTGACATTCAAAGTATAAAAGCGATGTATGTAAATGTAGATCCATTGCTTCAACTGGTGACGATCTTACTCAGGTCGAAATAGCCGACACGAGGTTTTAAAAACGTGCCGAAAGCCGCTTCCACGGACTTTCAGTATATAACCCCATTACACGAAAGTGCAAGTTGTTGTCAACAATGGTGGCGAAGTGGATAGGGTGTTCCGCAGCTATCGAAGGCTCGCAACCACTCCCAGCCGACTGTATTGTCTACGCAGACTTTCGACAAGATGTCACGTGAACGGATGGTGAGGTTGTCTTTACCAGCTTAGAGATGCACGCAAGAACGTCGTTGGCAGGTTTAACATAACACCCATTTAATGCACACTCAAAACAACCCTTGCGCAAACCACTTAATAAATCAATTGCACAAACTCGATAACAATCAAACCTCAAACTAAACATCCAAAAGTGAAATTCAAACCAAAACTCAAAAGTCTCTACAACAAAGTTCTACGCAATTAGTCCAAAGGCACTTCTTACATCAGGTCCCAGTTAAATCCTTTCGCACCACAACTCCTTAGCGGTGTTCTACGACTATGTTTCTCATGGACTGGCCTACCCGGTCGTCGGCACTGACGTGTCGCACCCGTTGCGTTGCCGCGACTCGGTGATAGCCGTCCTCGTCTCGCATCGGTGCCGACGTTCGAAGCGCGCGTTCACTCCCAAAGTTACGTCGGTCACTCCTTGGACGGCGTGGGCTCCGCGCGTCCTGACTTGTTTCCTCTGAGGCTACCCCCTGGCAGCCGCTCCCGCTGGAGGTCCTTGATGCCGGTGTTCGGCGCACGCGGTCATCCCTTGGGTGGCGTGTTTCCTCGGTCGCTGCCGCTGGAGGTCCCAGGTTGGCTCGGCAAGAACATAGCCTTTCGGGACCGTCGAAACGAAGGCCGACGGAGCGAGACGTTGGCCGCAGGTGCCCGACCGCCGCCGCTGGGGCCACGAAGACACAGGTTCGTGGTGCGCCTAGGATGCTGCAGCCGATGCGAAGTCGGCCCGCTCCCGCCCATGCTTGGCAGGCATAGTCGTTAACCTGGCCACGCACCCCCCCCCCCCCCCCCCCCGGCTCTCTCCTTGAAGGTCGCGTGCTCCTGCCGCCTCCTGGTTTCTTGCCTGTCGGTTTCTTGCCTCCCGGTTTCTTGCCTTTCCCTTCTCTTTGTGCGCCCCGCTTTAATCCCCTCTGAGCTATCTCGTGGCGCACTCTCATTGGCTCCTTACCTTTTCCATGTTCTTATATGTCCATCACGCCACTGGTCTCCTGCGCAGCGTTCTCTGATTGGATGACCAGTGCGCTGCCATATTTGCCCATGATGCCTCGGTGTTTCGGCGCTGGAGTTCGCTCATTGGTGCACTCCTGGCGCGCACTTCAAATTTCCGTTCCTTTGTTCTTTTCTTCCACTTTTTTGGGGGGTTTCGGGGCATCCCTCTCCGGCGGTGCCCTGAGACATGACCCAAGAGGCCCGGTCATTAAACCCAAAGCATTTAAATTTTATCACCACGACGTCCTTGAAGTTACAAGGACCGCGTGGATACCAAAGTTCGAGGTGGGAACCCATTTTTTCTGATTTTGGGAGACTTTCTACGCGAGCGCCGAGTCACCGCGAGTCAAGCCGAACGGGCGCTAGGCCTAGCTGCTAAGCCGGTGCCTAGCTGCTAGGCGTGCTCCGGCTACGTCGCCGACCTTCCGAGGCCCCAGAAGCGAAATTTTGCAAGAAAAGGGCGTCCGCCATGCGTGTAGATGTGGAGGGAATGAAAATCCAGCCCAGTAGGTCGAATTTCCAAGGCGCTGGGATGGCGAGTTGCAGGGGAAAAGAAGACTCAAGCGAAGCAGCGAGAACTAAACCTAACTGCGGCCAAGCCGCAGCCAGGACGTCGGCGACAGAGAAGAGGGAATTCGGCGCCTGAAGAATTTCAAGAGCAAGCTGTTAAGGCAGCAACAATGCCAAAATTACCAAGGGACGACATGATCGGCATGCTACTTAGGGGAGGCCTCAAGGTTCGAGATCAGCAGAGCCATCGTCACCATCGCGAACGTGAGCGATGAAGAAGGAAGGCAAGACGTGATATCCCGGAACAAGTTACAAATGCTGGCATCGTCACCACCCCGAGAAGGAAAAACTCCCACCTCCCCTCGCGGGAACCCCTGTGTAGATGCGACGCATAGGGGTTCACGTTGCAGCGTTGGACAGCGGAGGAACAGCGCTGGAACGATGGAGCGGAGCGGCGCAGGCACCGCGTTTTATAGCACGCATAACGGTGAGGGGACGCGCCGGCGCCAGTGCGTCTGCCGCGGCTATGAGGCAACACAATCCAACACAATCCACTTTAATCCAATCCAATTCAAATCCAATCCAATCCAATCCAATCCAAGCCAAGCCAAGCCAAGCCAAGCCAATCGAATCCAATCCAATGCCCCTCGCGAGAGAGTGTTCGCTATCGGAGAGGAGAGGGGGTGAGCGGCGGAGAGCGCAGCTCACGCGGCGAGGAGAATGGGAGAGGGGCGGACGCCGACAACAACGCCGACGCCGGACGCAGGGACAAGGCGAGTGAATGAGATGCAGTCGCATCTAAAAACGCCGATCGCTACGCAGCGGTCAGAAACCTCACCATCTACGGAGCCGAACACGAAGTCAGCGCATACGAATCGGCCCCCCCAAGGCACCGTCAAGGGGTCATCCGAGGAGTCCCACTCACGGACTCTGCTCAGGAAATCAACGACTTTATGGTGCACGAGTCCTGCCTTAAGCTGCAGATGTCAAGCCCAACATGGCAAATAATCAGTGGCCAATCTGTCCAAGCTTGGCAATACATCGGCCGCCATTATTGGCTGGTGTTTGGAAAAGGTGAGAAGACAACAATTGGCCAAGCTCTGGAAGGCCAATGTTGGACGAAGCTTGGCAAAGTATGTTGCCATGATAATGCCTATGGGTGGACCCCACGCTATTTTCATGCACATTTTTGGCTTTGTGGCCAGTCCTTATGGCCAATGCCGATTGTATGAGTTGTCTCGCGGACCGACTTCTGCTTTATACATGTCATTATACAGGAAATTATTTAAGGAGTGCGCATCAATTATTTATTTAATGCGCACTCGTTAAATAATTCCCTGTGCAATGGCATGTATAAAACAGAAATCAGACCACGAGGCACAATAAACAAACTGCATCAACTTTGCGAAGCGATTCCGGGACTTGCCAAAAACAACTGAGCAACACAACACACCAGGTCTCTTTGCTTACTTTTTTATTATGCACATCAACTTTACAACGAGAGACCTGGCTTAATAGTGGAAAGAATACGAAATAAGTTTGTTCAAAACACAAACACGAAAGCAAACACAAACACAACAGTCGAGAAAAAATAAGAAAGAAGCACTGCTCATGAAGCGCGAACAGATCTAGGCTTCGTTTAACTGCTTGAGATGCCTACAAAACAGAAGCATTCAGATAAATGGAAACAATACCCTCCTCCCCGGTAATTCGCCGACCTACCATGATCACAATATGCCGTTGAACAGCACTATTATAAATAGTCCAGCTTGGAAGGCTTGTTTTCTCTGCTGCATCCGCCACTTGTCCAGGAGAAACACCTTTTACGTTGTAGCGCCTGTAATAAGTGAAAAAATCGTTCACTACAATGGTAAGTGCACGCTGCTTACTAAATACAGCACCTAGCACCATCCTTAACGCATGCACGTGTGAAAATATTCAGCCTAAACTTTTAGCTTGTTAACACTCGCTATAAAACATAAAACGTACTGCACTATTTAGTTTTCAACACTGCGTTTTACGGTAGCAGTTTCTTGGCTCGTTCTTGAGAAAACAGTCCGAAATTTAACCGAAAATGGGTTTCACGCTTTTTGCAGTCGCGCAAGGTAATATGATAAAAGTCCAATGAACAACACGCCAGCGGTTCCGTGAAATTTTGTTGTGGCTACTGTAGTCACATAAACAATCACACTCGGCAGAAATGCCGTGCCGACAATATTTTATTAGCGTAAGTTTTGTTTTCTAACAACGCGGGATCAGAGACTACAAGGCAACGCACTACGCAATGGGTTCGGAACGCATGAACATTCAGATTTTTTTTTTGCAAGACATCTATGCCAACTTGGAGGTAGATGAGAAGCCTTGTGACCTTTTAATGCGTTATATTTTTAAGGGGTAACCAAATAAAGCTACAATTCTTAGCAACGCTCTGGTTACGGTGTTGCTGTCGCCATCGCTCACCTCTGCCTCGTCATACGCGCCTGATGCGAACGGAACCAACCGACAGAGAAGCCCAGCGGCAGTGTAATTACTTTTTCACTCGACAATATCTTTACATTCCTCAAGAAAATAATAAAACAAAAGCTTCATTTATAGCTAGGGTTTAATGAAACCAGCTTAATACATCCGTAACTCTTATACTGCACACGAGTTTTGCTTCAACTCATGCTGAACGTCGTGAACCTGCAGTGGGAGCACGGCCGCTTGTTCGGAAAACACAAAGTCGGAAAGAGGATAGCTAGAACTGGCGTCCCACAAATGGATCACATGTATGTGACCGCTTAATTCTTCGCAAGAACCAACAACACTAAGCCGCACTCACGCGCGCCAATTGTTAATAAACGACAGCTGAAGTATAGGCGGGAACGAGCGCGAGCTCTCCCGTACCGCGCAAGAAAAAATTAAATGGGGACTCACGTTTTCAGCGGCCGGCCGCAGCAGGCAAGCGATGTCATTCCACCAGTCAGGTATACTTCAAACACAGCCACCGACACCAAAACGCACTTCACGGGCACTACGGCGGTTTCAATGCCACAAAAGAGACGCAGACGTCGGAGCGACGCGTCCGCCCACAGCCAAGCCGCGGAGAAAAAGAACGCGCAAAGGCACAACGCTCAAGTAGTCCGACGGACACCGTTCCGTTAGGACACACAAATGAACCATTCCTAGAGAACGTGTAAGACTATCTCGCACGCTATGTTGAATACTCTGCACTTTAGTACGCTTTGGTTCGTGACACGGTGCTATGGCTCTTTAGGTAACTACGTTTTGCTGCGTTGTTCCCTGTTCAGCGCTCTAAGCATCGTGTTTGCACACTCCACGCACACGGCATGCACTTTTATTCGCCTGCTAAAGCTCGGCCTCCGATGTGCTTTCCGTGTGACATTACTTCCGGTCGCCATTTGCTTGGCGCTCAATCCATCTTTCAGCCGAGTGACCGATGAGTGGCCGATAGCTCGGAAACCAATGGGGACCCATGGGGTTTCCAATCATTGGCTGTCGGCCTCTGCTGCTTGGGATAACCCTATAGCACTGCAAGCTAACCGCATAGGCAAGTCGATGTCGGTGGTCGTAGCGTTCGATGGCTCCAAGGTACCTATCACGTAAAGTACGGCAACGTGCTGGTCGAGTGCTCGCTATACCGCAATCAGATCGGCATGTGCTATCAGTGCGGCCGCCTCGGCCACCGCATGGACGCATGCTAGAACCCAACGAAGCGGACTTTGCCGGGGCTGCGGCGTCGAGAATTCCGACGCAGTTCACAAATGTAAGCCCAAGTGCAGCCTCTGCGGGAGCGACTACCTCACCGCGGATAAAGAATGTAATGTACGGTAAGACGCTGTACGTCATAAGCAAGCGAAGATGGAAGCGCCAGAGGGCAAAAGAAGAGGAGGAGTCGCCGTTGCGGTGTGACGGGTCGTCGTCCGGACGCCGAGGCCTCTCCCTGACCAGGAGCGGGAGAAGCGTGAGTGCAGCGAGGAGGCATTCGAGAGCGACGGCACCTGCCGGCGACGCCACCGAACGGCGGCCAGCAGACGTGAGTCCCGTTCGAATTCCAATTCGAAGGCCAACGTCGCTGAGAAACAGGTAGGCTGGGCGGCTGGGCCTCCCACCTCTCTTACCAGCAGCAACTTCCCTCCCCTCGTCCCCACCCCTACTACCACCCCTCCTAGTTGCGAGAAACGTAAGCAATGCTCAGAACTCAAGCAAATGATAGAGAGACAGAATCTAACTTTCTAGCAGAGTCTACAGAGTTACAGAGTCTACAGAGTATCCAGAGTTCTAACAGAGTTAGACAGGGTCTAACTTTCGCAATAATAAAAAAAAAGAATCCACAGGTCAGAGCGCTACTGGAGCGTGTTGAGGCGTTAGATAAATTCAAGAGCAGTAACAACAGCAGCAGTAGTAGTAACAACGGGGCCGCCAGTGAGGCCAAGAGAAAGGTAGACAAAAGAAACATCCGCCCGCCGTCGCCGCCGACGGCGTCACAGCCGGAAGCCCGCCGGCAACAGCAGTATCACCAATGGAAGAACCAAAGGCCGAAGAAGCGGCCGTCGTTACACCCGCTGAAACCACCGCCGCTCCCACGATGCAGACGGTCATGAAAGTGTTGTCGCAGCTCACCAACCAGGTAGCGCACCTTTCCAACCAAGTAACTTAGGTCATCGAGCAAGTAGGCAACCTAACCACAAGAGTGGGCAACCTTGAAGAAAAATACAACCAGTTATCCATCAGAATGTCGACATTCGACGCGAAACTCAGACACGCCACGGTAATTAAAAAGAAGATGACTCGAGTAGCACTGAGAGGCAGGCCACGAGATGTTAGCACCGCGTAAAACAAGGCGACCACCCAACATGCAGAAGAAGACTAAGGGCAAGCAGAAAGAGACCGCGCCGTTACTCCAATGGAACTGCAGGGGCATAAGACACAAGATCGGGAGCTTCAGTTATACGTGGACAACCTAGAAGAGAAATCGGGCGTCATTGCGCTACAGGAAACCAACGGCCAAGTCAAGCTCGCGGGGTAAATCACTTACACGGACCCCAGCTAGAAGGGCACGGCGACCCTGGTGCTCAGTAACGTGGCGGCTACGCAACACGTAACTGCCCGACGCGGCTGCGAGCACACGCTAATGAAAATTTACGACATAGAAGTGGGAAACGCCAGTAATGTGTTCGTTCTGAATGCATATCGCCGACCTTAGAGACTGGCCGTAGACTTTGAGGGCACCATCGTAGACTGCGTGAAAGAAGCAAGAACGAGACCGATACTCATGCTACGAGACTTCAACGCCCCACACATGCAGTGGGGGTTACAAGTACTCGTTCAAGAGGGGGAAGCAACTCGTAAAAGCGCTAGAGGACCACGACATGACGATGGTAAATGAGTCGGGCGTACCGACCAGGGTGGGCACGGTGAAAGACACCACCCCGGACCTGACGCTAGCACGGGGGGACCACGACGTTGCCTCGCACTACACCGGGGAGAACCTCTACCACAACGTGATCTGCCTGACCCTCAGGGGACCCGACATAAAGGAAAAACTGGTGCACGCCAGCATAAAGAACTCGGACCGACTGCGCAAAAAGGCCCAAGCAGAAGACGACGAGGTCGAAGAAAGCGACGACAAAGTCAAGACGTATCAGGCGTGGGCCGGCAAGCAGCGCGAACTAGTCGAGAAGTACATGTGGAGGATAGCCACGACAAAGCAGTTCCCTTCGTGGAGAGCACGCTCGCCCACATGTGGGAGGCCAGGCACGGGCTAACCCGAAGGTGGAAGAGGCAGAGACACAACAAGAAGCGGCGGAAACGCATCCACGAGCTCAACAGACAAGCGGCCGAGTACGCGATCCAACTATGCAAGGAGAACTGGATGAAGGTCTGCGACGGTTTCCAGGGCACCTTGTCGACGAAAAAGACGTGGAAACTGCTGCAGCAACTAATAGACCCAATGAAGAGCTAGACCGCGGGCGCCCGTGACCTCACCCGAACGATCAACAGCTACGTCGGGGACGGGGAGACGCTCATCCGAGAGTTCACGCAAAAGTACATCAAAACAGAAAAGAGCGGCAAACCGACCCTTGAGTACGAAGGGGCGAGCAACGAAGACATAGACGCGGTCTTCAACGAGCTGGAGTTGATCGCGGCCGTAGACGAAAGCAATCAAGGCAGTTTGCCGGACATCGATGCCATTACCTACAAGGTGCTAAGGAACATGAGCGACAAGAGTCGAACGTAGCTTCTGGACCTCGCCAATGCAGCGTGGAATAAGGGCTCGTTACTGAAAGAATGGAAGGAAGCGGAGGTGCGCTTCATACTCAAGCCGGGGAAACCACCTCACGTCAACAACCCGCGATCCATCTCTCTCACGTCATGCGTGGGAAGGTGGTCTAACGCATGGTATTTAAGAGACTCCAGAGACACCTTGACACGAACCACCAGATGCCTCCGACCATGTATGGTTTCCGATGGCATGAAGCATGCAAGATGTCCTAGTGCAGCTGCACGAACTGGTTATCAAGAAAGCCAAGAGACATACGCCGACGGTGATCCTGGCGCTCGACCTCAAGAGGGCTTTTAACCCCGTATCCCACGACACCATACTCCATAACCTGCGAGAGACGGGATGTGGAGTGCGAACGATCAAGTACTCCCGGGTCTTTCTGAGCAATAGAACGGCAAAGATCGAGATCGGGGACGAGAGGTCGCAACCGATAGTGCTGGGAGACAGGGGCACCCCGCAAGGGTCGGTCCTGTCGCCCCTGTTCTTCAGCCTGGCGCTACTCCCCCTTCCGGCCCTGGTCCAAAGCATACAGGGCATCGATCCCGCTCTCTACGCGTACGACATCACCGAGTGGACGTCTACAGCGGGGTCAGAGAGTTAGATGGAAAACACCCTTCAGAGAGTGGCCGAGACCGTACACGACTATGCTAAGGCATGCGGCCTCGGCTGCTCGCCGCAAAAGTCAGAGCTCCTAATAATAAAGCCACGAAGAAAAAAAAAGAGCGCAAGAATATGCGCGTATTAACATGATATGGAACGGACATAACACCGAACACGCAAGCCGGAATCCTGGGAGTGATCTTCCAGAACAACGGCAAGGCGGCAGCGGCGCTGAGCGAGACCAAGACCACCACGGAACAGATCACGAACGTGATCCTAAGGGTCACAAACCCGCGAAGAGGACTGAAGGAAGGCGACACGCTCACGCTGGTCCAGGCCTTTGTGACGTCGCGCATCGTATACGCGGCGCCATACCTACAGCTACTCAAGAAAGACAGAGATCAACTGAACGCGACCATACGCGAAGCAACGACGATGACGCCGGGTATCTCTCGCCACTCGAGAATCTGTTCGGCATGGCCAAACACAATACTGTACAAGAGTTGGTGGAAGCCCACCTGTCTACCTAGACAGCACGACTCAGCCACACTTCGGCGGGCCGAATGGTACTTCTGGATTGGAAAATGGTACTTCTGGGCTTGTCGTCGTTTTGCCAGCCCAACTGGCAAAAGGCCGACCAAAAGGAAAGGGGACCTTTACCTAAGCTTTGGGCACAGAAAACCGAAAGCAAACACCTGCCCCGGAACATGAGACCGGGTCGCAACGACAGGCGTAGAGCGGCCAGGGTCAAAGACCTGATCGAAACGCTAAGACAAGCGTAAGGAGAAGAAGACGCGACGGGGCGCACCCTTCATACGGACGCCTCTCTACCCAAGTTGCTGAAGCGAGCCACGGTAGCGGTCACGTCGCAAGACGCGCTGGTGACGTGCCACTCTGTAAAAACGGCGTTCCCGGAAGAGGCGGAAGAGGCGGCAATATCTGTGACGCTCACGCTGCCTAAAGTGTGCAAAATAATCACGGACGCGCAGAAAGCGTATGGCAACTATGGAAACGGGCAGGCGTCTCTGACGGCACTCAGAATACTCGAGGGAGGAAAACGACGTATACCGAAGCAGAAAGTCGAACTATAATGTGGACACCGGCTCACTCAGGGTTGGAGGGAATCTGACTCGTCCACCAGTTCACCCGAGAACTTGAACACCGGGCAGACGAGCTCGAGCCGCAGGTCATAACGAGTTATAAGGGCATCACTAGACACTCCAGGGACGACAGATGGTGGTACCCCGAACCGCACAAATCCCTCAGCAGACCGCAGCTAACGAACCTCAGATAGAAGCGGGATCCTTCCCGCATCCCTATCTCCAAAGCAGAATGCCCCGCGGGAGACACTAGCTTCTGTGGTCTGTTGGGCATGCTCCGGTACGTAATCCTAGAGTGCGATTTCACCGAAACCATCCCCCCACCCCTTACCCAACCGTCCACCACTCTTCCCATACGCCTTAACGAGTCATGGGAGAACTTGCTAACCAGCCCCGCCCTGGAAGGCCAGCGCGTCCTGATCTCCAGGGTCCACGCGGCCGGGGAAGCAAATGGGTCCCTTGAAGAGGGAACCACCCCATCGGGCACGTAGTCACCGCAATTTCGCTTGGATCAATGAAGTTGCTCTCTCTCTCTCTCTCTCTCTCTCTCTCTCTCTCTCTCTCTCTCTCTCTCTCTCTCTCTCTCTCTCTGTATTTAAAGCGCTTGTATTTGCGATCGTAGCCCAGACATACGACACACCGCAGGCGCGTTAAGCTCCAAATTTGTTTCGTTTTAGTTAGTACAGGGAGGAACGGCACAGGAGACCATAATGCAGCCCTAAAGCCTTAATTTTGATCGGATGTGATGCTCAGGCCCGTCTAACGTTCAGGTTTAACGCGTCACCTTTGATTTGTCAGGTGCGCTTTGTCACTGCTGGGCGTACTCGCTAACAAACAGCAGCGCGCTGATGACGCGCTCTGTCAGCCGCGCCACATTCGGCGCTGCTCCGCACGTGCGTTCCGCTTTCCCTTTCCGACCGCATCCGCACATGCGTGCACGCAACGCTAACGCGTAACTGCAGCTCGTCGGCGCACTTCCTTCAGGAAGGGAAGACGCTGGAGCGGCCTTTGAATGAACGTCGCCCGCTTCCTTTCTCCCCGCATTGCTTTGTTTCTGTTTTCTTTCATGCTGCCCGCCAGGGATCTCGCGACCCTCCCCGCCTTTAGATGGGGGCGGTGGACCAAAAAGTAGGTTGCGCGTCCGCCGAGCAGGCCGGCGCCGTATGTGGAACCAGTGTGCAGCAGAAAGAAGCAAGCACGATCGCGCAGCGGGCGCCCGTCACGGAAAAGCGACATAAGCCGCCGCAGAGCGCGCCGTGCGCATGTTGGCAGCGTTACGTCACCAGCGGCGTCTCCACCGCGGACGGGGAAATCCGCGCTGAAGGCGAGAACGTTCACGCGAGGCGGTCACCGGATTTGATGGAGGGCCTGCGAATTCCTCTTTTTTGTTTCTTGGCTTGCAGTGCACGTACACGTATTTTTTGTCCTGATCGCGCACACCATTGCAGTCTATCGCGTCCACTCTTTTCCCCGACTGTTTCCTTCGAAGATAATGTCCTCTCCTCACGCTCCCTTGAAACAGTGCAGTTAGCCTATTGCTATCCAACTGTTTCAATGGCTTTCGCACATGATGAGCGATTGCTATATAATTTGGTCGCAGTATGCATTTCTTTCAGTTATCTTGCGAATGTATGATGGTTTTCGTTCATTTAAGTTAACATATAGGTAAATCGTCAGAGAATACGTGTCTCTTTCTGTGAATGCCGTGCCTAAAACAGTCGGAAACGAATAAATATTTTAAACTGCATTTGCAGAAGTGCGGAAATGCAGAGCCTAAGCTCTTAGCTAACCCTTCTACTGCCAAGCCACTAGGGGCAGTGAGTTACACCGCTAAGTGCGACGTGGCGCTGGTTCCATGCCCGGCCGTGGTGGCTGTGCTTATCATGAAAGGTCAAAGGCCAAGGACCCCGTGTTTAAGAGCCTGCAGCTCGCCATTGTAAGTCATTGCATGCGTAGTGCTCCACAACCTACTCGCCCATAGATCCCTTATAAAGAGCGCATAAACCCAACTGCAAAAACTTTAAGAGCGCATAAACTATGTTGCACGTTTCGGGTCCGAAACGTGAAAATTGTTCAGTTGATTTAGTCAGTGACCGCAACTTTGTCATAAACTTAATTTTATCCAAACTGACGTTGCCGACCCCATTGCAGGTTATCTTCTGGTGATAATTAGTTGCTTCTCCTATGTCACGAGGTCGGAGCGCACCGCGACATATCACTTCACATTTTTAGTCAAGAGAGGAAGAAGGCTCTTTATTGAAAAAAGCAGAGTGGAAGAAAATTTTGATACTTTATTATCCCTTTAGGCCAGTGATTTTTATGACCTGGAGGTTTCTTCTTTACCGCTAACACTATAATCTTCTTGTACTCATTTCTATTTCTTTGCACATAACTTCGCCCTTAACCTCAAACACTACATCTACCCGAAGCTGGATGTCGCCCTTATTGAGTTCAGGTTAGAGACATACGCACTCGGTTACAATATGGTTCATGGTTTCTGGTTCCTTTCCGCAACCTACACACAATTCTTCTGGTGCCTTCTCGTCGCTATGCGACTTTATTTGCAAGCAACATGCCTAGGCTTCAAAAAACAATGCCCTTTCTATAGGGTTAGCATAGAAATTTCCCCTGTAATCTCTCATTTTCACCACCTGCGGACCTTTAGCGTCCGCCTAAATCTCCTACACACGGGCGTTTTTGCCTTTCGTCTCCCTCAGGAGAGCGGCCGCCGCGGCCGGGAATCGAACCCACGTCCTCGTGCTCAACAGCTGTTAGCCACTGAGCCACCGCGGCGGGTACGCGTGTTTGAGTCCCGCAATGCATTGTTCCACTTTCTGTCCTAGTTATCTGCCCTCGAGCTTTCGTTGTACCTGGGAATGTATTAAGCTCAGAGGGGTTGCTTACTAGAACTGTGAAGCACATTTAAACAGCGCAGTGAAGACGAGACAAAAAGGAAGTTCTTACACAGGACCAGCGCTCGGCGTCATGAATTTTTTAGCTTACACGCACAAAAAAAGAAGGCAACCGTGAAAGCTTCAAAGTTAGGGAAAAAACGAGGGGTAAGTTCGCGAATAAGGTAGTCTAGCTCAGTTTGGAGCACCTGGAAAGTCCGCATTGTGATAATCTATTTCTTTATTCGATAGGTCATAGATGTGGTACGGACACAGTTATTATTCGCACATTCGATCAAGCCTCAATCATTTCACGGCTGGCCTTGGCCTCAAAACGAGCGTACTACAAGTGCCTTGCCAGAGAGGGGAGCGCACAAGCAGCGGTGGCAATAAACAGATAAATTGCCCCCCGCAGGTAGCGCCTCTACTGCTGCGCTGTGCTGTCAGATCCTGTCATTGATGCACAGACTTGTCTGGCCGATGTGACATTTTCCACAGGACAGTGTTACCTTGTACACAACGCCTACGTAGCTCCCGGCAAACTGTGTGGTTTGCCTCTTCGCTCATTGGTTCCTCTTTTTCTGGTCGTTCACTGCACAGCACATTCGTGCCAATTTTCCCGGGTAGAAAACCCGGCGTGGGTACCACACTTCCCGGACATCTATTTAATGCGGCGGGAAAAATTGTGCTCATTTCTTGGCACAATTGGCACAACTTGGCACAACTCGTGCCTCTCAACTAACCTTACTTAAGAGGCTTTCTACCACCGACGGTATGACCAGCCAGGGGAAGCCATACTCTTAAGCTCTAGTACTGTGTGGTCTGTTCCTTTGGTCTCACCTTTACTGTGCTGCTTGAATGAGTTTCACTGAACTCGTTCTTGGCTAAAGCATGAAATGAAAAGCTGCGGATACGAAGGACAGCATTGATTTAGATCTCGATTTATAAATACCGGCTCACTGAACTTTGAACTTTGTGAGAACTGCACTTTGCGAGAACGTTTAGGAGCAAAAGAGGGGCCTTGGTTTCGTTTTGGGATTGCCTAAGGACGATTTGACTTGCGTGGAAGCTCGGGTGAGTTAGCTATGCATAAATGAAAAATAAAGCAGCGCAACCAGGCAGGGACGAGAGGTGTCGCTCGCCCCGCATCCTTGTCTGGTGTCACTGCTTTATTTTTAACCGTGATAGGTTGACGTATTTTGTAGACTGAAATTTCAATTTTGAAAAGATCACGTGTGTTCCACACTCTAAGGCGATCTCTAACCCTAAGGCAATCGCACACTCTAACGCTGAAGCGCAATACACTCGAGTGGCCAATACCGCCAACAAAGACATTTCGGCGAATTTCAGCGGCGTGCGTACTATTGACTCAAAAATGCGATCTGCGCTGGGTCACTGCGCAGGGAAGAACCCCATGTTTGCATTACGTCATGCCATAGCGCGACATTTTGAGCCAAATCGCATGCTCGGCATCGTCATTCGCCATAATCGCTTTGTTGGCTGCATGCATTTGTAAATCGAGTGTATTTGGGGGAATCTGAACCACAGCGTTGTTTTGGAGGGCATGCACCCTACGAGCTTGGTCACATTTACGCTGACTATCAGTCTGGTCGTACTAAATAAACAATCCCGGACCAACTAACGGGAAATCTGGAGAGGGGCGAAGCATGCAGTGTATAAGTGTATTCTTGGCGCCTTGGCGTTTTTGCCAACGGAGATGAAATTGTTGGGGGGTACAGATATACAACTTTGCTGTAAAAGTCTCTTGTCTTTGAAGCCCGAAGCTCTCCAGCGCGAGGCGTAAACGAGTGTCCCAGTGTTTTTTTAGTGCGAGTTACGAAACGCTCCAGCGCGAGGCGTAAACGAGTTTCCCGGTGTTTTAGTACCGTGACTACATGAGACGACGATTACGACGACGATGACAGCAGACGCCAACAGCCCCAGCCTTTAAGGGACTTCCCTCATAAAAAAACATTCTAGGCCAGTTCCTAAGTATTTGTAATGTTATAGACGTGCATTATTAAAAGAAAATAAGGCGGTATAAGTTTACCCGCAAAAGCATGGTATCATAAATACCCCCCCCCCCTTTCGCATGGCTAGCTAAAAAAAATTAAGCAAATAAAACCAGTCCTTGAAACACCCTGGAAGGAGCACTGCACGTCGTATAGTATGAAGTATGAAAAGGAGGAAATTTGGGGAGGAGAAGGTAAGGCATGGCATAGAGATTAAACTGTGCGAACCCGGCTGGCTGTAGCTTACTCCTGCGAAAGGACAAGGGAAGAGATAATAAGAGCGAAGAAATCATCTGAAAACAGCGGGGAGAATTACAAAAATAATGAAAGGATGGTCAGGTGCGCTGCACCAAACAGAAAATATCACACGCAAAAGGGGAATCGGTCCACGCGAAATCTCGAGTCGTTCACGGAAGCCAATTGCACCGAAAAAGTTAAGAAGCGCTTGCGCTGCCTTCCGGAAAAGTGGCCGCCATGGCCAAGAATCTAAAACAGTTGCCCATGCTGCGGAGGACGAAAGGCGGCGTTCGTAGAGTCAGGTTTAGAACATGTGCAGGTAGAAAGTTTCCAGTAGTTTTGTCCACATCACAGACGTCGCTGGCAGCGCTGTCAGCCATTTCAATGAAGCAGCAATAGACTCTTGTAAAAAGGCTGCGCTTAGCCTCACTCGGTAAAGTAAGGTTGCCTCAGGCCTAGCGAAACTGTATACGACGAATTCGACGGTCAAGAGTAAAAATAATGTTCTTTCCGGCGTGAGATCAAAGTGACGTTTTCCCCAAAAACAAGATGGTAAGAAGTTGCTCGACAGTGCAGCAATGCGCCAATGACAAAGAGGACCCAGGACAATATACAGTCGAAAGCAGACGCCTGAATTCCACAACTGGCACCATTCGTTCTTTCTGCGGACTAAGCGCGCGAGGAAACTGATGCGTGTACAGTTAAGATGGGCAGGTAAGCAGGTGCCCGGCTAAGGAGGCCCGCACTCGTGTGGTAACAATGTCTTTCGGCTGCTGCTAGCATGAAATCCCGACACTTTTGCCCCCATTCGACAGTGCGTATGATTATAAAGTTAAGCATGCCACTTGTGAATTCGGTAATTTGTAGAACAATCTCAGTTCTTAAAGGGTCTCGAATGTTCAAATACAGTCAAACCCGATTCTAACGAACTCGAATGGGCCGTGAAAAGTGGTCGTTATGTCAGTGGTTCGTTCCGTATGGACTCGCCCCATAAAACGCGCGCAAAACGCGCGCAAGTGTGGAACAACCCCTCCTGTGACAAATTAAGCCTTTTCGGTTCATGAACGGACACCCGCTGTTTGCTAACGAACGAACTAAACTATGTGGGCGTCGAACCTGCCGCTACCGGCACAATGCCCGCGAAGAAATTCAAGATCTCCACTCGCCGTAATGGCTTCGAAAGCTATCAGCCGCGCCGGGTTGAGCGTACCGCGATCTGCGTCGCTTCGGCCGGAGGAGAGCCAAGTTCGGAAGTTTGAATGTCATCACGAGTCGTAATCAGCTGAGCATGAGGATTCGGGTTCGATTCCTGGCCGCGGTGGCCGCGTTTATGATGGATGCGAAAAGCAAAAACGTCTGTGTACGAGATTTCGGCGCATGTTAAGGAGCCATGAAGAGAAAATACAACTTCGTTTAATTTGAAATAACTAGGATTCAGTATCTCACTGAGCTCCCTTACAGCCACAAAAGATGTTTTTTTTTACAAAAAAAAGCAAGAAGTATTTAAAAACTTTCAAATTTTGCGCTACAGTGACGTGTTATGAGCAAGAATGACGTCATACGGGCCAGCAATAAAACATAATTTTCAGTGCGTTAACTGCACGTTAGCATTCAAGTGATGCGGTCAAATGGAACTAGAGGCCCCATTACAGACGTCCAGGCATGTGTCGTCGCGACAGGTCAGTTAGGCGGCCGCCAATCGCATAAACAAGGTTCTGTGACGTCATAGAAAAGTTGCGGAAAATTGGCTAGGGGGTCGCGACTGCTTCACACGTTTTCTTTAATATCTCCGTTATTTGTTCGAAGATTGCGATGATATTGGTATCATTGTTATCGGGACTAAGCAGTTTTTCTAATAAACCCAACTTGTATTTTGTCTTCATGGCTCCTTTAAAGATCCCCAGGTGGTCAAAATCAATCCGGAGCCCTCCACTACGGCGCGCCTCATCGCCTGCGTTGCGTCGGCGCGTTAAACCCTACAATCAATGAAATCAACGATTCGGAATCAGCAATTGCGCAAACGAAGTGCCGGCAAACCGCGATCTCTAGATGGCACCTGAGTAACCACCGGCGCTTTTTGGAGCGCGCGAAGCCGCGTTCGCGCTGACTCGGGAGGCGTGAAGATCGACACCGGCGATAGCAACGGTCGAGCGGCCGTTGATACTGAGTAGCCTGTATATTAAGCCCAATAAAAACAAATTTAACGACATCTAAAAAAACAATGACTGCAGTGCAAAATAGGTTTATATTTTAAAATGAACACATGAGGTGGAATGTACGCCGATATCTCTCTTGAAACAATTTAAAAGCCCAAGGGAACTTGCACACACGAAAAAAAAAAAAAATCCTTCTGTGGCATTGTCTCACTTCAAAGAACTGGGTGATAGCTGCTTGCTAATTAACAGTTGTAGAACTTCTGATGGCCTTTTTCTAGTTATCTAAGTTATTGGCATGCTCTTCTGGCAGTCCCCTCGAGAACACAAGCTCCCTCAGAGCGGCAACGTACTCGTTCGTACGCAGACTTAAGTGCCCCAGGGAATTTCTTTTAGTTTTTTTGCTCTTTCTTTTTTCTTTCGTTCTTTATTAATTATTTTTATTTATTTATTTATTTATATATTTTTGATTAATTAAATTATTTATTTATTTATTTATTTATTTATTTATTTATTTATTTATTTATTTATTTATTTATTTATTTATTTATTTATTTATTTATTTATTTATTTATTTATTTATTTATTGTCAAAGGAGACACATTGGTGCCGTGGCATATCTCAAGTTGGTGAAACCAACGAAGGGTAAGTCGGATAATATAAAATACAGCGACAAATCTTCTAAGCAAACCTAAGCCAAAGGGATGCGTGGACTCTGCGTCCCTCGCGGTGGTCCTGCCGTTATTTTTTGTCGTTGTGGCTTTCTTAACGCCTTTTACATTCCTCATCAACGAAACTAACACAATGAACAAGCCTGCAAGCACTTCATGAATGTCAGTTTCCCACGGGTTGGCTGCCAACATCCATTGTAACTTCTGGAGAACTAAAGACAATGGTCAAATGCTCACGGGACAACGACTGTGGTATAGTAATTGTATTTAAGAATATTTTTGCAAGAAAAGTATTACGGAGATGCGTCATCATAAGCAGATGTTCTAGCACGTGGGTCTGTATACTAAACCATGCTGCAAGCGAGCCCTACTAGGTACACGGAACCACTGCAACGTTCGGTGTTTTACACAGGGCGATCTCAACTCTTTCTCCTGGTGGGCTCAAAATTCGTCCTAAACATTTTTTTTAGTCCCAGCGTTTACACTCATGCGATCTTTGTACTGTTACGCTTGGAGTTTAGCCTGTCAACTAAACTAACAGCACGAGGCCTGCGAAGTTTGCATTACCTGCGTTGTCTTTTAAATCATGAAATAGCGCTGATTGTTAGTAATCCCGATAACTGGCATAAATTTCAAGCCATGCATAGCACTGCCTATGCACCTCTCTGGCCCTGCCTCGTATACGCCGTATTATACAGCTGGAATTGGTCACAATATATCCTCATGGGATTTTTTTGCTTCTTTTGCGGGTAGCTATCACTCTCAGGGCCCCGATATATTATCTATTTATCAACTGTGCGAACACTGAAGCGTTAAAAATCCACCAAACGCGCCTCGTGGAATGCGGATAGCGTAGGGGTTGTTGGAATATTCGAGATCTTGAATATGAATGGAGTGATTCCGACACTCGATTCCCATTTGTTTCTGGAGGTACATATTTGCTCTTGTTTATAATGTTAGGTCACCTCCGAATATTAAGCAGAGCGACGATTATTTCCGGCTTCTTCGAGGGTGGCAGGCCTCGAGGATTCCGAGCAACTGGAAAAGTATCTTTTGTTCCCGTAGCATTTCTCATCGCTTTCTCACTTAGCTATTTAGGTCGGACGTTGGAAGTGTTTTGTTTTCGGCCTCAGCCCTAATTCTTGTTTCCTTTTTTGCGCCTGGACGCGTTTATCGTGTAAAGTCATCCATGGAGAGGTACTTGCGGAAGGGCTGCGAACATAAGCATTGTAACGCATTGAGATATTGGCTCTACGCCTGACATGGGTTGCACGAACTATCAGAACATCACAGATTTATCTTATTACACTTGAACCTCTTTGATGTACTGACGCGTCCGAAATCGCCAACACACAGAGAAAAATTTCTATCACTTTGATTCAGGACGGCTTATACAGTACCCGGTTATTACAATATACAATAAATCTTTGCAAATGCATTGCTATAAATGAATAAGGTTATTGTCGCCGCTTCCAAACCTTTTCAGGTATTAGGCTTACAAGGCACAAGAGTCACTTTTATGAAGCCATTTTCTAAACATCATAGCTGCTATTCGTTGATGGGACTAAAGAACCACCGCCATTTTTGTAAGTCGGAGATGGTGCGCCACCACGGCAATGGTCTTCACGGGGAAAATTAAGCCCAGATTTTTTAACTGCTCATATGGAGGAACAGATTGTACCAAATCCTGAGACGAGGATATATGCTATGCTGCGAAGTCACCCGAATAGGAACCAGTTATTGTTCTTAAAAGGTCACCGAAGTCAAAATACAAGTTTGTCTGGATCGATAGATTGGCCCACCGAGTACACGAATGTACCACTCCACACTTACGCGTAGCTTCTGTAAAATAAGGTAGAAGATAGCGAAAACGTGAATACAAGTCTCGCCATCACTAGATGTATACCGCGCAACTTACACTGGAGGGGGTTGAAATTGCGTGACAATTATTTTAGCAATACGCCGTCACAAGTTTATAAGAACTTCACTGGTAGTGCCATATTTGAACGTCAAAGGGCGAAAATAAAGCTATAGAAACAATATCATGGGTGCTATAACTGGGGCAATACTCGGCCAGATAATTGTGTGATCCTTGTACAGTACTGTGTGCATATCACTTTTAATATGACACTCCGCGTGCTTTTGCTGCACTGAAAAGCACGGAAACGCTTGTTTTGGCTAAATTCAGTATTTTCAAGTGTGCGCAACGTCTGGCGTACGCATCTTATTCCCCGGCTGCCGCTGGATGGCGCCACTCGACCATGCTTGTGCCGATACCGCTATGCGAGGAGGCGTGCTCAACCCGAGTGGTTGATGCGACGCCAACGTTCACACGGCTTAAAGAGGACAATATGTATGTTTTTTTTTCAACAAAGCGTCTGTGATGATCACAGGTCACATGCAGAAACATTTCGTTTGGTGGACCGGAGCAGCAAAGGACGTGGGAAGTCGGGAAAGCACGATTGATTTGACTGAAACTGACGAGACCGCTTGGTACGTGGTAGCGTTTTGCTCGGTTTCTTCTAGGCTGCTTTATATCTCCGCTGCCTCGCTTGTTACCGGTTTAGCCTGACGCTGACAGCGGCTGCGTCATGGAATCACTTCGAGGGAAATAAGGGAAATGCGTTGCTTGATTAGCGATTTCTCAGCAATTCAGGCATCTTTCGGCACTGAATTAACGCTGAAATGGCTGTGGGAAGGTCAGACTTTCGTTTAAAACAAACTTACTGGTGGCCTTCAGTGTCCCCTTAAACTACAGGGTCAGCTGGGCGCAACTGTGCCTTTGTGACCCACCGATTTGTTTCATTCTTTCCACATTTATTCTGTTTTGTACATTTCTTCTGGGACGTTTGGCATGGAATCACTCAGCTGATAATCGCCCATTGGCTATGGGGCGCGGCCGTGAGGAGGGGGTTCCACCGGTGTGTGTCTTTTTTATTTTGACGAAGTGGTTTTGGACACTAATTGTACTTCATCTCTCCGGGCACGTGTGCTGGAATTTTAAAAAGTCCGCAGACTTAGGTTGGGGGAGCCTAAATGCCCTTAGGGGCAGTGTGTATGGTGCTAACGCTTTTATTTTTGCAGCAATAGCAAGATCGTATCGTAAAACGTTCATCAGCATAGTTTCACTGCTTTTCCAGAAACAAAGGGATAATCGCAGAGTGGTCACAGAAGCATAAATATTATCAGGTACACTTACCCCATTTCCTCTCTGCAGTCTTGGCAGATTATTTCCAACGCTGACTGCGTGAACTGTCTGCACAGGCTATAGTGTACTGAGTGGTAAAAATTGCAATTACGTCTGATCAAAACGTCCAGCAGATACCTTACGGCAATCATTCAACAGTATAGCGCTCAGTGTATCTCGATTGACAAGTCTCACGCGCGAAAACCGCCTTGAGCCGATTAAAACGCATACGTGTTCACGTCTTGCGGTATTGTGACAAAGGAAGGGGCATTACGATGCTATCACCCCGTGCACGGGCGGCTTGTGTGTCTGCGGCACTCAAGACTGGCAACCGGTGTCTGCAGATAATTCTCAGTTCGTGTTCGCCGTCGTTTCAGAAGCTTGGCAGATCAAGCCCCGGCTCATCATTAAAGGGACATGAGTCAGTTATTCGTACTTGTTCTTTCCGAACGCGAGGGGGACTCCCCGCTCCTATGACATGAGGTGGGCAAAAATGACGCTGAAGTACAACTTGGAGCGAAAGAAAAGCTCCCTTAGCAATGGGTTGCGCGTGGGGCGAGAAAGTCCTCCTCCATTCTTGCTCAGTCTGTCGCAAGAACAAAGACTACTGCATATAGTCTTTGTGGGCACTTACTTGCGGCAAAGTTAGCTGTCCACCGTTTCATTTTTTTTTTGTTAATCAATTATTTTCGAAAAGCTAGCGTTGAAGAATATATAATAATTAACAGGCCCGCTGTTCATTTCCAACTAACCAAAAAAAAAAAAATGTGTGAAGCGAGCGCCTTCGATTTTGTTGTGCAGGCGCATGTTGTATACTGCACAACATACCGTTTCCCTCGTTACCAAACGCGATGCTGTTTGCCTGTTTGCTTCTTGGTCTTGTTTATAAAATTTGAAATATCGCATAGCGGTGACTCTGCAAGTGGCTTATTCATATCAGATACGGCACAAACACTGGTAGTTTCGTAAGGACGCTACTACGTATCGGTAAATTTTGGTGGACACTGGAAAAGTGCACATATCCGCCTGCACTACTGTTACAAACGTATAGGCTTCGTCTTAGCTAGAAACTGAGTTCTCAAAAAACACATGGAAGAAATAGTGGAGCATTTCACATCCTTCTGGGCAATATGTACCGAAATGACCGCGAAATGCTGGGAGCCTCAGAGCGGGTTTTGATAGAGAAAGAGTGATATTTTTAGTATGAGAGACATTCCTTCCTCCCGTGAGTGGAAATAAGGAGGAGGAGGAGGGGGAGAAGGAGGAGGAGAAGGAGGAGGAGGAGGATCACCATCCTCGTTCTCATCCCTAGTAAGTATGACGTACATGCACAGGCAGACGAACAGCGCACACAACAGAACGATGCCGTTACACTCTAAGAAGAAGGATGATCAGCGAAGCTGGGCGCAGTGCAAGGAGGGTGCAGAACAAAACACGTGTGAGTGTAATTTGGGATGAGTATACTTTCTAGCTATTTAGCTGAATAGAACTTGGAAGGACTGCAGTTTTATTCCATCGGACAAGCATGTCATGATTTGAAGCGCAACAACAACCCACGGACGAAGAACAGAGTAGGCGAGGCAGGTGCATATCGGGTGAACGCAGGAAGAAGGCATGTGGGAAGAAACACGCAAATCGCTATGTCGACTGTGCTGTCGATGTTGTATACGAAATCCCGCTATCTTGCGGAAGGTCTTACGTTGGCCAAAAGGGCCGTTGCGTCAACGAGAGAGCCAGGGAACATGAATTGTGCCTTGGAAAAGATAATGAAGCACATTTGCCCACCCACTCTCGTGCCTGCGGTTGTGAGCCATGGTTCAAAGAGATAAGAATACTAAACAAAAGCAAGAACAGGGCTGCGAGAGAATTAGCCGAAGCGTTTTATATCAGGGATAGAGCCGATGACTGTGTAAGTGATACCTCGATTGCTCTGTACAGTAGCGAAATGGTTTTTCTGAAAAAAAAAAAAAACGTGCTGTAAACATATCTGGTTTTGTTATCATCTGTGTATGTGTACGCTCCTTCTTTCTCGCCCTCTCTTTTACTTGGGAATATAAGCACACGCGTAGCCGAATAAAATAGTTGGAAGTTAGCGCCTGTCTCGTCTACTCTGTTCTTCGTCCGTGTGTTGTTGTTGCGCTTCAAATCTCTTCACCAACTAGCCAAGCAAGGAATTCTTCTCGGACAAACACGTGACTGTCCGTTTCCCTCCCGCGTCGCAGGCTCCGCACCAACCCAAACCGCTCGAGCACGGAGGACAGCAGTGAGGTCGCATGGGGCCGTGGGAAGCCCGCTCTGAAATCTTCCCCGGGCAGAACGGGTATGTCGTGTGCAGCCTGCCTGCGTGTGCACGACCCACCCCAATTACACGCCTAAAATTGGCAAGGAGGAGATAGACGCCGCCTGTGGCGAGCAGTGTACACGGCTCGGGAAAGAGGCAAAGGCGGTGGAGGGGAGTATAAGGAGGGGCTGTGATCGTACTCCCTCGCTTCACTGCGCAAGGAAATCCAGCTTGTCATCTGGCTTGCGTAACGTCGAATGTTATCAGCTTACAAGGATCAAGCTGACACCGATCTCCTTAAAGCTGGCTTCACCTCTAAAGAGAACTGTATTGCTGAAAGGACATTTTTCCAGGGGCAATAAAGACATATTAAAATATGAAGGCCCTGAGACCTTCCCTTATTTTTTATAAATTTTTCTTTTCGCTGAATACAGGCGCCCGAGTTTTCGTTCCCCACGGAACTGAGAACGGGGACGATGGACATATTCAGCTTCGCTGTAATATTTCGGGAGCACTGTTGCTTCCAGCATCGAAACAGTGGGCGCCGGTAGACTGTTCTGACTCGCCGCCGACGCACACGATCCTCAGGGTTTACTAACTCGGCGCTGTCTGGAAGCGATCGCTCCTGGCGAGCCCTTTTATGTCGGATCACCCTTTTAAACTATTGCACAACTAAACTTCAACGTCGTTGCGTGAACGAGGTGAACATGCGGCCGCATACGCAATGTTTGTTCATCACGTTCATGGCAGGTGTGAGACCAAGTACGCGGGACGTTCTCATTTCCGACAAACTAAAGGAGATCATTAAAGCAGAACCGATGAGGATTTTCGTTTCTAGAGGTTCGAGTAATCTGTGCGAACCACGTCAGATTTCTAGGAGGAGGCATTTTCGTTCGGTGTATTCGCGCGATTGGAATGAGAACCTCGTACATGGTTTGTAATTCATAGAGGCGTGGGTCGCGACCTTTTCTTTTTAAGTTTGATGACATCCCCTTCGGTTGGCTTCTCGGCAATCGTACATAATAAAAAGGCGCGATGATCATTTAGGCTTTAAGGTCGCGGTCGCCTTTCTCGGTCTTTATAAGTAGGGAACACTAGGCTGTCAGTGTAATTACCCAGTTAAAGACGCCACCACCTTGAAACCGAGTTGGTGTGTCATGCCGGCATAATTATTTTCTAGAATAAACACGATTGAATACCGAAGAACTCCTTCAGGAAGCTCAAATACAACCCCCACGAGCAATTTTGGTACAAGAAATTTACGAAACTTTATTAGTTCCCAACAAAAAAAAACCTTGACTCATCAACATGGCTTCTGTGCAGATGTCCCGGGGATTTTAAATCGAGCGGAAAGATCGTGCCCCTGCTCTTATTGCTTTATTTTGTGCCCCTTGAACCCAGGGCGTAATGGTTTTCGCCAACCGCCCTTTTCAGATAATATCATGGCAACTCAGCGTACCTAGACCTAATTATTGGCGCGCACCTAAACGCAGCTAAGCACCCGAAAGGAAAGTTGCACAGTGCGCAACTTTTTCCTGTCTCGTTTCTCTTCAGGTGGAGCTCAAGGCAACTCATTTGGGGGCAACGCTGGTTGCGTTTCGCGTGGATACCGCTTATGAGCTGCGAAATCCAGTGCTGATCGTTCACAGCGGATGGTACCAAAAAGGCCGGCGCAGTGCAGCGATAGGGGAGAACATGCGGCGGCACCTGAGGAGAATATAGTGCACCCAATTCACTGAGAACGTTCACCCTTAAGAGGTGGTGGCGCGAAGTGTAGCCGGTATGCATGCCAAAGTAATTCGCTCCCTGTTTCGTATCATTAGCTTCTCAGTGCGGAGTTCCTATTTCTCTAAAGCAATCATGCAGTACATGTAGCTTCACCGCAACGCTCTCAAGAGCCCGCTCCATGCAGCCTACAACAAAATTACGGCCAATGATGATGTCAAGCCTAAGATTTCACTCGAAAATTTGGTCTGCGCTCTGGAATTACGCAATGCAATCGTGACGTTCGGCCTTGCTCAGTGCCGCAGCACAGATTACATTTTTGGGTTAAATGGGTACGTTGCTGCCGTTCGCCGACTTTTCTTTGTTGGCGGCATGAATTGGACGCCCGAGTGCCTTGTGGCAGAGCTGAACCACGAGATTGCTTTAGAGTGGTTGATCCGCATTCTGGTAACCTGTAGAAGGAACCCGGGAAGAAAGACAAGAACACGGCGTAGCAGTAAAGACGTCTTTGATGAGTGGTGCCAGGGGAAACCTTAGTGATTTCGCCTTCAAAGCATATAAGTAGAGTTGAGTGCCCCGACGAATTTTCAATAGTATCTCAATCTATGTTAACCTCAACCACTGCGAAGTATGTTACCTCTGTGCCCGTAGGCGCACTGCGGGCTGTCATGCTGTACGTTTTAGCCAACGTGAGCCAATCCAGGGTGGCCAGAGAACCTAGGCTCCGATATACGAAGCCAGTATTAGTCTTACGTTCACGTTTCACCTGTTACCATAAAAAGCGCCATTTTGTGCAAACGCTCCCACGCTCTTCGTGGTAGGTGCAACGAAAGCTGTGAAACGCGTGCATGGAAAAGGAACAACTGTGTCGAATCTCTAAAAAGCTAGCAAAAACTACCCTGGCGAATCTATAAAAAATACCAATATAAGGTGTCTCGCTATTTACGCCATTAATTCATTTCGTCCGCAAGTAGATGGAGTAGCAACCTTTACTTTGTAAATATGAAAAACAATATCCAGTTTCTCATTTCAATTTTCCATTCGGAGTACCACAATTGGTTACAGCTCCGTGGGTGAAGAAATGCGGTGGCCAAGATGTTGGATTGGGCAGTCGATTAGCATGGTATTGACGAAGCCAGAATAGTCGCGTTGAATTTACGATAGAAATCTATATTAACTAGCATGGGAGAAAAGCAGATCACTGAAGTGGTTTAAAACATATATCTGCGGCTCAGACCAGCTTGGCGATCCTTGCTGGACCGCTTGGCATAACCACGTCATAAATAAGCAGACACGAGACGACAACTGCAGAGTTCTTTCATTCCTCTCCACCTTTCTTTGTTTTCTTTTAATTCATTTATTGTGTATTCGTAACAGTATTCGGAGCGGCTGCCTTTGTGCGACACCTCCGAGGTCTCTAGAGCGAGCGCCGTGGTGACGTAGGTGGACAGGCCGTGAAAACGAAACTCGCTCACCACTGCATGGTAAGAGCACTTCGCACGATCGCCGGTCTCCTCAAGCGCTAAAAAGTGTGGAGACCCAGCTCGCAGAGACGGCGATCGAGCCTGCCCAACACCACTAAAGAAGCCACGCAGACAGGCAGAATATGCGCAGACAGACGTGCGACCAGACATGGTGTTGTGCGTATTTCTATCCGTTCGCTTTTCTTTCGCGCTGATCGTTCAGTAGCAGCCTATCAAAAGTCGCCCGTTTATTTACAATAAACACTCTTGCACTCAGAACTATGTCGTACCACGTCAAGGCAGAAATGGTGGCGCTTATATTGCTTCTTTGTCCTTCGTTTAGTCTCTTTCGTATCACTCAAAAGCGGGAGAAACTATTATTCAGCCTAATATAATTTATTTTGGGATTTTACATAAAATTTCGCAATTTGGCGGCTGCATATTCCTCCGCCTTTAAGGATCCATAAAATGGACTTGCACTTGCACTTGCCATTTACAGCTACAAGACCTGCCGGTTGTAGTAGTTGAGAGGGCTCCCATTTTTATGGTCGAGTTGGAGTCCCAAGGTCGGTGATATGATCCCCGGCAAGTCAGTCCTTTTTGGATGATCTTACCCCTGTCTTGGTATTCAAAGTGTTAGAGCAGGGCGGGTTAATCGCGTCTCTAAAGCTGCCCATGGATAGAGACACTGAATATCAAGTGCGACGTTTCCCCCGCACATCTGAAGACGGCCTTCCAATTACTTTGCGCGCATCCCGTGCGTGCAAAGAACAATGAAGCGGTAGTCCATCATTGCGGAAGCCAGGACAATCACAGCGACCACCACGCTCGGCGCACCAAACCGATTAATGGTGTCTTTAAGTTAATATCTGCCACGGGCAGAGACAACTAAAGGCCCCAGTTAACCATCGCGCTTCCTGGACAAAGTGGACGGGTTATACCCGCTCGCATCAGGATGCACAAAAAAAAAAAATGAAAAAAGCGAGGTGGCATATAATTCACATGCGTACGTGCAAGTCTGTCGGTGTCAGACAAATGGCAGCCTTTGTGGAGGCCGGGTAATTAAGTGCCTCTCTGACAACCTGCGGGCCTTAAGACGATTCGAAAAATTGTCGGAACTTCTCTAATTCAAGACAGTAACATGTCAGACTCCAGTTGCGAGCACTCGGACGTCTTCATCATTTAAGATTTTCCAGCCAATTTAACGGTTTGCTGACACTCAACCTATCTGCTCACCTAAAGGGGTCAGATACTCACTTGGTACACCTGACCGATCACTGATAGAAAGGAGAAACGATTACGCTAAATAAAATCCACAGAGGCTCTAGCAGTCTTCTGCGGCTAGGCCTTCGTTACCCTTTAAGGATGCAGGCTTCTTTCAAGTACTCTTTCAGCTCTGACTTCTGAGTCCCAAATTCTTTGCAGCGAGGTAATTACTTATTGCAAGTACTCAGCGTTTATTAAATTTAAATAAGCACGTCTTTTTAACTGGTTATTCTGAGTGTTGCGTGGCTAAAAGCTATAGATCGGGTTGCGAGCACGGAGCTCTCCCGTGCACACACGACAGTGTCGACGCGGTGTAGCGACTATGAAAACTTTAGTTCAGCATCACAATTCATGCGTGTGTGGTAGTCTCGACACTGCTGTGCGGAGAAAAGCACACATCAGTACCGTGCCTTGTGGGTCTAAATGGGCGCGCATACTCGATGGCGCGGTAAGAAAGCCGGTGGAACTCTATGATCGAAGTGCTAAAGATGAATTTCCCCAGCATGGCGCGGCGGTGGCGGCGAAGTCGGGTGCGACGGCCCACGCCGTCACCTCCGTTTGCCGTGAACCCTGGTTATTGGTGGTTCTCGTTGCCCACAGAGACGCAAGGGCGCAGGCGAGGGGACCTCCGTGCCTTGCGTCCCTGGTGCGGACTCATGCCTGACTAGCGAACAGCGAGGAGCGGGCGCGGCATCGCGGTGCTCCGTTGTTGGCGGGCTAACACTCCAGAGGAAGGCGAGTAAAAAGGTCGCTCATGCAACTGCCTCGCATGTTGCCCATTTGGACACACTGCTGTGCAAAACTAAGCTCTCTCTTGATTTTAATACGACCGAAGGTTGGCGCGCCTTCATTTCAACAGTCGACTGCGCGACTACTCTGGGAACAGCGTTCCGGATTTTTACACGCTCCACTCTGGGGAACTACGTTTTACCCCAAGAGGGGCAAAATACTCTCGGACCGGAATGTCTACGCCTCTTCTTCCTCCGGAGTATATGGCTCTCCGCGTCAAATAGCTACCGAGTTTTGTTTTTGACGAGCGCGTACCTTCCTGGCCAACAATATTGTGATACGTCGAGGGAAAAGAAATGGGCGCAAAGGAAATCTGGAACAGTAAATGATGAATCAGTCTACGTTGACTTATGTACAAATGGACCACAATCGGCCACATACCACGCCTCATATATTCTCGAGCGAAAGAGGACGCATGGCACGTGAAATGATGTGTGGTCAAAAAGAGCGGTCGCGGTCGCTCGAGGCCAAACACGCCGCCACAACGCTCGGAGCGGGTAGGCTGTACGCGTGAAGCACCTTGATTTCTTGCTGGCTAGCCCAACAATTTCTCGCATCTACGTTGTGAAGAGTTGGTAGTTATCCTTTTCTTTACGAGGAGCGGGAACGACGCGTAGCGGGAACGACGCGTAGCGGGAACGACGCGTAGCAACGCGTCTCGTTGAAATAACTATACCCAGTGCCTTATTCATCAATGAATATGCCTTGCTGCTTTGCGAAGGATAATGGCATTGACAGCTACATGGCTTACCGCCAAATATCCCGCATTCACAATTTTTTGCCAAGGTTACGGCGCGATGTTGTGCTCGCCCGAGATGGGCAATTATAGATGCCCCAGCTTCGTTGTTACATTAAAAAAATAAGAGGTGAAAGACCTAGGAGAATCCCCTCTTTCTGCACTACCTGTATAGCTACGCGCTTGTGTGTCCTCAACATCCCGCCCCGGAAACCACCGCCTTGTCGTGCAGCCGGTACTTCCCTATGCTTCCTTCACGGATGGCTGGGGGAACCTACCTACACGGAAGCTTTCCTCGAGGTGTTGGCTTATTATTGTGGGAAATTGCTAGAGAATGGTATACAAGAGATGCGAGGTTAAAAATACTGCTAGGTGTTCTGTCTGCACAGTTATTCAAAGGCGACCCTTAGAAAGTTGCAGTCTCGAGAGCGCTTGGTCGGCATACATGTACACATTTCTCACTCCAACCCCTTCCGCAATAAAGTCGAAAACTCTTGAAGCATGTGTGACATTTGTACTGTACATAGGCAATTGGAAACCTAACTGTACAAGCCCCCGAAGGGGCAGTAAAATTGCTAGAGGGCTGCTATCGCAAGCGTCGCTGTGAGAGGCTCGGCAAGATAAACGTATGGTCCAACATTTGCTATCAGCAAAGGGCTTCTCAGCCAATCAGAAACCGGATCCGTTTTCACCTTGCTTATCACCCTTTGGTGCCAATCAGCGCCTTGTCTAATTGGTAGGATGGTCACTCCGTGCGAAATAGGCGAGCGATATAATATGCAAGAAGGCATTATGCACACTGAAGGCCCAACCGGAGGCACGTCATCGTACTCAAGCTTGCCTGGCCGGTGACGTCCCCTTGGTTGGGTGTCCTATATTGTTGGTGGTCGAAAATGCAGCCAGAAGATGTGTACAACGGCCAACGTCTGTGCTTAAAGAAGTGGTTCTTGATTTTAGCGGGATTCTAAACTCTTCCTATAAAGTCTACTGTACATCGCGCCTACGCTGTTCCTTTCTTTCGCCCGGAGGTCGTAAAACTATGTGCATGAAGCGATGAGATTTAAGGAACAAAATATTTTACAAGAGGCGGGCGTGACAATAGGTGCATCACGTACAAATTATTAAAAGGCCAGGATAACCGGAGTCGACATCGCGGCACTGTGGTTTGAGATAGAAAAAGGTCGCTTCAAGGGGCACATTGGTAAAATTGCATTCGTAAGCTTTTCCTTCGGCTTGCTATAGCTGCAGGTCTAACGTGCAGCCCAGATGGTCCTCACGTAAGTTACGTCTTCCACACTAGGGCTACCGCTGGCCGCGGGATGGCCGTAATCGCACAGGGGCGCCGCCGCTGGGTCAGGCGGCGGAGTCGCTGAACGAAGAGGCGCTCGCCGCACACCGGGGCCAACGGGAAAGCGCGGTGCGGGGCGAAAAAGGGCGATACTAAGCACGCCCGGTCTCAAGAAACCGCTAGGCGAGGAAAGGCATGCGAACTGAGAACGACGGAAGGGGTGCATCGCCTACGCAGCGGAGGAGTATAAAAGTATGCAAAATAGTCCCTCTGTGTGTGGCACGCCGCAGGGTGCACGTTCGCGAGGCGTCCCGGTATCACAGAAGCTGCTGTCAGGCGCGGCACTGGGCGCCGGCGGGGGAGTGCCGGTAGAGGGCCATGACGCACAGGCAGCGCAGGTGTATGTAGGCGCCCACGATGACGGCCAGGTGGAAGAACTGGTGGCTGTGGAAGAGGATGTCGCAGCGTCCCGGGAAGTAGCGCTCGGGCACGCGCAGCGCGTACAGCGCCACGCCCAGTAGCGCCACGAGCGACATGGCCAGGAGCCAGCCGTAGGCGAGCTCGAAGAAGGCGAGCCGCAGGCCGTGCACGGCCACGAAGTGCACGCCGGGCAGCAGCGAGCAGCTGACGGCGAGGCCCGTGAACACCGAGGCGCGCAGGTGGCGGAAGTGGGGCCGGCCGAACTTCTCCCACATGGTCAGGTTGATGGTGACCACGCAGAGCGCGTAGCCGAGCAGCAGGTAGAAGAGCTTGGTGCGCGGCTCGCACCAGAAGAGGAAGTGTATCCAGGGGGTGAAGCAGCCGGCCACGATGCTCACGATGCCGCAGTAGTCGAGCCGGCTGAAGAACTTGCCCATGTGCTCCGAGTGGCAGTGCATGGTGTGGTACATCGTGGACGTGAAGAAGCAGAGGAACACGCAGAAGAAGAAGGCGCCGAACACGGCCTGCTCGGCCAGCGGCAGGCTGTGCCTCCACAGGAACATGGCGCCCGTGGTGGCGAAGGCCAAGGAGCCCAGCAGGTGCGACCAGATGTTGCCCGTCTCGGTGTGTACGCGGAACACGGAGAGCGCGCAGGCGCGGAACGACGGCAGCGGGGGCCGGTGGCCGTTGATGAGGTAGTCGTTGTCCTGCAGCCACTTGGGCAGAGCGCTGAAGTGGCACACGTCCCACTGCAGGGCCGCAGACTTCTTGGGCTCCTCTGCGTCCAGCCGCACTTCGACGAGGAACTTGCGGTGCGCGTCGGGCCGCCGTCCGTTGACGTCGAGCAGCGGCTCGCCAGTCCGCGCCGGGCTGGCCACGCACGGCTGCCTGAGTCGGACAACGGGGCCGTCCGGCACGCCGGGCTCCGGGAGGGGCTTCTCGGGCTTCTCGGCATCCTCCTCCGGCGGCTCGAGGAGCGCCGTGTCGGCCGCCGGCTCGTTGGGGAAGAGATCGGTGTGCTCGACCTCCTCGGCGGCGCCGCCGTCGTCGGTGCCGCTGGTGAACATCGTCCGTCCCGGATCACGGCGCGCCGACGACTCCCGCGCGCAGCAGCTGTCGACTGCTCTCGCTGCCGAGCCGGTGAGAGTGAAAGCCGCCTGGTCCACCGGATGACCCAGATCGGCCGGCCGGCACGCGCCGCGGCGTTTCCGGCATTTCCTCGTGGTCCGCTATCTGCGGACTCGCGCCTGTCCGCCGGCTCGCCACTCGCACATGGCTCCGGTCCTCTGGCACGTGAACCGCACGCCGCAGTCGGCCCGCGGCTCGGAGCGGCGCACGCGCGCTGCGAGCGTGACGTCACACCGCGTCGCAGCGATCGATGCCGCCTCGCTCCGTGAGCACCTGGCCGCCCGAACGCGTCAGACCCGACCGGCCCGCGGATTGATCGGCCGGCTTCGGCTGCGGCTCCACTGGGCGGACCGCGGCAGCTCGGCTGTTGGCGCGACGTACGACCGTGTGGCGTCTAGACAGATCTCGACGCTATGCACTCGTCGAATTGGGCCTTCCCCCCATACGCTGTGGGGAAGAACAGAGTGTGGGCGTTGCCCACTCGTCACGCCCATTAAACTGTAATTCTATTAAACGCGCAATCATTATGTTGCTACACCTTCATGTCCTCGCTAACTTAAATCCTCGTCTTGTATGTATACCGTGAACTGGGTTCGAAGGCAAGAAACACTATGGGATATCAACGAGCCAGAAAAATGGTGCCTCGAAGTATTCGGAGTTGACAATATGTCGCATATCAGCGTAAAAGCATGCAGAATACTTCACTGAAACCGGCAAGCATAAAAAAGGTAAAGAAAGCAAAAATAACGGGACCGCGCCGTCTTTATCCTTCTAAAACGGAAAGACAGCGCAATAGAAAGCACAAAGTAAGAGTGGATACGCGCAGCGCTGCGTGTGTCTCGTCTTCCTTTGTCCTGCCTATTGCGCTGTTTTTCCGTTTAAACAATAAACACCAACCGGCCCGCGTTACCTCTCTTTTTTATTTTTCTGTTTATTCGGCCCCTTCAAGTCCATGCAAACCAAAAACTGGCCTTTTGCGGGCCGAAGCTACACGTATACACTCCATAGTGAAGGACAGGCGACTAATTTCGAATACCTCCGGATTTTAAACTTGCTCGAAAGTCTCAACTTGCGGTCGCGTTTTTTTTTTCTTTTTTTTCTCCTTTATCAGAAAAACGTCCGCCGCGGCTGGCCCAATATTTTTTTTCGATCCGGAGGGATCCTAGTTTACATGCGCTGAATCAGTGCAGTGCATATTTTGCTCGGTACTTTATTGCGGACCCTCGGCAACCTCTGGCCTTCTACTTGTGCCATGTAGAAAAGTACACTTTGGAGAAATATTCATCCTCCTTTGAAGCCGCGGAAAGGCGCGTATCAGCTCCAGTCCTCGCGCACTCTCTCTTGGAGTTTGTAGCCGGTATATTGTCTGCTCTCAACAAAGTACGTACTATCTAAAAAAAAGTCATGAAACATAGTGCGATAAGGGAACGGCTACAAAGTTCACCTGCCGTCATGCTGGATGGGCAAGCACATTTTTTTCTTATTTCGCATAATGAATTCTTATAAACGTACGGAAAACCCTCCCACGCATGTGAAACACGCGCTGGAGCGCCAAACAGACAAAAAATTTATCTATGTGCTACATGTACGTGTACATGTTCTATGTACTATGCATAGCATAGCGGTACGTAACCTGCATCGAGATGGGGCTGTAGAGTGTCTATAGAGCGCCGGTCGTACTTGCTGTGGAGCAAACCCGGCTCATTCATTACGAACAGTCTGAAATAAGGTCAGGGTTGGGACTAGGACTCCGATTTGAAATTAAAAAAAACGCTTTAAAAGTGAAAAAAAAATGACGTCCTTGCTTCGTGCTCTACTGCCCTATTTACTTATACTGCCTTATCACGTGGCTGCATTGAGATGCCCTACTCGTACTTGCCAGTAACGTTTTAACCTTTTGAGTCGCTTCTCGTAATTTCAGCTGCTTCAATCACCCTCAAAACATTGGAAAAACGGAACGAAATATTGTCTGCGAAACCAATGGAGAAATAATTTTACGCTTCCTCACAGGTACACAGACAACGTAAATATTCATGGAACAAAACAAGGGAATACTGCGTGCCTTATTCAAACAGAGTATTTGGCGATGGTTGTAAACCCACAGGTGAACTCAAATAAACACGGGATGAATTATTGTTTTGGAACCTTACAGAACCCTCGTTTACCCTTCGACACACGAATGCTCACGATGTGAGTATTCCTACAACAAAACGATTGAATGCATACGTGGTAGCATCCGTCAGTGACTGCAAAATAGTGTGTAGACTCAATGAAAAACAGGATGAACAATTCTCTCGCAACTCAAAAAAAAAAAAAAAACTATAGGCGTCGATACAAGCGCGCAGACGACGTATATGTTCCTTCCAAAAAAAAAAAAAAACATTGAACGCCTGTATCTTACGGCTACTATAAACTGGTACGTATATTGATTGAAAAACACAAATGATTCACTTCTAACTGGAAAGAGCTTCGACACACGCACGCTGACGACGTATTTTAAACGGTTGAATGTCTGAGTGCCCCATTCAAACACAGCATCCGATGGATAAAATTGTGCAAAAAGAGATGTAAAATTAAAAAAATATATTTCTGATTCCTGCTGTTTACCGCAGTATTATGCATACCACATCATGTATACGCGGCTGCACTACAGGATGCGCCCTACTCGTTGTAAAGGTTTTTACATTTTCAGTTCCTTCTCTTCATTTTAGCCGCTTGAATCGCGGTCAAAGTCTTATATTAGACTGTTCAATACCAGACAAAGCGAGAACATCTCGTGGCTATATTTTGCCAAGTGAGTATTTTACGTAACTGTTGTTGTTCGCCTTTTTTTCAGCAGGGACCCACACGACGCAAAATGACGGCTCAGCCTCACTTCACAATGACGGCTTACTAAAAAATGCTTGTTACACGAGATTAACGCTTGCTTCAATGAAAAATCGAAATTTATGTCCGGATTGGAGCCATAACCTTTCATCTTTTTATCTGGAGGCAGACCTTAGAAGAATGGAGTGCAGTTCAACTTCAGTAGCAATACCCACCGCTCATTTGCGTCTGTCTGTCTGTCTGTCTGTCTGTCTGTGCGTGCGCATGCGCATGCTTCCATCTTAGCCTTCTCGGTGGCCCAATGGGGTAAAAGGCATGGTTGGCCGCCGACGCGAAACGCGCTTCGTTATTGGCCGTCATTCGCTCTGCATGGCTCTTGGTGGTAACATTTCAGATAGGTGTTTCGTAATATGGAAGCCGGGGCCCCGTGCTTTACACACGTTGGCGCCATGCCTTGCTCTCCCCTTGGCCGAGTGACCGACCTATCGGCACCATAGAAAAACAAACGCGACCAAAGCTGGCTCTCGTCTGACCTTCATGGTAATCGAGTCCGCAAGCATCGAGCGGCATCTGTCCGAACGCTGCGGGCTCTCCTGCAAGGGCCGGAGCGATTTCACCGTACACGGCACCATGTCTCATCGAGCGCCCTGCGCTGCGTACAGAGTGGGCCCCGGGTCCACAGCACCGGTGCCCCCCCCCCCCCCCCCCCCTTCTCTTTGTTTTGTTTCTCCCCAACGGCAGGAGGGCGAGGAGCCACGGCCACCCTTCCCCTCCGCCGCCACCTCCGTCTGTGTCGCGGAGGCCAACATGCGGGCCAAGGTTCGCCCCCTCCCCCTCCCCTTCCTCCCGAGTCCCCACTTGCGTGGCGCGCCTGAGCCAGCCCTAATGAATTCCATAAATTGGATGGACACCAGCGCCGCTCGCAGCGGTGTGCCGCTTTCTTTGTTGCGACAGTCGCCGTGCCCTCCCTTTCCAAGGTTGAGCCCCGGGGCCATTTATTTCCGGTCCGATAACGGAGCCCGAGCTTGCGCGCCGCCTCGAGAGCCCTCGCGCCGTTTCAGCCGTCCCCTTCGCGCCGCTGCACTTTTCACTTGTTTTCCCGCACTCTGGGCTAGCGGGCGGTGCGGCGTTGCCAGGCTGTGCTCCAAACCGCGAATGTCGCTTTGCGAAACGGAAGAAAAACAGTTCTACCGTCGCACTGCCGTCCCCGCGACGAGGTGTTGGGACTACTGTCGCTTTCGGTGATTGGAGCGCGCCGGAGCTGCTGCGATCGTGATACACTCAGACCCGCTGCAAGATTTTCGGCTGTGCGCTGTATGTAGCTCCTTGATAAGGCAACGAGTTTATCAGATGAGGAACTACACTTCCATGAGAATATTCTAAGGATATAACCAACAATGCAGCTTATAAAGTCGAGCAACAACTTCTCGGAACTTCGCATACTGCCAGAAGACGCCCGCTTGATTCCTTACACTTACAGAAAACACAAACAGTGACTGCTTTTTGAAAGCGGAGCTTTATATGGCTCGGTGCAAGGAAAATCCTGCCGTCCCGTGTACGCAGAACACTACTCCGACGCAACTACATGCGCGTGCGCGAAAAAGAAAAAAAAAACTCGTTGGAGAGGAGTTAGAGGAGAGAGATTGGCTGGATTGATTGCAGCAGAGTGCGCGCGTGCCGGCGGAACAGCGTCAACGTGGTAATAGCAAATACCTGCCGCACGTTACTCTGAAATATGTAGACCGCACGACGTACGTAAAATACAGGCCGCATGTTACAGCTTTGCTGGTATCATGTCTCAGCCAATCGAAGTGCGGGACGTGCCGTTTTTTACGCCCATAGATCCCGATATGGCTTTTGCGTCGGTAGTCTGAACATAGCCTAACACTGGGTTTATGGGTTTTCCCCGAGGCTCGGTTAAATCGGGGACGGGAAGCGCACTGAAAGATTCTTTAGCATTAAATGATGCGGAGCAGCGCAACCGAATCACACGAGACTACTGTCATGTCGAAACCCGTCCCGAATGCATTAATAATGATATTTTTATAGCCGGTATTCAATGGCGTGGAATGCATGCAGGCAACCATGCGAGTGCGCCGCCATATCTGTGGCCAAGCGTCTGTTGCCAAGGCGACGTTGTGCGCACGGCCCCCAGATGAGGCACTCCTCTTCTCCTCCATGCCTTCATGGCGGCCAGGCAGGCCGCGGGCCGCGAGGTGACCTTGTGTTTCTACTGCTACTACTAAGTGGTTCAAGAGAAAAGGAAAGGAAATGCACTGGGGATATAATTGAGCCCAGCTGGGGGCTCACCTGCATACCTTGTGTTTCCGTGCAAGGCGTGTGCGAGTGATTCGATAGTCAGTTTTACCGCTTTAGCGTTGGTTACGCGAAAAGTCATGATTCCGCTCATGAGTGTGAGAGCCTTATCTGCAATTCAACCCCAGCCCCCGCGCACAGCTCCGAGCGAGTGCGAGTCGGTCGCGGCACAAAGGTTTGAACGTGAGCGCAGTGGTCCGTTTGACAGCGGGAACTGCGTCATTTCCAAACTGTTGCCCACTGAACGCAAAGTAATACCTCGACGCCAAGTGCTTTTGAGTGCAGCACAGTACGATCTACCTATCGCCAGACGCGTATGAAGTAGCCGCCTCAGATCAGCTGATTGCCAGCCGCCGCGCTCTAAAGTCAGACGTGAGTTGTTTTGCTGAATGTGAAACATTTAGCGCACGAGAAAGCCAGCGCTAAATCGGTGTACGCGTGAACCATTTCTCCAAAGGAATTATTCTGTTTTTGTACTCAACCACGCATTGGAGGGCGCTAACCAGACATTAAGTCGTGGATGCGGTGCGGGTGCACTTGCGTCGACATCCGCGGCGGCAGCCAACTGCAGCGTCGGGCTTACGCTGCGTACGTTGCTCGGCATGTCTTTACCACTACGGCTATCGCGCCGATCCATACTGTCCCAACTGCCCCGCTACGTACGCAAATGTTGAGCACATCCTTTTCTCCTGCCCCGCTACCCAACAGTCTCCTCATTGCCCTAACCCTCCTCCTCCCAACTGGCGAGTGTGGTTGGCGTCGGCGACCCTCGTTGACCAGCTGGCCATGATTCTTCTTGCGGAAGAGTACGATGCATAGGTCTTAATCTGACCAGATATAAATTTATCTCTCTCTCTCTCCCCCCCCCCCCTCTCTCTCTCTCTCTCTCTCTCTCTCTCTCTCTCTCTCTCTCTCTCTCTCTCTCTCTCTCTCTCTCTCTACGCGCCGTTCACTGCCGCGGTTTCATCCTCTGTGGATTCGAAGCGCTCGAGGGTAGGTAGGGCGCCACCACTTTATGTGAGTGCGATTAATCAGATATCTGTTGACGCCACTACCGATAATCGGGCTGAAACGCAACAGACGCTTTACGCTGTTTTTTTTTATTCGAGACGCGGGCGCAAAGCGCATGCGCTGACACGGTGGCCACAGACATGGCGGTTTTCAGTGTTGCCAGGCGGAGAAATCGCCCGCTAAACTTTTAATTGAATACCACCTATACGTGTCCGATAAATATAAAGGCAACGAGAAAAAAAGAGGTGGCATCAAGAGCAAAAACAGAACGGGGATGACCGGTCACCGCATCAAACCAGAGATAAACAAAGCATTACATTGGCTGTGGGCTGGGCTTAAGGAGCAGCACTTAGTACTAGCACTTGAATGCCTATGTGTAGTGCGGTCACCACACGTTTTTGTTTACTTCAGCATGTACACCGCGAGTGCGGTATGATGAGAATTCGGCGGTATGCTTTCACTCTTCGTCTATATTGGCTGCGCGCATCGTTTGCGACATACTTCCCCAGTATTCCGTAATGAGTTACAAGCGTGCCTTTCTCGAAAGCAGTTTCATCGCCCTTCATGGGCTTGACTGTAACCATGAAGGAAGCTTTTCTTTCCTCCACGGCTGTAACCAACTGCGGGTAACGACTACACTAGCACGCCGGGGTGTCACCGGGGCCCCTTGACGTTGTTTGTCTGCTCGGTAGATGAAATTGCGTGGCCAGCGGGCCACTTCCTTGTGTAATGTGCATCAAAAAGAATCTGGCAGCACGCGCAATAGTCCAAAACGTGGCATCGCGTATGTTGTGCAAGCGGACGACATAACCAGGCGTCCTGGTGGGACGTCATTTGCAGGAAAAGGGGGGGGGGGGGGGGGGGGGGGGGGCTTCGAGGCCAATAGAGGGAAAGAGCGGTACACACGCTACCCGTGGTGGCCGCGTTACAGTAAGCTCATGGAGGAGAGCAAGGCTTTTCTTTCATAAGCATCATTCGTTCGTAAGAATCAGCTGCAGGCTGTGGTATTGCGAGTGAGACATGCTCCGCCTTTTGTTAGGTCTCCTTCGATCTGTAGCCGCGTTTACATGAATGCGACAGAATGCGATAGCGCGCGTCACAATTCCTAGCGCATCACGAGTAATGCGATGCGCTAGCGTTTACATGTAGCGCATTACTCCTGGTGCGATGGTGGCGCCATACGGTGTCGCACATCGAAGGTAAAGCAGCGTTTCTGGCACTTCCAAAGCTTCCGGCGCGGCTGGTTCTTGTTATTTTTTCACGACTCGCATTTTCTGGCGTCTTAAACTCTATTAGACGTTTTTAAATGCAAAGCTGCGTTTGCAGGGCTTACTTTTCTTGTCGACATAATCCCTAATGCGATGCGCTCGCGTTTACATGCACTTCGAAAGTCGACTTACGCGTCTCATTCTACCCCTGTCTGGCGCATTAATGCGTTTACATGGATGCGATGCGATGCGATGCGCCACTTGTCGCATTCATGTAAACGCGGCTTGTGTCACCGAAACATCGCATAGAAGGAAGCCGACCTCCGTTAACTCGCCGTGCACCGTTAAGACCTTCCAGGGTCTATTCGTCGCAGGCAAGGCCACGACCCAATTCCGTATGTTTCTAACACCCGTTTACTTCGACAGTTCGCGCCAGTAGTGATGCCAGCTACATTAGTCAACCTTCGTGTCGCGTACACAGGAAATAAACAAGGTTCGTTCCACGTAGCAGGTGAATCATTGCTGTAGGATTAAAAATGAAGAAAAATAGCGGTATTGCCGGAGGCACACAATTGTTAATTGGTGCATCGCGTTCACTGTGTGCGGCGACAAATGGTCAGAACAAGAAATAAACAGGCCAAAAGCTCGGGAGTGTGTATGTCAGGCCTCCCGTTCATCTTGAATTTGCGAAAAGGAAGTAATGAACCGTTAGCGGCTTTCCGAGCTGTCCATTTGGATCGTGAACAAATCGAATAAGTCTAAGATTGAGTGTATTTGATAAGGAGGCCTTAGCCGCGCTGTCGCGTCCATCTAGTTTATTGGCTACGGGGAAACCATACAGCTACGCTTTCACGAAGCCGACCAAGAAAAGTACGCGGTTCTACAACATATGAATTAAGGCAATCCACCAGAAACGCTTGGGCGCGGACCCCTAACCGGACGTCAGCTTTTAATTTTCTTTTAATACGACAGGATTTTATGACGAGTCGTTGTTGCCTGAGCTGGATTCTTTTGTTTGTCCGACATGATGGCTCAGTTGCAAAAGCGTCGCGCTGGTGGTCGCGGGTTCGATTCCCTGCCGTGGGGGCAGCTTTTCTGATGAAAGCGAAATGCGAAACCGCCCAGGAATCGAGGCTGTAGCTGAAGTTAAGGAGCACCTGGGGGTCTAAATTAGTTCGAAATCCTCCACTTGGGCGGGCTTCACAGCCCATGTACGTCTTTGGCGTGTAAAATCCGAATTTGAACTTGTGACTTCTCTTGGCTATACTCACTGTCGACAACTGCTGTGGAGTTACAATAAGTTTCGCACTTCTTGTCAAAGGGGAAAGCCTCAGTGGATGAACAGTGGCACTGCAGACTCCCCACTGCAGAGTGTAGGTAAAGATGGTAAAACGTCCCCGGCTTATGACAGATTATGACAGATTTAGCGAGGGGGGGAGGGGGGGGGGCTGTTTGGCTGGTGAAGTCGTAGAATTCGACCTAAACTCTGGCAAGTTTGAGGCGGAGTTAGGTATAGGCCGAAGCATATAATTGAAGTGTCAATAAAGTATAAAATCAGAGCCCCACCTTCTTGTACAGTGCTCACGGATTGAAACGCGATACTGCGAGCGCGTGGCCTGCGGTACATGCAGCGCCGCCCGTGGACACCCGTGGAAGCTAGGTGTTGCATTGTGGTATACCACGAGGGTGAGAGCGTTTTGACCGTAGGCTTGCTGCTTCCGGTTTACAATAAGCGGGGCTGTGGTTCCCCGCAAGGACAGCGGTGCGCTGCCAGCCTGGAGCGCAGGAGCGCGTTTGTGCGCCGGTGGTAGCCGCCCGGCGGTCCGCGCAGCCAATTTCGCGACATCGTCTGCTCGCGCGCTCTTGTTACGCATGCCCTTCCGATGCGACACAGATAATGTGCCTGCAAGCCACGGTCACGCTTATCTGAATAAAACGAGCGTCTGCACAAAGGAACAGCCAACTTTATTCCATGATATAAACTAAAAATAGAGGAGAGCCGACGAAGTACTAATGCACCGCACCACACGCGAACGTGCCTGCAAAGGCGTCTTTCCTTTTTTTAGTTTACATCCTGGAATAAAGTTTGCTGCTCCTTCCTGCAGACGCTCGTTTTATTCAGATAAGCGTGGCCGTGCACAACCTGAACATTACTGTGTCGCATCGGAAGGACACGCGTAACAAGAGCGCGCGCACACGATGTCGCGAAATCGGCTGCGCGCACAGCCGGGCACCGTCGGCGCACAAACGCGTTTCAGCACTCCGGGACTTAAAGGAGCCATTAAGAGAAAATACAACTTCGTTTAGTTTGAAAGAACTAGGATTCAGTATCTCACTCAGCTACATTACAGCCACAAAAGATGTTTTTTAACGAAAAAAAGCAAGAAGTACATAAAAACTTTCAAATTTTGCGCCACAGTGACGTGTTATGAGCAAGAATGACGTCATACGGGCCAACAATAAAACATAATTTTCAGTGCGTTAACTGCACGTTAGCATTGAAGTGATGCGGTCAAATGGAACTAGAGGCCCCATTACAGACGTCCGGTCTTGTGTCGTCGCGACAGGTCAGTTAGGGGGGCCGCCAATCGCACAAACAAGGTTCCGTGACGTCATAGAAAAGTTGCGGGAAATTGGCTAGGGGGTCGCGACTGCTTCACACGTTTTCTTTAATATCTCCGTTATTTGTGCGAAGATTGCGATGATATTGGTATCATTGTTATCGGGACTAAGCAGTCTTTCCAATAAATCCAACTTGTATTTTGTCTTCATGGCTCCTTTAAGCACTCCTAGAGTTCCTCTATATAGCTCCCCCAGGGAACTCTAAGCACTCCAGGCTCGCAGCGCCCCGCTGTCGCTGCGGGGAACCACAGTCCCGCTCATTGGCAATCGGAAGCAGTAAGCCTGCGGTCAACAAGCTCTCATCCTCGCGGTATACCACAATGCAACACCTAGCTTCCACGGGCGTCCACGGGCGGCGCTGCATGTACCGGCGGCCACGCGCTCGCAGTGTAGAGTTTCAATCCGTGAGCACTGTACATGAATAGTGCCTATTTATTAACATCCCGTATCACGACATTTAAAAACCGATATTTTTTCACGGTTGGAATCACTACCGCGCTAATTACCAGTGATTGGCAGTCTGAAGCTTTACCTGTGTGTATATCTACATCTGTCATTAAGCGCGATCCGTAATTACATGACACCTCGCTAACGGCGGGATGGGATGAACTTTCACGCCACCTCATACCAAAAGGCGTCGTTGCCTCTCAACAGGAACGCGTTGTTGTTTTCCATCACCATACAGGCGTATTTCTCAGAAAGGCGCATTTTTCTCAAAAGGGCCAAGGGTGATTGTTTCTGAGCTAAAGTTAAATTAACCAAAAATCACTGGCCCTGCTACTACCAGACGGAGGTGGCCGCTCCATCACATGGAGATGCTGTTGTGTATGGTTTTTTTGGCTCTCCGTCGTTTTACAAGGCCAAGATAAGGTATATAATAAAATGCCATTAGTAAAGACATTTTAATGAAATGGCCTGCGATCGCCAAGGGATGCGTGGAAGTGGAGACTAGCCCCTGGAAAAAAAGGCTTATATGCATTATCTAGCACTTCCCAATCGGGAGTTTCTATCTTTGTTGTTTGTTACGTAACCTTAACGCGGAAGTACCCATAACTCGTGGCTTCCTGAATCGGAAGCGCTAAACCAAAGCCAATTCCAACAGGCCTGCGAACAGAACAAAAAAAAAAAAACGCCCGCTAGGTGGCGAACGACGGGTTTCCGGTGGTCAACCAGCGACAGCCAACCAACGAGAGCAACAACCACCTGAAATTGCGGATTGTGCCTGCCATGGAATACCATTTTGTACGCAGGCCTACTACTCGAGATGGTGTTGGCTCAACCAGGAAAACGCGGCGACCACCCACCACTCTGGCGAGCAATGTGTACGCCGCGATTCGAGCCAGAGGGAGTTGCCAATACTATTGACTCTTGCTCCAGTTACTGGGAAGACGAGAAAAGAGGCTCTAGCGACCCCGGATAACGGCCGTGTGCTACGAAAGTGGCGTTGATCGGGGGTGTGTTATATAAATAGGAGCGAAAGCCGGCACGCGAGTATGCGGGGCTCGCGCCACCACTGCCGTATAAAAGCGCTGGCGGAAAGGTCCGCCGGGATGTAGATCGGAATCTCGCTGTCTGCTGCGGTCCCGGAAATGAGACAACCGTGCAAGAAAGCGACCTTTCTCGCCAGACCGTTATGTAATGGCAGAAGACTCTGCCGGCTTTACGAGCTGCAATCGCACTGCACGGGATAGTTCAAAATTACGTGGTTTAAAACTATGTTGCAAGGGCGCTGCGTGAAAATTATACGCGAGTCTGGGCGATGGGGTATGGGCGGTAACGTAATTGCGCTTTCAAATGCCACAAACATCGGGAAAAGGAAAAGCTTGATCGCAACGTTGCTGAGACGTTGTTATGATTTTCCGGAAGTTGTAAGTGCGCATGCGCGATGACGGTGCCTTGCACTCGCAACCGGTGTGGTATATGCAGAGGCAATGGGAATATACGGTGTCACCGTGCTGATCTTATGTAATGACGTATTTGAATCCTTTGAACGCAGAATTTAACCGAGTCTAAACACTGCAGGTGTGTACACAAGGCGTCTCCGCGAAAATCCGCTCTCAGAGAATCGCGATATGTAACTTAGCGCCTGTCTCGTCTACTCTGTTCTTCGTCCGTGTTTTTGTTGCGCTTCAAATCATGTAACTTAAAGTATCCTAAACGTACACACGGTTACCCTATGAGAAACCCGAACCCAGCGGCTTGTCCTCCCAATAGCCAGATCAACCAGGGTCACCTTCGCTCATACCAGATCCACGCAGAAGTGTTGTCGCTTGATAAGGACGTGTCCATAGCAGATGTGAGAAACACAGCCCCGCTACGTTAATTCCCTATAATTTCTTCTATTCTTTCGAGCCGCTGCAAGTTTTCCTTGCAAATGGAGGGAACAGTGCTGAGGGCTAGGTAAACTGCATTCATTATCCCTTCCCACAGTCGATTCATTAAACCATCCTGGCATCTTGCTTAATCTTAACATTAGTATAAGTTAACGGGACGGCAAAATTGACAGCAATTGAATAACTCATTCTACGTCCCGTTTTCCACGGTGTCTCCTCACATTCTAACAATGCTCCCCACCCGCTACCTATGCAGTATTTCATTTGTGTGAAGAGGCACCGAAAACTGAGGCACACTAGGTTGGAGGAATCTAAATATGCCAGCCTTTCCTTGAAAACAAACAATTTCCACACAATGGGAACTTGTAAACGGGATCATGGAAAGACATTTAGTAAAAAATTAACAAAGACAGAAAATATTTATGGCACGATCTGATGAAGATTCATTCAAGGTCTTCAGCATGGTCATTTGGTTCATTCGCGTCATTAAGCGGGCCCAAATAGATCTTGCGCGTTATTTTTAGTGTGTGTGCAGCCGGTTCAGCATAAATTCCTGCTTATGGATTTTTTTGGTGTTGTTTTGTGCTCTACCGCTGAGTGACATGTCACGGCGACCTTCAACGCGCTCCGCGCATCTTTCGCTGATAGAGTGAATAATTGATTGAACTTGTTGACTGACGGAAATTATCGAGATGATTTGCCCGAGTAAAGTGTCGTTCAATACACCTCTGTGTTCATGCGGTACCCTATGGGCATGTAACACTGTGTTAGGTTTTAAAGTACGCTCACATATTTCTTGTTGTCGTCCTTCCTGGTACTTGTTTATTTAAAAATCAATACTGGCATGTTTAATCATCACTTTGCACTGCAACTCTATACTTGCATTCCTAACAGAACTCCGATAATTGTTTTTACTGCTTGCATTGCGGTAAAAAAATGTTGCGCACTCTTTCTCTGTTTGTCCTAGTTTGCAACGAGTACATCATGGCCCTGCTTTCTGTATAATTTGTACTTACCTCATGTGTACAGGAGCCTCGGAAACTCATTCGGCTCGCTCGCCATCGCCCGGAGCCTCCCGTTCGCCCCGTTCGGCATCTTTCAAGGCGGCTAGTATTGCACGTGCGGCTGCGACGGACCGTTCACCCGCGCTGCGCCCCGCGGGCTGTTTCTAGAGCCCCCCTTTGACCCTACTGTGGCTGTGCCATTTGCCTTTCCGGGCGAGTGATCCCAGGCTCACGCTCCTACTTTCTTTTAGGGGCGAAGCCCCTTAGGGGCTCGGGCTGTCGGCTTGTCATGTCGTCGCCGTTTCATGTCGTCGTAGTACCATGTAGTCACGGTACTAAAACACCGCGACGCTCGTTTTCCAACGCCTCGCGTTAGAACGCTTCGGGCTTCAAAGGCACGAGACTTACAGCAAAGCTGTATACCTCTACCCCCCAACGGTTTCATCTCCGGGGGCAAAATCGCCAAGGCGCCAAGAATGCACTTATACACTGCATGCTTCGCCCCTCCCCAGATTTCACGTTAGGGGAGATGGTCTGGGAATTTTGATTAATAGGAAACTCTAAAGTGTCGATGGCTGCCTAGTTGTCATCAATCTTTTTTTGTTCCTAACGATTTCCTGCACCTTACAACGTGCGGGCCTAAAACGTAAGGGCCCAAGGCTTTTGCATTAAAATAACACGGCTACCGAGATGGATCACTCTTAATAGAAAAGGTCGTAAAAGGGTAGTAACGGCCGCATTTACTACCTCCTTACGAACCTTACTACCCCGCGGTACGGTACGTAGGCTCATCCTCTAGCAACTGCATGGTTAGGAAATTAACTGGGTGTAGGAAGCAGTATACAGTAGATTAAGGTCGTGCTTATGACTAGGTTGTACATGGCCAGTTAGTAAACGCATGTAGCTCAGAAGGGTGCTATCGCTATAAGACTTTACCAGTGAAGGTAGTGGTGCTTACGACCGGCTTTAGGTTAGCAACCCTGACTATTGCTACATTTACTACCTTCAGTTACCTTCAGTTCCATTAGTGAATGCCACAACTTTTTTTAAGAGTGATAAAAGAAGGCAGAAGACTAGAAGACTACAGTGTAAAACTACAGTGTGAAAAGTAAAAAAAAAAGAAATGTGTTGTGAGTAAACTATTATTTTTATGGCGGTGGCCGCAAATACAGCTTCTGATTTCACCAGCGTGCCTTCTGCAAGCAGGCACGCTCGTGGGTCAATGCTGGTCAAATCAAAAGCTGTATTGCTTACTTTTATTGACCTTACCACACACCACCGCCTACAGCGGCCAGAACTACCTCCCCCTCAAACGTCTCTCCCTCCACCCTTAGAGAGATTATTTCGACAATTATGAACCCATTCCCTCCGCACCAGACACGTCCTCCACCACATCTATCCCACATTATATCCCCAGCCAAACTGCCCGACATGTGGCACGGCTTGGCCCGGCATGGCTCGAGATACCACGCCACATGCCATTTAGGAATGCCCTTTTTACCCCCGCTCCGTTTACCAAACCCTCCCACTACCTGGCTGGAGATGACCGGGAGCTCACCACTAGGGCTCAAGATTACCTGGCGTGCCTTCCTCACCTAAGGGACACTCGCTATATCGGACTGAGCCTCGCCAAAAATAGAAGTCTCCCTCTCTCTCTTTCTCTCTAAGCGGCGTGCCTGCTAAACAGCGCGCTTAGTTGCCGGCGTGCCTGCATGCCGGGCTCTAGTAACGGTTCTCCTAGGATTCGCAGCAGTTAACACGGGCTTGAAAGAATCGTTGACGGAACACTATACGGTAACCAAACGGTCTCCAAAACGATTCCCTGCCCAAGACGGAGCACTCTAAGGCAATTCACGGAGTCTCTGGGTCATCGCAATGGAGAACGCAACGCGTCGCCCGAAAGTATCGAGAAAGTTCGATAAAGTTGCCCAAAAGCAGCGCGGCACTGCTGTCACCGTTCTTGATTTACTATGACAGGGTGCTGCAAATCTGCGCTCAGTTTTTATGACTATACACACCGGGAAGGGAATGTAGAGGAATGGGGACAGAGAGAGCAAACGCTTATTGTGAGCAAAAGCCGTGCCTAGGTTCCAGAGAGAACCTCGGCCTTAGCTGAATTTAGTACAATAAAATATCTTAGCTGTCGGAAATAAGCAGAAATATCAAAGAAATTATGTAGAGATCAAGCTCCGGTCGTCTTGTTGTGAAAATGTCAAGTGCAAAATCCAACCACGCCGCCTCTAATTAAAAAAAAAGAAGCAAAGAACTCGGTGCTGCTTGAATTCAGAGACATGAAATAGGAAGGTATGTCATACGAAATGGATTATCCTGTTGAGACGCGCTGCGTAGTTGGCCTTTCGTGAATATTTGCTACTCGAGAATTTTTTTTTTTGCAAGGTGACGGACCCCCTCCAGCTCCTCGATGTGCTAAATTGTTCTCCCAAAAATGAACAACTTTTTTTCTCCCTAAAGGATATTATATTATTGTGGTGTGAATTAAAGTACGCGGGGCGACAATTGTTAAATTCCTAAGGTCATATTTGGTACAAGCTTTTGAAACCTGAAATTAGTCAGAAGTCATAAAAAAAGTTTCGCGAAACTTTTCATCTTTGCAAATTTTCATGTCATTCTGTATGTACGATTAGATTTAACAAATCCTGTATGCACGAATGGTTGTAGATCTGATGAAGCTTATTTTCTTGCGAACACGCAATGTTTGTGAACGAGCATCTCTAGATTACATGGGGAGGTTTCAATCTCCCTTATCATTCCTTTCGTACTGGAGCTCGCTTTGCATGTAATTACTTTCGTCCCTGATACCGCATCTCAACGCGAAGAACATGGCGCAGAAAATGACCGGGTCCGCATACAAGCAGCCAATTGCCTGGGGAGAAAGGCATGGTGGGAGGGGCTGGTGTAGCTTCCCTGCCAACAAACTTTGACGATTTGAGAACACCAGAAATTTCGGCTAGTTCTTCACGCATTCTGGCAGGCGCTACGTGTCCGTTAAACGAAATCGAGAAAACAGCAGCCTGCGCGCACGAAGAAGGGGAACGCCGTTTTGGCCTTTCTCCGACAGACCGCCGTTTTCCCACCGCCCTCCGAGTCAGAAGTATTACTCATACTACTGTGATAGAGCTTTCTTGGCTGCGTTACACTATTTATTTCATATTGCGTTCAATTCCTTCTGCACGCCGCCACCTTTCCTTTCAATAGAATTGAGAAATTAAAAAATAAAGGTTTTTTCTACTGCAGAATTTCATACAGCGCTTTTTGAAATCCTTTATTCCCAGCTCTTCTAATTTTCCTTCTGTTTTTTTAGCTGACGCAATGGGAAAATACTTTGTAGCCACTGTTAGGCGTATTTCAAAAATCGTCAAAGGAACGCGCTAAACTTCTTACACCCGTTTTGGCCGAAAAGGGTGTAACAATCTTGTCCCATGGCGAGCACCTTTAATAGGTGTTTTGGGTAAAAAAGGGTGCAATGATGAAAAAAGGTTGTTCGTGTGAACACCCTAAAAAAAGGTGGAAGGTTGCTCAACACCCTTAAATAAGGGTGTAGGCAGCGGAGCCACGCGTGAGAGCGCTGCATGACATATAGACACATTCAACACACTCAAGTCACACTTTACCATCAAATTAATTAAGCAAGGAAACCAACGGGATGCATGCGGACAGTGAGTACAGCACATACTTATTTAGAAATGCATCTGCTTTTGCTTTTATAGCCAGCAGAGGAAAGTCCTCCGATAGAGTCGGCGGCCTTGTCGCAAAAATAAGATATTTTAGCGAGTAATTCCGGAATTATGCATTGTAATGTGAGCATATACAAATCAGCATGCGGATTTGCAAAAAATTTTTAATCGCGAGGTAGTGATTATGTTCAATAAGTCATTTTATTTTATTAAATACCAAACAAATATTTCCCGCCATCTCAACACCCTTCAAGAAGGGTGTTCATTATTTCAACACCCTTTTCCCCCAAAGGGTGTAAAGCTACCAATTAGGGTGTTGGAAACTAAGCAAAAGAGTGTAAAGAAAAAGGGTGTAAGCAAACGTGTAAGAAAAGACCGCCAACACAGAAAACGGGAGCAAGAGACCTCCAACTTCGGAGGTATTTCATTTCATACCCGTTTACACGTGTGGACAGAACATTTTCTACAATCGGAGTATTTTTTGTACCTCACGATGTTTCACAGAATATAAATTGGCATAATTTATTACAAGTGAAGCTGTTTAAGCTTGAACTAGGTTCGGTGGCGTTAACAAAAAAAGACAGAAAGGGAACTGCGCTTTCTGTAAAGGGTGCACCACCGCAGATACGGTATTATGACAGTGAAGCCGGCTTTGGAGCCTGTTCGAGTGCGATCACAGAAGGCCCAAGCGTATTCGCCCCTCTTACTATACTATTTCAAAGGTAGTAGTCTTTTGGGGATTCTAAAAGGCAAAATAATCGCGGCTTGCAATGGTGGTGCAAGGCTGGAGAAAGAGCATAGCTGGGGTTGTCCTTGTTTGTTTACCCCTTGGATACGCTGTCAGTGTGGGGGACACGCTGGGATAGCCTTGTAAAATCTTTTTAAACTTGGCCTCACCCCTCAGCGTTTATCCTAGCTTAGCAAGAACATCGCAAAACCTAACAAACGTAGCAAATCTTAGCAACGCCGGAATAAACGAGGTCGACCGCAGCTCCACTGTTCTTTTTTTGCAACTGCACACCTATTTCAACCGTTTCTACACCCTACAGACAGCCAAGCGTGTTGCAGTAGGTCAACTACCTTTTCGCCACACAACTATAGTCTGTTTTTTTCTTTTTCAATTTAAAGGTTCAAATTGACATTTCACGCGCCAAAGCCACATTTGGGGCATGGGGCGCACCGTATATGCCAAGGAGCGATCATTGCTCACAAATATTTTTTTTTTTTGCTTCCGGACACTTCTTACGAGTAGACGAGGGTATGAGGGCATATATTGTTCTGTACTGTGCAATTATACATGCATGCATGGCCTCATTCAGTGAGCAGCTGAACACCCTTTCCATACCCTTTCAACACCCTAAGAAACACCAGGGGTATTGAAATTAATCCACACCCTTTTCTTCACACAAAAAAGGGTGTAGAGCTAGGAAAAGTGTGTTGAGATTAAAAGAAAAGAGTTTGATGGGCTCCCAACACCCTTTTTCCTCTTACACTACACCTTTTTTCGCCAAAAATGGGGTAAAAAAGTTTAGTGTGAACAGCATGACCAGGTGTCTAACGTGACTTCAATGAGGGCTTATCGCAATATTGCAGAAGTGACTTAGCCTTACGTCAGCGATATTTTTGAAATCGGAAAGAAGGAAGAGGTGGACAAAGCGAAACGAAATCTAGGGAGGTTAACCAGGCCCAAAGCCATCTTTTTGCACACAAGCTCACACTAACGCGTAAGACATGAGGGTAGCGAAGCTGTACGCAACCTTCACGACCATCACGACGGTTTAAGTCCACGATTGCAGCTGATTTGCTTGTTATTCGCTGCCGCAGCGCACTTTACTCCATCATTGGTGTTATAAGTGTGAGCTTCCTGCATTTTTTGAAGTGATAATCTGGGCATTATAGCCCAGATCAAAAAAAATATTGCTCTTCCTCTGTTACCAAGAGAGGCCAAAAGCATGAAATGCTACATATAGTTGTGGAAGTCGTAGCACGACATTACTCCGTGTAAGTGTAGTCCCAAGCACTAATTCAGTGAGTGTGGCGAACAGGTTCTCGTGTTTCGCGCTGCTTGTCTCCGCTTCGCATTCGATCCCCTCGCTGGGTGGCGGCGTTCTTCTTCCGTCATGGCCTTCCCGTCCAGAAGGCCGCTGTGCTGCATGCACCTCTAAGGACGCAAGTCTGAGCCGCCTTGGCCGGTCGTTCTCCGCCGCCGCTTTGGCCTTCCACGCTGCACGATCCCGCGCCAGTTTGTCGGCCTCGTCCTCGACACTCGCGCTTTCGTTGGCCTTCCTCCGCCGCTGCCGATTTCCTTACCGATAATGCCTCCAGCTATGATGCACACGTGACGCAAATCGGCCGCCACCCGGCGCATGCATACGCGCGCGCATTGCGTGCGTGCTTGCTGGCAGTTTAGAGTTCGGTTTCGATTGGATCTCGCGAGCACTGGAGGGCAACGCCGGCGGTGCAAGCGCAGTTGCGGAAACATTTCGTTCCTTTAACGGGAGCTCAAAATTTACACTTATTACATAATAATCACACTATTGGCCTTCAGGCACTCGATAGGCGAGGCTGGAGATCTTTGGGAGATGCCTTCGTCTTGCAGTGCATACAACCAGGCTTAAGATAAAGATGAAGATAAATAACAGTGCCCGACTGACGCCATGTTGGTTTTTTTACTTTTCCCGAGTTTCCTTCTTTCTCTTCTGATATTCACCCTTACCTTGCATCTTACGATCCTCTGATCGCTTCTCCGAATCTCAGTTAGCACCTCTACGTCCTGCACAATACCTGTGTTGCCACTTAAAATGAAGTCAATTTCGTTGTTTGTTGTACCATCGAGACTTTCCAATGTCCATTTCCTATTCTTTAGTTTATAGAAAAATGTGTTCATCAACCGCAGCTTATTTCTCTCTGCAAATCCCACCAATGTATCTCCTCGACTGTTGCGATTGTCTATTCCAAAGGTTCCCTCTGACATTCCTCTCGTTTGCTCCTTACCAAATCTTGCGTTAAAGTCTCCCATCAGAATCATGTACTGTGTTGTACCCTGCTTCAGTGCTGGTTCCACGTCCTCATATAAAATGTCTACGGCTTTATCACCGTATACTGCTGGTTGTTGGCGTATAGTCCTGTACTAGTCTTTAACATGTATCGCTTCCTTAGCTTGATCACAACGTCTGCGACTCTTTCGTAATGCTAAAGAATTCTTCCACGCTTCCTCCTATTTCTCTACATATTAAAAATGCCACCCCGTGTTCTTTCTTCTCTCGGAGCCCTCTGTAGCAAACAAACAAACAAACAAACAAACAAAAAAACTGCCCTCTAGTCAGCTTTATGAAGCTTTCTCCTGTTCTCCTAACTTCGCCTAACCCAATGACATCCCACCGATTGTCCGAGACCTCTTCTAGCAGTACAGCTAAGCTTCCCTCGCTTGACAGGGTTCGTGCGCTGAACGTTTCCGGGGTCAAGTTCCAAAGGAGGCCTGTCGAACCAACACCGCAGCCGTGCTAAAAGTATTAAAAGACCAGGTAATAGAAGAGAGCTACATAAGACTTCTAGACGACATATTTAAGTGATCTACGGGTAGGGTAACACTTCACAAGCAAACCGATAAATTCCTAATCCGAAAGGGAGCAAGAAAGGGAGATGCCATCTCGCCAAAACTGTTCACAGCATGTCTGGAGGGGGTACTCGGAAAGCTTGACTGGGAAAACACAGGATTAAGGATAAACGGGGAATATTCGATCCATTTGAGGTTTGCGGACGACATAGTCTAGCTGAGTGAGACTGCAGAACACCTGCAAACGATGCTTGAGGAACTACAATCAGAAAGCAAGGCCGTGGGGCTAAAAATAAATACGAATAAATCTAAAGTAATCAGTAATACGCATGCACAGAGAACCGAAACACAGAGAACCGAAAGAGAGATAACGGTGCAGAGAACCCTGTATATAGAGAAGCTTCGGTTACCGACGTCGGCGTGATCATCTGTGCCGCCATGCTCGAACTGCCGCAAGAGTCTGTTTCAATGCTGTACATATGTTTACCCCATAAATCTGCCGCTGCTGTCACTGTGTTCAGTCTCTTTTTATCTTTTTTTTCGCCATGGGTGGATATTAAAAATTGAGAAAATCGCAGTGATGGGTTGTTTCTTCTGTCTAGGCGCTGTACAGGCCTGCCTAGCTTCGTCCTAGAGTGTATACACAGCTTACACGACGGCCGCACGTCCTGAAGAAAGCACAAGAGAAGAAAGTGAAAGCGGCCGCGGAACACTGGAGCCGCGTCGCATTACGTGCTGCGCCCTGCAGAATGCCCTTCGGGGCCCACACTGTACGGCGGTATTTTTCCAGAACGGGGCACGTTATCCTCCATTGCTATTCCAGGCCGCCAACGATGGCCGATGTCCGCAGCCGGCCGAATGCCGCACCAAATCGCCCCGTTTTCGACCGCGCCTTTGGACAAGAAAAGAACACGTGTTCATGGACGGCGTGCTCGTTATGTCACCGGCCGTTTTCTTGTCGCACGGCAGTTATGGCCTACATTGAATTACAGTGGGTAATTCGTCGTTTAACCTGCCGATACCCATCTCTACTTAATAGAGCGCTAAATTGTTTGAGGAAGTGCGGTTCGCTTTCGGAACTACGGAAGTGTAAACGATTCTGCGTCGGGTACCGCCCCATTCGGCCATCAAAATAGATGTAGCGACTGGCCGGGCCCCAGCGTACGCGGCAAGCGGCATAAACATTAACAAGGCGTCATAATCTGGTGAAGGAGAAATCGTTTCTTAGTCCCCTGTCAAGATTAATGGTAGTCGAATCAAAATACAAAAAAATACGAGGAGGAGGAGGAATAAACGTCAATTCATTTCTAGATTTAGATCAGCTTGGTGGGCCCCTTAGTCCACGTAGTCACTTGCTTTCGCTGCTCGGGTTGCCCGCTGGATGAGGCTTCGCTGCTGCTGCAGGCCGAACTGATAGGTGAAAATTAAAAAAAAGAAGTGCGTGTTTAAGTTCTGGGCCGACCGAAAGACCTCTTGCTTGTCGAAACGGATAGCAGAGGGAACAGAAGAAAAGGGGCATTTCTAAGTGGAAAACAAAAATAGTGGGGGACGGCCTACTTGGAAGAACTGATGGGATAATTGATTTCAAACCTGCGCGCAAGATGGCACTTTATCACGGAGATTAGAATGCTGTTTACTGTATTTCTGCGCTCTGTGGCAGGATGCATAGTACGTGAGCCAGTTGGGACTTTGTTGAATGGAAGGCTCTGCACACACCGTCGTTACATTGCGGCGAATGCTTGCAGTTGTGGACCGGGCTTCATAGATACAAAGATTGTTTCCAGATATCACGATCGCGTGACGTGAGACAGTCGAGGTTTTTAACATACGAATCACGGACACGCAGTGCGTTACTCCCCCTTCGTTAAGTATTTCTAACGAAGAGGTGACTCTCCAGAGGAAAAGAGGGCAAGGAAATTGAGACGCCAACTTCTTGTTGTTTTACCTCTTACAGGATCAATGCAGAGGTGCGGTGGCGTTTTCTAGACAGGGCGGGGCTTGTATGTGGTACTTCTTGAGGAGAAAATTTTCAGTTGATCGTAAGAGCCGGTCCTGTTTCCGGGCTTGTCCGTGTTTCTAGGTCGCGCTCCATTTTCCTATTGTGCCTCCAAGCCAACTAGACCAGCTCTCTATTCCACTGTAACTTCTCCTGCTGTGTAGCCGGCCATTATCTCGCGTACCACTCACGCGTTTGCCGTTCACACTCGTTTGCAGCACGGGGATAGCAAGGCACCACAGATACCCAAATGACCAGCGGTTCAGGGGTCGATGTTTCAGCGCTGTCAACGTGTTCTTCTTTATTCTTTTTCTGCGGTATGAAACAGCGCCAGGAGAAGGTATAGCCTGGCCTGAGCAGAGACCAGTGAATAAGTTTGTAGCAATACGCATACAGTCGACGTCGACACCATTCGCCTTCGGGTAACTAAATGTTCTTGCTTGGTCAACATTGTTAAGGCCCGCCGTTAGAGGACGTACCTCTCGTTGTCAATAATTGCATTTCACTGAATCACTGTATTGGGTCTTGATAACAACCAGGACGCAGTAAATATTAGACCTTATTATAATTTAATTTTCGACCCTTCTATTAAAAGACCACTATATGCAATATTTTCTATAACAGTTCCGTATTTAAATAAATAAAAACGTTTTTTGCTGACCGTGAGCAATCAAGATAATTATCACGTGTATCGTGCCGTCTTCAGCATGCGCTGTCCCACGGCCCACAAGAATAGTTGTGTGAGCTGTGACGTTATGGCCTACCCCCCCCCCCCCCCCCCCCTCAAAAAAAAAAAAAAAAAAGGCGAGTCTGTTTTGCCGCATCGCACCTAATGGACCAATTTCTGCATTGAAAGAAGCAACTCTGAAAAATAGCTAGGCCAGACACAAGATTGGAATAAAAATGTGATCTTCGCTGTGACATCGCTCAAAGCAAAACGTCATGCTAATATTGCGAAATGTCCCAGCGCAGAACACATTCCTCCAATCAGATGGTATGCTGGGCCTCATTATTGATCTACTCGGCTAGTTTTACAGCAGTGATGTGCAGTCTAAGGGTGTTGTGGGAATATATGCACGCGGGTGTCAACGAAAGGTATAGGGGAGCGTGGCAAGCGTTGCCACATGGTTAAATTCGGCACCAGATAATGAAAATCTGGTGTAACTTGGGGGTGCTAAGGTATCTGTGCGGCTACACAAGACAATGTCTGCTGAAAAGTGTTGAGAAGTGTATCACTGCTTATAACCATGGTTTTCGTACCCTGAATGCGAGCTTTTCCAGCTCCTAAGCACCAAGAAGGACTCACAATACAGGACTATGCGTGTTTTAATGGGCTTGATAAGAATGTTTTGGCTTTTACCACCTCTTGAAAGTAATTAAAAGTGAAATGGGACATTTTTTATGTGAAACAAACCACAATGACTAATATCCTTAGAAAAGTTTTCACGCAGGGCGTCCCCCTAGCGTTTCATAACTTGTATGGTATGGAATGTTATTGTACAGCAAGCAGTAAAATGTTTAATGCTGGCGTATTAAGTTGAGATAAATATACGTTGCACCATGCTGTTTTTTTGAATAACACGGTAGGAAAAAAATACAGGCAAAAAATTGAATGCGCGGTAATTGTCCGTGCGAGCATGCAGATAGAAAATGAAGTGTTCTTTTATCTCGCACTGTGACAGATATGAATAAGAATTGTTATTTCGCTTCGTTAAAACCTATTTTACTATCATCAAAGTCACCCCCTCCACGACGGGGTGGACAAAAGCAGAAAAACACCATCTTAAACGCTATACTTCGCCAAATTGCATGCGCAGAAAAGATGTAGGAGCCAGAAAAAAGTTAGTACGGCCGTATTTCAGTCCTGGAGAAACCTGGTGAAATTTTGACCAGGAACTCGTGTTGCAGCCTCTTTTTAATCTGGCAACGCTGAACTTGGCATTAAAGATGTTTAGTTGCTTCTTAGTTTGGGTGCTTTATCTACTATGCCAAAGAACGAGAAAGGGGTGTGTTTGACGTTGCCTGTATGTTGCAGTATCCCTTTTAATGTGAGGCCTTCTTAGGCGACTTCACACGCTTTGCGGTGTCTGGTTCGCTAGCTGGCTGGCTGGCTGGCTGGCTGTGAGACTATCTAGTCTTACGCCCAGGCAACACTGGCTTGCCTGTAAAGGTTAGAGCACAGCACAGGGGGTAGCATGGCGGGGAAGAAAATGATAATAGTAACGCCAAGCATGTTCCCCGCAGAAGAACGGAAAGTTGGGCTAGTTGGTATGTGTTCATCTTGGTGGAAAACAAAAGCGTTCAAAAAACAGGGACGAAGGAAGACGTAGACAGCACGACGCTTACTCGCAACTACTCGTTTATTGAAAAACATACACATATATACCATCCAGAGTACACGTGGTAGGATTCCCTCCCCCGTTATACACATCATTGCAAGACTTAACAGCGGCCGAGGCACATGCGGCAGAAAAAGATAAAACACACGCCAAACATATAGTACCCAAAAACCTGAAACAGCGTCACAACCTTACATAAACCAAAGCATTAGTTCCGCAACGTGTGACACATATAGCAGTATTCCTTGTCGGTCAAAGTGAGGGAGGAGGCGCTGACACATCGTTCGCCACACCTTTTAATGTGGAATGATTCTATAACTTCTCTGGTGGTTTTGTCCCGAAATGTTGATAAAACTGAAGCCTCGCAAAAAATTGGTGTACAACCACACGCAGAACAGTGTTTCACCAGGTTAGAGCCATCCTTCGACTTTAATGAACTTCGATGCTCTTGTAGGCGTATATTCAAACACCGCCCAGTCTGGCCCACGTAGATATGGCCACAATTCAACGGTAAGCAATAAACAACACACTTTGCACAACGAACAAAGGGGGAGGGGGGGGGGGGGGGTTGTGCTCTACTCCACAATTTTGTTTTCTTGGGCATTTTTTACTATTTGATAACAACCTATCTACTTTGCCACACACACTGTTCAGTTTATTCGGAGCCGAGAAAACCACTCTGACATCATACCTATTGGCAACATTCTTTAACCCATGCGCCAACTTATGCACATAGGGAATGACTGCCTGTTTTGTGGGCTGTTTTTCGCTGTCCTTTTCCATGGTCGCCCAATTAGACTTCACACACTTTATTAACTTGTGAACAACTTTCCGCACGACGGACTCTTGAAAACCAGCCTTTTTTAGACTCTCTAGTTGATTATGAAAACTTGTGAATACTTTATCAGAACAAGATTTTGTAATGGCTGAACGCAGACAAGAAGCAGCAATTCCCATCTTTACTACCTTTGAGTGCCCAGAGTTGAAGTTTAATATGGGCTTTTTTGAGTGCGGGGCGTACGCCCAGCAAAGTGGTTTTCTTCACGAAAAATCCTTCAGTCTAAGAACTGTAGTTTATTATATTTCGGTTCATTTCTCTTACTGAACTTTACAGTAGAGCCTCTGATGTAATAACGAATAATTACTTCAGATTTAAAAACTTCGTAGACGAATTCTACCCGTGATTTTATCTTTCTTGCACGCGCAATCTATGGCTTTGTTAGGGAAAGTCACAGTTCGTATTCTGCATCACACAATTTTCTCTGTACAGTTCTGGCCGTCAGCGAATGGCGTTGCGGCTACACTGTGACTGCTGCTAGCAACCAAATGACGCGTTTGGAGCGCAGGAGACGGGTAGGAGCACTTCGTGACCGAAAGTCATGCATATACCTGGACTGCCCACTTTCGCAGCCTTCATAGCAGAGTGTTTGTAGCAGTCTTTATCTCAGCCTGCTTAAGACGGACTAACGTATAATTAGCCCGAGCTAGGCCTGGTGAACAACGGTGCCTCACGCTTTGCAAACAGTGGGACATGTTAAGCAGGATTTAGCTCGGCAGCTGCACTCTGCAATGCGAAGGGGGGAGGGGGCGTTAGCGAGTTCGCGCCCTACTATCGTGTTCCCCGCCACCAGAAGAGGCTTTGCGGGAAAGGCAGACCCGGAAGCGTAATCAGACGGACCGAGCGCCGAGGCGGCGTCAAAATTCCTCGCTTCCAGTTGTATACTGCAAAGGAGCGGCCAGTCATTAAGCGGCCGGCGCCCACCCGTGCAGTGGCCTCGGCTGGGGGCAGAAGCTGGGCCCTGACGCCCGTCGCAACTGTGCATACAGTGAAGCAAACGCGAGAGTCGCTTGCGCCGCGCCTGGGCGTGGTGACAGAGCGGACGACGAAAGATGCGCCACAGGCGGCGGAAGGCACGCCTTTGAAAACTTTTGACAATTTCAAGCACGATGATGGTGTTTTTTTTTAACAGAGTGGAAAACGCACTTAGCGTGTCTCATGGGACTAAAGATACGTTTTGCCAGAAAAATTAGTTGGTTGCTGGAAGTAAAAGAACAACAGAAGATGGGGCAGAAATATGCGTTGTCTAAATAACCGCGAGAAACCAACTCCTAATGATAAAAAAAAGGTTTCTTCCAAGAAAAATGGAAATGAGCAACAAACGGAAACTGGGCGCAAAGCCATCACACGATTTTTTATGCATAAAATCAGCATGTATAGAGTAAAAAATACATGCGAAAATAAAATAATGCATCAAGAGAGTAGCTGCTCATCTGCATTATAAACAGGAACGAGCGATAAGTCTATGGGTGAAACTTTAATTGCATTGTAATTCTGAACACAGCTACTCCCTAATGTTCAAAATTACCCCGTAAATAACGATCAGCGCTTTTTTCTTAAAAATTTCGCTAATGCTATGAAGAACATCCACGTCATAATCTGGTGTGCCTACAACCATTTCCTCTCCTCTTCTTCCCGAGCGATGGGAGAGCCTCACCACCAGCGCTGACCTGGGTGCCCGGCAACTAATCGCCTCAAGGGCGGAGATCACCAAATCGTCTCATGGGATCCTGGGCTGAGAAACCGCCCTCATTTCTCTGTTATATATAGTTCTCTACTACCACTATTCCCGTCCAAGCTAGGCTTAAACACTCTCAATGTCATTACATCTAAGCAAACTAATAAAAAAACACTAACCACCGGCTTTACAATCATCGCAACCGTGTGCACCCAACCACACTTACCGCGCTATCAAAAACACGAGTTGTAACCTGACAAACTTCATTTTAAACCACAGAAAAGCACTTAACACGCGCGAAGCTAGCTCCGCTTGCTGAACCACTATCTGAACGGAAATTCAAAAACACGAGTTGCAACCTGACAAATTTCATTTTAAACCACGGAAAAGTTTCTTTGTGTTACCTGATGGTCTGTATCAGGAAAAGACACTGGCAGCTGTACAGAAGAACTTTAAAAAGGAAAACATTAATCTGGCAGAAAGAAAACTGCACGCCTTGTCCCTATTTGAAGAGATGAATCTGGAACGTGTAGCCCAGTCTGTTAAAAAAGCCCCGAAACTGCATCTTGAGATGTTCTGCACTGCAAAAACACACAAAACCGACATTCCCTTCCGGGCTGTGGTGTCTGAGAGGGCCACCTGGCAGATTCATGTTTCCACATACTTACAAGGCTGCCTCTCGTCCTTAAAACTTGCCCAACCTTTCCTTGTAAAAAACTCTGAAACAATTATAGAATATCTAAAGAACGAAGAAGTTGCAAATATAGGGGCTTTCAGCTTTGATGTTGAAGACATGTACTACTCTCTGCCTCAGAAACATCTTTTGGCTGCAGTAGAAGAGTGTATTAAGGTTGACAATGACGAATTGGCCTTTCGAAACAGTAATGGAATCACCGTAGAGTCCTTTCTTGAACTGCTTTCGTTCTATTTGAACTCTACGTATGTCGGTTACAACGATGATGTGTTCTTGCAGAAATCTGGTGTATGCATCGGTTCAAAGGTAGCTCCCATATTAAGTGACATTTTTCTTAGTAAAGTTGATCGTGCATTGGATGAAAGTCTGTCGGGGATGGTGAAAAACGTTTTCAGGTATGTAGACGGCTACTTAGTGACTGTCGAAAGGCGTGATATTTTCCACAGAACTGTGGATGTCTTGAAGGTTTTTTAAAGAGAAGGGGATGGGCCTTAAGTTCACCTTTGAAGCCATAAAAACTCCTGTATGCAATTTCTGGACCTTTCATTAAAATTCGGAACAAACCACGTTTGCTGGAAATTTGCACCCAGGTCTGTAATACCCTTGCTGAACTACAATTCGGTCCACAGTAAGATTGTTAAAAACTCTATAGCTTTTTCCAGCATTCGGTCAGCACTGTCGAAATCGTGCGTACACTCAATGGACGCAAGTTTCCAAGAACAGGTAAAAAAGCTAAAAGAAGCTGGTTTTCCAACTAGTGCGCTGGCGTCAGCATGCAAAAAGCTTGTAAGAATGACAAAAGGCTGCGACAAGCATAGCGCACAAAAAGAAGTAGATCAACAAAAAAAGTTCGCTGTAGTTCCGTACATTCACCGTACCCCTCACAGATTAAGAAAAGTTGCTTCCGGATATGGGGTGCAGGTTGCCATATCAGCACCAAATAAACTAGGTAAAGTCTGTGCCATAGTAGACAGAAAGAAACGAGACACAAATTCAGATAGTCCACACATTTGCACTGTCAACCACAAGAACAAGTATACATCCCGTGTAGTGTTGGTGTTGTTTATAAAAAAATACCTTTGTCTTGTGGTCATGTTTACGTTAGCCAAACGGGCCGTTGTGTAAATGTGCGTTTGAGAGAGCACTTCAATTCTTTACCCGCCGCGGTGGCTCAGTGGCTAAGGCGTTGCGCTGCTGAGCACGAGGTCGCGGGTTCGATTCCCGGCCGCGGCGGCCGCTTTTGTGATGGAGGCGAAAAGCAAAAATGCCCGTGTGTACGAGATTTCGCCGCACGTTAAAGATCCCCAGGTGGTCAAAATTAATCCGGAGCCCTCCACTACGGCGCGCCTCATCGCCTGCGCTGCGTCGGCGCGTTAAACCCCACAATCAATCAATCAAACTTCAATTCTTTGAAAGGCACACCTACATCTCATTTGTCTGATTCCTGTCGTTCGTGTTCTACGCGCTCATGTCAGCCCCAATTTGAAAAAAAAAACGGTCTTACTGTTCCGTCAATCTAATCAGCTAAAGCGCGAAATAATAGAGGCGTTCTATATAAACAGGCTTGGTGACGAGTGCATTAGTCAGGCATCTGTTACTTTACATGCTAAAGAAGTGGCTTATCTTGCTTGTGGTTGACATTATGAAAGAGCAAACTAGCTTCTCCCCTTTTTTATCGCTATCAGTGTTGGTATGGCACACATGTTAGCGCATACGTCGTTTCAATGTTTTTTATGTATACATGTCTTTCCGGTCAAATAAAATTTTCAGTTGATAGTCAGCGCTCGTCCTGTGTGGTTCCTTTACTCGTGTATTTCGTCCTACCGCGCTGTTTTTACATCATGTCGACCAACCAACTCGCCCAACTTTCCATCCTGCACAGAAAAGCACTTGACACGCGCGAAGCTAACTCCGCTTGCTGAACCACTATCCGAACGGAAATTCCAAAACACGAGTTGTAACCTGACAAATTACATTTTAAACCCCACAAAAGTACTTGGCACGCGCGAAGCTAACTCCGCTTGCTGAACCACTATCTGAACCGAAATCTGTACCTCCATTGCATTTTTCATGGGAGAAACGAGAGGGGAGGGGGGGGGGGAGCATGGGGGTTGGGAGAGGGAGAGAGCAGAGGGAGTTACGGGCCAGGGTGGCCGAAAACAACCGCCTTTCGGCGTAACTGGCGGCGAAGGAAAGAAATACGCGGCCAATTTTAAGGGGCACAAAACCCTAGACGGCCCCCATTGGGCGAAACGCCGTTGTGTTGTATCCGGTACGGAAAATGAGTGCTGCTGCAAAGAATAATGAAGAGAAGACACATGTGAGATGGCATAATAATTAAACCCCAGTCTCCAGAGCAGAATCTGAGCGCATTTCAACCGCGCCACCTCCGTACGTTGCCAGTGGCGAAACAAAAGTTAGCTTACTGCTGACCGCGTGACAGGTGCACGTGGCGACACGTGAGTAGGGCAGATGCATCACAGCAACGCAGAACTCTGATTATGGAAGAGGGGTGGCATGATGAGCACCAGTTTGCCTGTTGATGTAATTCGCAATTAAATGGGCCATGAAGACAAAATACAAGTTTGTTTTATTCGAAAGATTAGGTGTTTTTAGTGCCCCCAGCCCATGCTGGTTTCCGGCAGCAAAGGTTGCTTACTTTAGTGAGAAATAAAGCATTTTAAGCCATAATTTTAATTTTCTCGATAAATCCTGTGTTTCTGGGCGTCAGCCATGACGTATTCAGAAAATTTTTGAGCTAGGTTTACGTAAAAAGTTGTCAGTATGATTCTAACGAGGTAATCTTTCGAATGAACCAAACTTGTGTTCTGTTTGCATTGCTCCCCTTTGGAGAAAAAAAAACGAAAGGGAAGAAAGATATGCGTACAAAGCAGGAAAGAAGGCTGCCCAAGTAATTCGCCCCGAAAGACGGATAAACGAAAGCGAAGGGAGAGATGCAGATGCGATGTCGCAGTAACGAAGTGTTTAATAAGTATCGACAGACTTTCGCCTTTACAGCACGTGCAGACGTAAGTGTCTGAGAATTCTTTTTTTTCCTTGGATGATAATCAGGAAGGCCGTGCATGATCCATGAGATAAGGAGGCGCTTCGACCATTTAGCGACCTTCGTGTTCCTTTACACCGTAATTTCTGCGGCTCACACTGTTTATCACGCGGAGAATCTGGCTAGCTTATGCAGTGGCTGTTTTCGTAACAGGAAAGCGATAAGAAGTCGCTTTGTCGGCAGCGGTTATGCAGTGATGACGTCGTCAAGGCATCTGTGGTGCTCTTTGAAGGTCATGCCGAAGGGTTTTTGACACCTAGGTTAAACCCAGTTGAGCAACAGTGGATGGAGTTCGTCGGCCTATCTGAGAACTAAGTTGAGAAATGTAATATTTGGTTTTTGAAACTATTTACTTTCTTATGTAGGTGAACAGTTTCAAGAACGAAATTAATTTATTCCACGATGCAGCAGCCCGGTACCTCATTCATCCCCATTTCCTTAAGTGAATTTAACCCTTGAAAGGAGTGTTTGATTTGACATCAGCATAAGTAAATAAAACTCTGCCTAATTATAGCGTTGCCTTAGTGGTCAAATACAGTATAATTTTTTTCCGAGATACCTGTGGCGGATCAAGCAAGGAAAGCAGAACCCAGACGTCCGGTTCTCGTGGAGGTCACGGAACACTCAAGCTCGGGCATAACACTCACGCCGGCTTGGACCAGGGTGCATTGCTTACCCACCAGCGCGACTACGCCATCACCCACACCAACTTGTTCAATGAGGATGGTGAATAGGAGCCCACAGCCGCGAAGGAAGCTTGCCGAAGCGGGTGTTCTTCCCCAGGGATCTAGCGATCGGCTGCTTGACTCTTTTCTCCGTCGCTTTCCGCGACAATACCTACATTAGACAGAGAGGTAAAGAGCATTTTAAACTAGATCTGGAGGGGGTGCGGGAGATTCTTTGTTGGCAGTACCCAACAGACGCGCGCAATTTTGGTCACAACCTAGAGCAAGGCAGCTTCGCTGTAAGATGTATCCAGGGGCCGAATTCTCTAAAAAACGGGCGTCGCTTTGAAACGACGGGGTAGCACCATGCAAATGCATGTGTTCTGGGGTCGGGGCCGTCGCTTTGAGGAGCTGTGCAAGGAGTGTGATCCCGAGAAAAGCACTGTGGCAAGCGACATAGCTAAGCACTGTGGCAAGGGCGCGAAGCCACGCCCACTGCCCCCCGTCGTTTCACTTGTCGCTTCGCACCCTCGCCACAGTGCTCAGCGATGTCCGTCGGTACGGGATAACATGCAAGAAGGCAGTAATCGCAGTGGATTAGGCTGTATTTTCGCAGAGAATGACGAGAATGACCCATTTGGCCGGGCTATGGCCTCTTCAGAACAAATTTTGTAAAGACCCGCCCAAGACGCCCCTAACAACAATACCAGCATTCTGCAGGCATGAGCCCTTCGGTCTCAGTAAAGAATACTCTCCTCCTCCTAAAAAACCAGAGCTCAAAGCACTTCAACACCTGTCATTCGCTCAATCACATCTAAAAACACAGCTGTTCAGGTACACAGTATAAAAAAACGTAGTCAACGTTTCCACAGATTGATGTATTTATTCTTCATGGCGGACGACAAGCGCTGCTGAAGGTAACTTTAACCTTGCACCCAAAAATAATGTCTGTAGAGTACGATTGCTACAATTCATTGGTGCATAAACGGGCAACGATATAGCCTATCAAAATAAAAGATTCAAATATTTCTACCCACAACATAAAAGGCACCTACTGACGGAAACACTCGAAAAACAAACAGAAGTGTGCGCAATCTGGGATTTAACAATCCGCATTGGCCTTTACTACACTTCTTGCGCATTTGACGTGTTCAACGTTTGCGTGTTCAATAAATAAATAAATAAATAAATAAATAAATAAATAAATAAATAAATAAATAAATAAATAAATAAATAAATAAATAAATAAATAAATAAATAAATAAATAAATAAATAAATAAATAAATAAATAAATAAATAAATAAATAAATAAATAAATAAATAAATAAATAAATAAATAAATAAATAAATAAATAAATAAGTCCGCACAGCTAGTAGACATGGTCAGAGAAAATAAACATTGAAAGTCGTCGGTCATCGGAATGTAAAAATGGGTTAGAATGACAGTCATTTATTATGTAAGGGTTCTTGCATTATTAGACATCGACTTGGGAAAGTTTTGTCATGCGAAGTGAGTTTAAAGGGGCCTTGCCGTGGGGCTGATCAAACGCTTTTAGATTGTCCGCTGCAGTTGATGAAAAAATTTGATAAAAGCGGCGCCCTTTACGTGCAAAAATTCCATTTTATAGATGCCGACTTCTTTCATACTACTGCGTGTTTTGTTTCGAATTGGCAAAATGAAATCGTCATTTGTTAGTCCCCATTATTTAGTGCCCTAATCAGAAATATTCTCGTTCTTCTTACTACTTCTGGAGTGAATAAGAGAGTAGACGACAAATGAAGCCAAGATAAGGCGCGACGAAGCAATTATGGCAGCAAATGAGCGAGGCACGGTGGCAAGATCATCGCTATCTAGGCTCTGACAGCACCAGCAAGACAGCCGGTGAAAGGAGAGCAAAGCTTGACTGAGGATCCCAGAGGGGTCACTTGTCTCGTGCGTCTGAGTAATGGGCTTCATCGGCAGTCATAAGCTGACTCCGGCCGGGGCTGGCGCCCGGACGGACCTTCGCAACTACGAGCGAAATCCGCTTCCTTTCGCTCGGCGGCCGAAGACGCGTGTTGCCATCTCTATCCCGCGAGCGGTCCATTTAGGCTTGTCTCCCTGGCGTTAACGACGTCGTCGTAGTAGTCAGCTTGGTGGTTCGGTGCCACCGCGGACACGGCTCGCTCATGAGCACAAAAAAGACGGACGGCCCTAGATGCAGCCCGGCGGTAATCCCAGCCGGCGGATGTCTGGGTGACGTGACCGCTTGCTGCGCTCTGGGTCCCTGGACGTTACCGAATCGATAGGCCGCGACCCTTCCCCGGCTGCTGGGTGAGAGCTGCGCCGCGCGGCCAGATGTAGGTCACGGGCCACCCGCGCGCTTTTGGGTCCCTAGCGGACCATTACGTATCGATTGCCAAGGTCAGGCCAACTGTCCGGCTGGCCAACCGCTGCCACTCTTTCTATCAATTTCTCTGTGCTGTTGTTGTATTTCTCGGTGTATTTGCCGGACCCTGAGTTGACGTAGCATCGGTTACCTGCATTATCGTACCGGACAAACTTCGTACGGTGTGCCAGATGCTACTGGGTTTCTCAGCATTTGCGATGTGTCCGTGCAGGATTTCGTTTTCTTTATTTGTTTTCTAGATGGACAGTGGAATGTGCAGCCTTGGTCATTCGATAAGCATAATCGGCCTATTCGCTCTAAGAAATGTGCGATGCCTTACGCTCTTTTCACCGAAGCAGGGCTTTGCATTGTTTCACGTCCAACTTCCTTAATTGTCCTGCCGAATCAATGAACGTCAGAAAAAAAAAATTGAACTATTGATAAAAGGGTTGTCTGCTACCCGTGCCCCATTTTTACTGTGTGTGCTTGCAGCAGTGTGGACGCTGAGCAGGGAGTGGGAAAAGATTAAATATATTTAAAGCGACTAGTGTGGTTTTGTTACAGGAGTAAACATTGAAAATAAATTATTTCTTAAACTGATGCTGGTACTTAGGAAATAGTTCCTTGGTGCTTATGATAGACGTATTGTGTGCGTAAGCCATTCAATCCCCTATGTAAAGCTTCTATGAACCTGCAAGCGGAACAGGCGCGAAGAATTGCTCCTCCGAACTAGCTGACGTAGCCCAGCTGACGTAGCGGGAGTGCTGACGCGGTCGCACGGACCAATATGTGAACGTTCTTTCACTTTGACATTCTGGAATGACAGTTCCTGGCAAAAGGCAACTACCGTTTTTCACGCTGCAACGCTGTGAGCAGGAAATTATTGAAGGAAACACTGAACTTACTCAGAGGAGGAATGAACATGTATTGAAAGAGCGCAACGGAAGATGTTTGAGCAGTTTTTTCGCGTGGGCGACGTCCTCATGCTAGGACGCCCTGGGCGCAGCCGGCTGCGCCTAGGAGATCTGCTCAAGCGGATCCTGCAACTGCGGGCTGCCATACGATGCCTTCTGCTCTGGAAATACAAGAAGTGGTGACGACAGCTCAGTCTCCATTAGGTTATGTCTTCTCAATTTACCATTTTGGACTGCGCCATAACTGCCCAAAACGAACTCCGTGATTTTTTTTTTTGCCAATCAAGTTTCTGTTGGGAGAGCAGTCTTGGACTGCCCACGAACTACTGAGGAATGTTCTGGAGTGGCAAATCAAAGAGACCAATGATCTAATTTCGGGGGAAATTCAAAATTTAGAAGCTAATTAAAGAACCACTCAAACGAACAGATCCGTTTCCTGGTTGAAACGGTGGACAGAAATTCCTGGAAATTAGCAGGCATGTGGCGTATAAACATTTTCCGCATAACTGTGCCTTAATGTTAATTAGCAGACGCGCCAACACTTGCTTGCCTACGTCGCATAACCTACTTGCGCCGTAATTGCCTGCAGAGATTGCGTGAGTTCGAAAACATCGTTTTCACGCTTTAACCGGCGCTTTAGCAAACATTACCTGTTATGGAGATTTTCGCACTTGAAATGTGTAATGCTGCTGATTCTTAGTACGTTATAAAAAGCTATCTAAAGCCCTCAAAGAGGTTATACAAAGCAGGGTTTTCAACCTTTCAAAACTGTTATTTTCATGCACAATTTTAAGATCAAGGACAGAACCAGAAGTCGAAGGCCGCAATATCCATGCCATACTAATAAAAATAGTTTCCGAGAGATTTATGCCGGTGTCCTTCTGAAATTTTCTACTTAAGCCATGCGTGTTATCACAGAGGCGAAGCTTGAAAAACAGGTCAACTACAGCCATTTCTAGCTCTACTATACAAGATGAAATCACGTCGTGAAATTATGTCCGGGCTTGCTTAAACATCATCGATGCCATACCCAATTGAAGGTTACAAGGAAAAGCGGCATATAATTTTGGTCTGATCAACGCAGCTTGTGTATTACTGTACATGACTATTTTGGTTCCTTTGCAGAAATCCTAATTAGATGTGCTCTCTCTCTCTCTCTCTCTCTCTCTCTCTCTCTCTCTCTCTCTCTCTCTCTCTCTCTCTCTCTCTCTCTCTCTCTCTCTCTCTCTCTCTCTCTCTCTCTCTCTCTCTCTCTCTTCTCTCTCTCTCTCTCTCTCGTTTTACTGAAGAAAAAAAGGTACTCGCTTCATTAAATTGACGAGACACCTCGTATGCAGGATGCATTCCTTATGGCGGTAGCAAGATCGTCGGCCAGTTCTTGGAATCGTATACCTCGTCCGGCACCTTGAAGAGGTAAGGAAGGAGGATCTACGTCCGAAGTCCTTTCATCTTGCGTCAACGTCGAGCTATCATGCCGACAGGCAAGGACGACACGAGGGCCATAACCTCGATCACGCCACACCGCGCCACGCAGTCTCATTTCACGCTTTCTCGAACGAGTGCGCTCGAGTTAAATATAAAAAAGTCGTTTCTCGATATAATACGTACGCTCAGCCAGAAGGTCCCACTCGAGATAACAAGAGATCGAGTGTGGCTTCTTCTTTCGCTGCTGCGCGACCAGCCCATTCGCTATCTGAACTTCCTGATCAGCCGGTTCTTGGACCACCGGGCGTTTTATATAGGAGACTTTTGCCAGTTGGGCGCGAGTGCTCCGTCGCGTCATTTGCTTTCCGTTGATTGTACAGCGTCAAGGAGCGCACTTATCTAGAACGTGACCCCGAGAAACGAGAGCCCCGACAGCGCTTGCCAAGATTTTAGGGAGAAGGGAGGTGGGAGATAAACGGTGAAAACACTGGGGGATAGTGCCCCCGATAGTGTGACGTCGTTAGGAATAAAATGTCCTATTCTCGGCACCGGGACGACACGATAATGCGTGCCTCGTTCCAACAGTGTGGGACTCACCTTCGCTGTCCCTTGCTCACCTTGGGAGTCCCTTCGCTGACAGTACTCAAATGGAGCAAGCTCTGTAATTTCCTAGAGGGAACAATCGTTCTGCATGTCGTTCCGTAGCATAACGGGGCGCTTGCGCTCCACGTCGTGGCTTTCTTATAATGCGCAAACATTGTTTGCCGAGTGCTCCAACGCGAACAGTGCAATTCTTTGTATCTCCACAAGGATGCGTGATGGGCGAAGTTGAGGCATTTTATCGTTATAATGGTATAAATGTATACCTATCGTAAAATTAAGAACCTAAACGAAAAGAAAAGTTGCCCGACTTGGCTATTGATAGCCGAATGTGGCAGCCATCGTCGTGGCAGGGCAATAAAAAAAACCGAATAAGATTAAGAAATAACAACTGCAAAGGAAGAAATGAAATCGCAACAACCTACCTGACCTGGCACCCTGACGCCGTTAGCTAGAAAATACCCCCAAAATATTGGAAATAACAACATACTAAACAAACAAAATCACAAAGGCACACCTGATCTTGCGCCCTCACTAAAACCATTAATTATTGCTCAATAATTAGCGTCGTCAATGAACTAATTAACTAAAACATAGAAATAAAAAAACATGAATTTGCGAAATCACAAATATCCATGTAATCCAGCACCCTGACGCACTTAACTCGAAAAAGATAAAAGAAAAGAAAGGCGCTGTCCGAGTTACTGTGGTCCTTCAATCCCACCAGGGGACCGCAAGGTTGGCAAAACTAAAAAGTGGAGTGTGGTGTATCAATACTTAAAGGGACACTGAAGTGATATGTAAACATTGCGGGATTACTAGCGCAAATTGTAGTCCGGAGTCCCCAGGCCATGTTTCGACCACTCTAGGCGCGTTTACGCGATTTTATTTAGTAGAAATACTAATTCGAAAACGCTGTCCTCCTCTCTTTACGCTCGCCCATTTTCTGTGGCGTTTTCGTGGGACGTCAGGAGGGGATGAGCTGGCAATTGGCTGCGCCACGGCTGCGCTACTGCACGGCTCCCCGGCCGACAGAGTCAGTCGGCCCAGCGTTTCGTCCGCCGGCCTCCGGCGGGTCGTCGCAATCAAGGAGGTTAAAAAAAAATTGCTTGGTCGCAATTCGTTCGCTTAGTTGAAACGAAGCCAGGACACGTTTGTGAATGGAAGAATGTGCCTTTCTTTACTTGGTTTGTTTGTACACTGTATCTAGCTCCAAGTCAAGGTCGCTTCACACAAGTGCTGCACAAGCGCACATGCGACGCTTCGCTGACTGGTACGCCAGCAGGAAAATATAAGGCCTCTTGAAGGCGGCAGAAGAGTCAGCGAAGTCAATATAGGTACTAAGCAAATAAAATCAACTGATATTTTTTTACCGTACAGCGTAAAACTAGGGCGCGGGAAGCACTTTTTTGCGCTGGGCGAACAAGCACAGCGGTCAGCAGCACGACTACGCATCTGCGAACGCTTTTCCGTCTACGAAATGCAATTGCTAGACGTGAGCTACTGTGGAAACTCGGGCGACGCTTACTGCACGATCGCAGTACAACAAATAGTCACCTAAGCGGCTTGAAATGCCAAAACTAAATAAAAGTGTAAACCGGTTGTACAATATATACCCTATATTAGGAAGGCGTTCCCGTCCCGCTCCGTGGCCTAGCAGTCTGGGGCGCTAGGAATGCACCGCAAATGTTTTGCGAGTCACGAGTTCGAATCCCCGAGGGTACGTGCTTTTTTTTTTTTGTAAGTTAACTTTTTTGTTTTCCGCCGATGTTTTCTATATTGAGTTCACCTTTTTTGGGGCCGCAACGTTCATGGCTACACGAACTAATTCACAAAACGCGCGCAGGCTGGCACTGGCGCGCTAGCGAGTTCTCGTTGGCGTGCTGTTGCCATAAGCACTGACTGCTTTCAGGCAGTGGGCACAGGCCAGAATGAACAGACCCTTGGCCTGGTGCGAACACGCTTTTTACGATACAGGCATGAGGGAGGCAAGCTCCAAATATGGAAGAAAAGCGCATGACATTTGGGCGTCTCCGGGTACGCGGAGGGCGTTCATGCACTGCGTAGGTCTCGGCTAGTGAATGCTACGACTACAAGCCGTCCTGGGAGGCTTATCTTGTGCATTTTACAGCCGACAACATGGCAGAAGCGCGGTGCGATGATTACTGAGATATTGAGAATGCCCATCCAACAAAGCCATTGGTTATGTTTTACAGAACCGAAACCGAAACCGAAACTTGTGTGATTGCTAACCTTGGGCATCGTCCAATCACGGCGCCCCTCCTCTCAACGTCACAGCCTTAGTTGGTGCGGCCGCCGCAAACCGCGCATGGTAGTTTTTCTTCTTTCGCGCTTTGTAAAATAATTACCGATTTCTCAACCGGATAAACGATGAAAAGTGTGCTAATTTGAGCCAGTCTACGCAGTGCAAGCAAAAACGGGAGCTTGACAAATTCACTTCAGTGTCCCTTTAACGCCTTAGCAGATAATTCTGAGAATTTCTGGGGATTGTTTTTTTTTTTTTTCGAGCAGCGGAAACGCACGCTTTTTCACAGCTACACCAAAGACTTCGTCGTTAGACACTTGGGAATAAAGGTGATTAATCAAATACGGTTTGCTCATTCGACAAGGGCGGCTCTGAATGTAACTGCTCCTTCAAGACGCCTTCTCCTGACAGGCTGAGGCCCCTCGGCAACGCAGGTCCCGTTGGGTTGGTTGGTTACAGCTTGCGACCAACAGCGTAGTGCTGAGCTCGTTAGACGAAGACAACTTGCACAAAATACCTGGTGCCCAAAAAATCATCGGCAGTCAGCATTGCCCACTGCTCACATACCAATAAAAATGGCATTACAAAACGAGTCACAAATGCGCTGTGAATTGCAATATGGCAATACGTTTTTACGAGCGTGTTGACGGGGAACAGTTACAAGGAGGGCGAGAAACAAAATACGATTCTTACTAAGCTGCAATTTAGCATTCTTCGCAATAAATTAGGTTAATTAAACCTTTATGGACTAGAGTTTTATACTAGCAGGCCAACATGAGGTTGTCCGTTCCACAGCGGCTGTGGGATTCAGCTGGAATAGATTAGAAGAGACGGCTTAACGCTGTTTGAATTAAAACTGCAGCTGATAGTTATCTCTAACACCTGTTGAAATACCTTCCTATGTTTATGTAGCCGTTGGAGCCGTACCACCCCAAATAACTTGTTTCGGGATAGTTTCGATAAAAGACAAGTTGCAGCAGTTATCTGAAACCAAACTACGCCCCTATAGAACCCGGTGCGTTTAGAGCAGACGGGAATTCCGCATTGCTTACAACTCTACCTTTAACTAAGTCAGTCAGGTAAACAAAAATCAACGTGAAGATGGAGTGCTCTTAGCAGCCAAATGCGCTATAGTATTTTCAGAGATATCTAGATTAGACTGAAAGCTGCACATCTTTCGTGGGGAAGTTGGAGCTGCTGCAAAGCGTATTCCACTGAAGGGATACTACATGAAGAAATCCCGAGGAGGGAGCCCTGCACAGCTTCGCTGTACAAATCTTCTTGGCAGGGGATTCCTTTTTAGCACGAGAGCAGCACTCCGCAGAAGAAGGCATGCAAGATACGCAATTCACCATCTCGATAGAGACGAGACCACCCGCCCCCCTTACCCAAGGCAGCACGTCCTAGACCCAGTACGTCGTACAAGCCAAACCCATGGGAAAGAAATACGCATGTCTCCGCAGGTTCAGGGAGACTGGCAAGCCAGGCCACGCTAGGTACAGAGGCATGACCCTTCGAGTCTTATCTTACGTTCCCACCGCGGTCGTGCAAAAGAAACGCCACGCCCTGGTAGTGCGGTGTAGTGACATTCGGGCAGCTCAATAAATATGCAAGAAGTGCGGCTCTAAGCATATAGAGGGCAGTCCCGAGTTTTCGGTAAAAGGTGAACGCGCTGCCAACTCTAAAATTTCGGGCCACACGACCTGCTCCACCCGTACCATCCCATCCGCGCTGCCCCACCCAAAACATACTCAAGTAAGCAAAACTAGCAGAAATCAGGCGTGCCAAAAGTCATTTCCCTCACTACGTGCCATGAAAAATGCAGTTCAAGAACAAAATGCATATTCAAACGTCTTCGGCGCTTTTTGCACCGTCACCAGGAAGTGTACATAATGACGACATCGAAATTTACCGAAAAGGATATGGTGACCAACGAAACAGTCCACCGCACTTGCACGATTACCCGCTGGAAACGACTGAACTCCTGCAACTCTGGCGGTAAGTAGCATTCGTAGAGTTAATCCCAACGGCCTCCACTTTTTCCAGAAAGGAGAATAACAACGTTGACAGAGATTGGGGCTACTCAAGCGAGAAAGGTCAATTGGTTGCCAGGAACTATAGAGCAACAACGCATGGCTCTGGGAGAAAACAGTGAAGCGAGGGAACGCGCGCGCCTTCGTCGCTTGAAAAGGAAGCGCTGGCCAAGGCAACCTCATCGAAATGATTAAATATTTACAACCTTCCTTGACCCCCGCCCTCCCAAGAAAGAAAAAAAAACAGCAGAGAAAACAGACAACTGCTCCACCCCCTCAAACTGAACATGAGGAACAACTAATGCCCGTGAAGGAAACCATTTGTCAGTCTTTCAGCATGGCTGCTAACTCGATGCTAGTCTCCTCCCTTTAGGATCCTTAAGTGAAACTGCAGCGGACTGGAGCTCAGGAACACAGAAAGCGCTCTGGATCGACTTGTACCCTCCAGTGCTCTTTTGGACCCCATGCAGTGTACGTGGGCAAATTATCATGTTGAGCTCCATGACCGGAAATAAATACAGCCCACGAGCCTTTGTCGGGCGGCAGAACGCCTTGCCACTGGGTGACATCGGTGGAAGTGTAACTTTGTTCTTGCATTAAAGGGCCGAATTTGCGTTAATTAAATGTAAAAAAAAACGGATTTCCCCTTTAAAAAAATAACCACTTGCGCTTCAATCTTTTATTGGTTTAGGACGCTTTCAGGGGTAAATAAAAAGTAAACAACGACGAAATAAGAAGAACCGGCTGCTAAGCGAAATTTGCCCCGTTAGTGGGAATTCGCCACAGGCGTCAAAAGGGAACCATCTTCACCGACGACACCGATGAATCCCCCGCGTCGTCAGATCGGGGGGCCGTCACCCCGAACACGGGGCGAGCGGCTCACCTGCACGCGATGTGGTTGTACTCCGTTCCTGCTGGGCGGCCCATCTGCAGGAGCAACAGTTCGCGAGGAGATGATTGCGGCGTGGCTATCGCCGAAGGGGCCTAATTAACCGCACTGGGCTGGGGCATTAGCGGGTCGATAGCGGGGCTCGCGTGATCTGGCGAATCGGCAACGGAGCGGACTTTATGGTGTGCATCAAATATTCAGCGCCTTTCCTCGCGCCCGGACCCAATGCCGCTGCGTGTCGTCAACCCGGTCGAGACGCGGCGGCCATGGCTGAGCGGGCGTTAATACGACCGGCTATATACAGCCGTGGCCGTTAGCGAGGGCGTTGGGTGCGGCTTTGCTTAATAAAGTTCGCACGTCGTTCTTTATTCAACCAATTTCTCTTTATATACGCGGAGAAATGGCATTCTTGCGGTGATTGTGTGCTAGGCTCGGCATTTGCGGTGCAGTGATTTGGGGCCAGAAGGGTTAACGCCCAGCGGAGAATGGAAAATGCACAAGGTTATAGAGCGTTTCTATAAACTATGAGAAATATAAGCATGTCTTGTTAATGAAGTCTGTCCGTGCAACGCATATGCAACCGACGATTGACAGACCATAGGTTAAGTCGGTGTGCCTAATATCCGGGTCAGACAGCCTCTTCCGTGGTTGTTGAAAGCGATGTACATTGAAATTTTGATTGATTGATTGATTGATTGATTGATTGATTGATTGATTGATTGATTGATTGATTGATTGATTGATTGATTGATTGATTGATTGATTGATTGATTGATTGATTGATTGATTGTAGGGTTTGACGCGCCGACGCAACGCAGGTGATGAGACGCGCCGTAGCGGAGGGCTGTGGATTAATTTTGACCACATGGGGATCTTTAGCGTGCGCCGAATTCTCACACACACGGGCGTTTTTGCTTTTCGCCTCCATCAGAAAAGCGGCCGCCGCATCCCGGAATCGAACGCGCGTCCTCGTACTCAGCGGCACTACGTCTTAGCCACTGAGCCACCGCGGCGGGTTCTATTGAAATTTTCAAATTCCATACAATTAAACGGACGTCCGATATTGTGTCATTGAACAGTTTTTTCGCGCGCACCGTATGACGAGGAATTTAATAAATGCATTAAAAATAATGAAAGCCAGTAACTACTGCTGCACGAAAACTATAATAACGGCCTCTTCCATTACATTTAGGGTTCTTTCGATTCGAGACAACGATGTGAAAATTAATTTTAGAACAGCATGGCATCCGCTCTATGCATGTCTGAGCTGTAATAATTATAACATGGTTCTGTCGGTCACCTTACATCGTTCCTCCGGCACGGATACCTCCTTGCACTTGCCATTCTTCATAAGTCGCCTGCCTGCGTGTTCGTACTCCCACACTTGCCGCTTCTTTTTTCCCTCAAACAAATACTCTGGAATGGCTTTCATCAAGACGTATCCTCATCTTGCCCAACAAAATTTCCAGGATTGACTGATTACCTTTAAGATTGTTGACTTGTTCTCCACCTGATGTACATCTGACCCACGCCTTACATAACTGTCCCTGATGGGAGCTTTTAAGGAAAATGAACTGGACGGTAGGGAACTGCACTGCACGCAAATGAAAGTAGGCTAACTGTTGCCTAATAAATCTTATTTTAAAGTTAATTTCGCGTTTTTTCTTTCCTCTTTGTTGATATTTTTTTTGCTCTGAGAACGAGGTTGGCGCTAGACAGGCTCGATGGTGCGCGGCAATTTCAGCGGTATTTTGTGAAGTCCGTCCCGTTCGAGGGCCATCGTGGTCGATTGATGTTGAAAGTAGCCGTGTGGTCGCGCCCGGCCACCGTTCAGTTCAATGCCACCGGTTTCGATGACCATTAAGGTGGCCATTAGGCACAGGTATAAAACACGGATGCCTTCACGTGTGAACCTGTTGTAGAGACTAATTATGAATAGAATTTACCTTATGGGCAGAAAACTGAATCTTCACTCTACCCACTCTGTTTTTTTTCTCCTTAATTATAGCTATAGACACACAGGTGGCAACAGCTGACATCTCCCGTATTTTCAGAGAGGAGTACATCATTTCGAATTCACCTTAAGTCAAAGGAAGCGCCCAGTATTTCCAGAAAAGTAGAAACTGAGGACGCTTGTTTGCTGACGCCTTCCTCTTGGTCACTGAGTGTCACTGGAACACGAACACTGTGTTTTCAGGATTATCGCCAAGTAGATCTGGGAATGTTAGCGACCTGTGGGTGAAGGGTGGAACCTATTATGCAACAAGCTTAAAAAACAGCGTAATACTAGATATTCCTCGAGTAAAGGTTGATGGTTCGATGTTCTTCTCGATGTTGTTGATGATGTTGAAGATGATGCTGATCTGCGTTGGTGCCTGATGGTGGCGGCACTTGATGGCACGACGACGATGGTTGATGGAGGGTTTTCAAAACTGTATATTTACACAGAAGATATATACAGAATATTGACAAACTGAAGATAGAGTTAACAAAGTAAGAAATAAAATGGGGTTCTAGGTCAGCTAAGACTTTGTGCACGCGTCACCCCCGTCAGCGACGGACCCTGGTCTAAAACTACCCAAGTGGTGAGATCCTCCCTAGCCTGACCTGGCTAGCCCGGCAATACGCCGGCCGTGCATAGCACATTAAAACCCTGAGGATTCGACCCCGAGACCTCGTGTCTCGGGGTTTTAATGGGTTACTTAGGCCCCACCCCGGATACACAGGCCAATCGGTATCTCCTGGGCACCTGATAGGTTGGATTAGTAAATCCGGGCCTAAACCACGGTGGGCGACGCCCCCCGTAACCCTCAAACACTGGTCACTCTCTCTCTCTCCAAAAAAAAAAAAAAGGAAAGGATCAAAAGCAAACCAAACAAACACGATAAACACTCAAAAACCCGCGAAAACACGTGCAAGCACCAGGGACACGCTTCCACGAACGCTGGTCTGCATCGCCTGTTCCCACGCATCTCGTCCGAGACCGGACAGCTACTCAAGCCAGCTGAAACGGGAGGTTCCCGTTTGAACCCATTCCCATTTCGCCCTTCCCGCTTGTTCCGTCCCGTTTCAACCCGGCGCAAAACGACCTTCCCGTTTCGCCCTTTCCCACTTGACCCGTTCCCGTTTGAACCCATTACCATTTCAACCTTCCCGTTTGTACCTTCCCATTTCAACCCGGGGCGAAAGAACCTTCCCGTTTCGTATTTTTCTATTTAGTCCATTCCGGGAATAACGTACCCAGTTTATGAAACGTTATAAAAACATTTTCATATTGTTTTTCATTTGGTTACAATTCAAGTCATACCAATTAACAAATATTTTAATCTTTTAAATTAACAAAGCCTAACAAATTAACAATTACAAATTTAAAAACAAATCTTTTAAATTAACACACCAATTAACAAATTAACAACCAATTAACAAATTAACAAACACGTTGCTTATGAAAACGAAAACAGCAAAATACCTAAATGCACTTAACTAAATGTATTTAGGTCGCGAGGGTCGCCCTGCGTCTGCCCTCGTTTGCACTTGTTCGGTCGACTGACTCTCGTCTCTAGCTTCTTTAGATCCACCCCCAAAACACCAGGCCCTTAAGTTTCATTACATTAAAATGACGCCATCATGGCCGTGTCCTGAAAGAGTGTGAAGAGGACCTACTAACACACACGATCAACAAAAGGTTTATACACAAACATATATTTTATCCACACTCTAGAGCTAACTTTAACTCAAGCTTCAAGATATTCCTCAAAGGACGAGTAAATAACTAATAAAAACAAATATTTGACCCCCCCCCCCCTCCAGAAAAGACAACAAATGTTAAAAGTGAACTAAATAAATCAAAACTATCTGATACTTCGTTACCAAAAATTATAAAATCAAAAAGCCCAGAAAAGCGCCGCGGAAGCACAAATAAAAAATCGCAAAAACCCCCTCACTATGACAGAAACCGTATTTGGCGGACTAACACATTTAATCGTTATAATAGCGCAAGTGTACATCAATATCGAAAAGAAGCAGATGAAAACAATAAAAGCTAAAAAGATGTATAAAAATAAAGTTACCCTATGTATCTGAATACATATGTCACATCTGGCTATAAAAAATCGCAGTCATGAGAAGCGGCGAAAATTATGAACTTAGCTTTGCGTTTTATTGATTCTGTTTATTCCCGTCACTTTAGTATACTCAATTTGCATAATAGAGAAAACCTTCAGAAGCTTAAGCAGCGCAGGGTCGTCTCTAGCCTAATTTTTGTTTACTACAGAAACTTAAAATTGTCGCGGGAATACTACCTCCAAGGGCCTTTCAGACGTTTAGCGAGAAGACATCATAGTAAGAATATTAAGCAGCCAATCAGCTGAATTACTATTCGAAAGTTCTCTTTGTTTCCTCGTGCAATTTCTTACTGGAATAAGTTAACTGAACGAACAGGAACTCGGTATCGTTAGAAGAATTTTCCCCACGTATTGGAAATGTGTGTTCTGGTTGAATCGTGGTGTTTTAAAATTGGAATACATTACGAATGCATATCGTTGTTCGGACCCCTTTGCGTTCGGACCTCTTTGCGTCTATGACATATTTATGTCTTTTACTTATTTGTGTTGGGCGTTTTTAAACTACGGCAACCAATACTGATGTGTTTTATGTTCACTCCTGCATGAGCCCGACCAGGCCGTAAAGTATCGGTAAATAAATAAAATATCTGCCCATTACTCACGCAGGAAAGGCATTAGTAGCCGATTCTCAGATTTATGCACATGTTTTTGCCTTTTTTAAAGTTTCCCCTACGGACATCGTGGATCTATAGATCTCTCGATCCCGAAAACAAAGCTACGCTCCAAACAATGAGCATACGAGTGGCTGATAAATAAATTTCTGCCGCGCGTACGAACACAAACTACAGAAAAATCCAATACGTGCATTACTCAAGATATTGGGTATCTTTCTAGTACACTTTCGCCGCTACATATTTTGTGTCAAAAGGGCAGTATCGGCCTAAGGCATTCAGAAACTTTTATCGGCCGGAAACATCGGTCGATTCTGGAAAATTTCCTGTATACAAGTTTTCAGTGCATGACCCGTTGCTTGTAAGCACATTTTGGAGAACAGTTTGGAGAACAGTGGAGAACGGTAACGCATATTTTCAGAAATACAAATGGGTTGGAACGATGCGGGTTCAAATGAGAAGGGCGCTTTGGGAGCGGGTTGTAACGGGAAGGGCGTTTTGGGAACGGGCTGAAACAGGAAGCGCCCAAGCGGGAAGGTCGTATCGGGAACGGGCGCACACAGGACGGGTCAAGCGGGAAGGGCGTTTCGGGAATGGGTTCAAACGGGAAGGGGTCAAACGGGAATGGGTTCTTTCGGGCTACACCCGCTGAAACCCATAAACATCCGTCTCAACGGCCCGGCGCGTCTCCAAGATTCTCCGCCGTTGACAGGCGATGCCCCGTTAATTGGACCGTGGGCCAGAAACAGCGCGTAGGGACAAAAGGACACGGCGACCGCCTCAGGCGTCGCCTCTGCCGCGCCCATCCCGGGCCGCAACGCCACCTCCCTCGCACGCCTCCACTCCGCGCGCGCACTGGCCAACAAAAGGAAAGCTATCGCCGTAAATCGGTCACTGTCTAACCACAGTTGACAGCTCCACGCTCCCCGTCTCCAGCCGCTCGACGGACCAAATGGTTTTACAACCCGCTAATGGGAAAACGTGCGCGCAGACGGCCCCCGAAGCATCCGACCCACGCCCTCCCACGCTCGTACTGTGCCTTGCAACACACTGTTCAAAACAACGTCACAGCCCAGCTGAGGCTCAAGACAATTCGTCTCCGCGCAGTCGGCATGATCCCAAGCCCGCTCGCTCTTAGCAAGCTGGCTGTTATAAAGCCCTTCAGGGAACCGCCGCTTCCCACGCGTTCGGCTTTGCAGCGTCGCTGACGCCTGGAACCCTTACACCTCGTTTCCCCAGATGTGTCACCAACGCGCGAGTGTTTATTGCGTTGAAACAATTGATGGCTCAGGGAACCGTAAGTAACTAAATTATTACTGATTATTTTTTGGTTCGAAGTTCTGGAAGTCGTATAATCCCGTGGAAAACAACAGCGTCAGCAGTTGCTATCAAGGTACGCGTGGCGTAGTTCTCCGTGATGAGAAAAACAAAAAAAAATTAGAACTATAAAACAAAACAATACCATGTGATAACGTGTGAAAGGGAGGGGCACGTTTGCAGCGACTTCGAATGGGCGCAGAAACAAAAACTGACTGCTTTCCACTCGGTGGAGGTGGATGACCAGCCGAGCTGGTTTTGGTTCATTGGTTAGCTACTAGCTCCCGCTCAAACCCTGCTGTCGCGCCGAGGAACCGTTCAGGGGTATTGTAGCCACGCCGATGTCTTGCGTTTTCCGCCTCTAAGTATTCCGTGTCCCGACGGGAGCAGCGCTATGCTTGGCGACCGCGGCCCGATCGTCGTCGGTGGTCTCCTTCCGCCGTGTTGGCGACCATTGCTGCAATTGGATTGGATTGGAAAAACTTTTATTGGGCCGGCGGTTAAAGCCTTACACTAAGACTTCAGACTTGGCCGGAGTCGCCCTCGCCGTCGTCGCCAGGCCCGAGCCTCGCTTCCCGTCATCGGGTCGCTCGGGCTCCTGCCTGGTCAACGCTACGAGGACCCGCTGGACGGCCTGGATTTGAAGGTCTTGGTCTTCGGATCGCTTCGCCTCCTCAAAGGCAAATTTGTCTCTACGAGCACCCTTCACTGTGCAACACACAATGTGGGAGAGCCAGCTTACAGAGACCAAACTTACACCGGTCTCTTTAATGAGCACAAATTCATTGCTGGGTAGACATCTTTTAGGGAAGTATACGCCGTCTTATATGAAAATATGAAGCGGAGGAGGCGGATAGGTGGCCGGAGAGGGTTCGGAAGTGAGAAGGAAGAGGTCAGCATTCCTCGGTCTGCGCACGCAAAAGAGAGAGAGAGAGAGAGAGAGAGAGAGAGAGAGAGAGAGAGAGAGAGAGAGAGAGAGAGAGAGCTCCGCTGTAATAAGGCGATGTTAATTATTTTGCTTGGCCTCGGCAGAATTGCATTGATGAGGGAGAGTAAGTAAGTCAGTAGATGCCGGCCGGACGCTGCCATGGAACGCTTGGTATACAAGAACCCGCAGAGCGCACTTAACCACAAGCTGTTTATTAATACGGTGGCAAGAACCTTCCTTCCCCAACACCATCTCGGTTAGCAGTCCTCCGCACAGAATGAGAAACAGCACTCTAGCGGGGAGATCGCACGTTTGCGTTGGTCACTCTCCGAGATAACAGCAGCTGTCAGAGACGGGTCGCTCAACAAGAATTGCGGAATCTGTCTACTTATCATTCGGTGAGCTGGCCTGCATTAAATCGAGGTGATTACGTCGGCATCTTATGCACGAAATGGCCTCTCACATAAACGGTCGCATGACCGCTGGCGTCGGCGACGCTTTATGAGTGAAGTGGAAGTACTGAAATTTGATTTATGTTATCGTCCTATCGTTTGACTAGTGCGTGATATTGGGCATGTTCGCGCGTATCTTTGTTATGGGCAGCCGCGCATGCGTGGCGTTGAATTGCACATGCACCTGCTTTTTCCAGGTACACTTCAGTTCAAGTGTAAGTGCTCGTTCGTGTTTGTATTGTAAATATATCCGGCTTCTATCCAAGTACACTTCAGTTCAAGTAGAGTGCTCGTCCCTGCATGTCCTTTCCGTGCCCTCCTCGCTCTTGCTTTTGCTCTTATTTATTTTAATCATGTCAAACCTGCTGACGCAGCATCCTTTCCTCTTATGATAAAGCCGGTGTCAAGCATTAGACAAGATCGGGCATCCAAAGACTGTTCGTACACCTTGACAACAGCGTGCACAAAACTGCCGCCTAGCCCGAGAACTTGAAAGTATGTTTTCCACACCAACGCAAGCAGCTGGTGCGGAAATTAGTTTAACATTCCGTGAAGGCCCCTTGAACGACCAAATGGAGGTTTTACACGCCGAAGCAACAGCTAGGGCTATGAAACGCGCTGTACTACAAGGTACGGATTAATTCAGACCATGTGAACATCTTCACTGCTCCAAAACTGCGACCCATTGGCGTTTATGTTTTTCGCCTTCATCTGAGACATAGAGAGAGAGAGAGAGAGAGAGAGAGAGAGAGAGAGAGAGAGAGAGAGAGAGAGAGAGAGAGAGAGAGAGAGAGAGAGAGAGAGAGAGAGAGAGAGAGAGAGAGAGAGAGAGAGAGAGAGATAAATATTGGTTTTATGGAGAGGTCAGTACCACTATACAAGAGGAGCCGCGTATCCAAATTTTGCAGCATGGCAATGGTAGAGTTGCAGAAACAGCCGCCGAGGTCGGGAATCAAATCTGCCACATCTTTGCCCAATAACGCAACGGCCCAGTAACGTAACGGCCATGGTGGGCATGTGGGTACCCCTTCACCAACACAACTTCTTTATCACAACACCTGTTTTCCCTCTAACGAGGACGATTTTAAACCGGGAGTGAACGAAAGTTGAAATGCCCTTCATCTTGGGGAAAAAAGCGCGCAAACAACAGGAACGTAGTAACAAGCAGGCAACACGACGCTTCTTTCTTCGTCCCTATCGTTGGAGCGCTTTTTGGGGTTTAGTTAAGACGCTGCACTTGAGAAACCATGGTTTCCGAAACATTTACGCAAAAAACAATCTTTATCGGTTGTTACGAATAACATTCATATTTCAGCGCTAGATACTGTAATTACCCGCAGCGGTATGCGCGGACTACTTGGAAAGCCGCTAGAAGCACTAAGCGGCCCGAACTACTCTATTTTTTTTATAAGAAAAACGAATTATTCATTCTTGCTCGCTCGTCTGTCTGCTGCTTGCTGAGACACCGAGCCCTTAGTCCTGCAAAACTATCTCTCTCTCTTGTGATAATATTAAACGTACCATTTGTATCATTCCTTAATAAAAAAAGAAAGGGCATTTTTTTCGCTAAGCAATTCTTTCAAAACGCAAAAAAATAAAATAAAACGCTATGGCAACGGTGTCATGCAGATGTTCGTACTTTGCACAAATTCGCACACTTGCGGTGGGTAAAGACACGCTCGCTATTTTATTCAACTCTGATTGTTCTTTATTCACAGCAACGGGGAACTCGCGCCGATCTTTCCCGTTTGCTCAGCACGTGGGATGTGACCATCGCGTAGTCAGTGCTATGATGTCTCGACGCTCCAACAGGCGTGACCTCCGACAACCGGTCGACGATGTTGCACCGCATCACCCAATCAATAGATCAGGCAATCATCGTAGGGCGCGGGAGGTGGCCCGGCCCTCTCCTGTGCTACCCAAGTTTTTGTTGCCTAGAGCTAGGGTTGCGGAACGAAATGCCTTTCGTTCCGGTTCCTGTTTCGTTTCATGAATAAAAGTTCCGTTCCGGTTCAGCTCCAGAGCGAAAAAAAAATGATGGTTCGTAACGGTACATAACGGTTCGTGGTAGCCCGTAAGAAAAATGGAGCATTGAGTTGCCGCTGCGCTCTGGCAGCCCTTGCGTACCAGTGCAGCATCACTTGCAGCTGCTTTCGTTGAGTGTGCCGTCGTAATCTGCGATTTTCGCGGCAATGTGTGTATACTGCTGTTTTCACGCCAAATATTGCATTTTATATTTTCTTTATGATTACATTTCAATTCTGAATTTTTGTTTATTCATGTATACCACCCCCTTACAACCATGCTTTAGGAGAATGTAGGTATGTCAATAAAGAAATAATAAATAAATAAATAAAATAAAGTTAATGAATGAATTATTAACTAAACCATAACTAAGCATGGCACCGACGTCTGCTTCGCAGCCAACTGCGGGCGGCGATCACACGGAGCGCTGAGCACTGATCATCGAGACCGAAGTATAGGATTCTAGAGAGTTCTAGAACACGCTAACCGACGGACAGCAAGCCTGCCGAAAGAAAGATGGCACCAGCGAAACGAAAGGCGATTTTATATGCCAGGGAACCAGCGGCAATCTCACGCCTCGCTGCATGGAAGTTGGCATGAATGCTGTACCTGATGTTTCCACTCGAACCGAAAACCGAAACGTAATTTTTTTGGTTCAGCTCCGGAATAACGTTTCGGTTACGTTTTCGTTCCGGCCAGAAATATGTTTTTTTTTCTTTTTTTGCTTTTCGGTTCCTGTTTTCGTTCCGTTCCGACACCCTGCTTGAAGCCATATATGTCCGGTATGTATACTGCCCTACGGAATGCTTTGACGGTGATGCGCGCTACAAGATACTACTATCATGGGGTAATACGTATTTTGACGTACAGGCTTATTACCATTATCATGTGGTAGTAAGCCGGTTGGCCAGACCGGCCGATGTATCCACTACCTATATAGTCAGCAAATACACAGCACCGGGACTGCAGCAACTGTTAGTTGGATTTGCACGGGGAAATCACCGCACACGAAGACAGGCTCGCACGTAAAATTCCTGAAGCCATTGAATTTCGCCTTGCGGTGCAATTGTCTGCGCATTGACTGCGCGATCTCGGCGCGAAAACCGAGCTATGGCTCTACAAACTTGGTTTAACCGCGTTCAACTACGGCAATTTTTAATAGTGACGTTAACTACAAAGTCGTGGCGTCGCGGTGGCTGAAAGAAGTTACAGGCCCTGCTCGGTGCAGTCGGCGCTGTAGGCGCGAATGCGCAGTCAACTCGGATGCATACAGCGCAACCTTTCATCATTTTCTGATGGCACGTGACCTTAATATTTTCCCGTACGCCTGTCTCCGCACCCCTCCATTGGAACGAACCAGTGATTATAAACGCTTCCACTCCGCTAGCGCACCAGGCGCTGGCTCGACTTTTGCTGAGCTTGAAGGCCAGAATGACGGAAGGAGGCGTTCTCTGAGTTTGCACCTGTAGTATATAGAGCTTTCGCTCTAAAATAAACTTGTCAGCACTCAGCGTCATCCCATTATTTGGTGTCCTAAGCGTTATTCGTAGGGTGACCCGTAAAGAAGTTTTATTTGGACCAAGTAGCTCAGATTATGATTGTTCTACTCTTTCATTCTCCCTTCCATGGCTCTTTGAGCTTACCTATGCTTCATTATGGACAAGATTCCAAGTTTAGGCCTCGTTAGCCCCAGATGTAGGCAGGCGGCGAATACAATTCATCTTATTGAGAGAGGTAACATACTGGTTACCCCTTCCTAAACTTAACTCAGCCTGTACTAATTCCAGGCTTCATTTCATTCTCATTTATATGATCAGCAGAAATACCATGTCCAAGGTAGCTCTATTATTAGATAATTTAGGTTTCATTCGTGCGTATGGTAAGCGAAAATTATAATCGTGGAGTAACACGGAACTAAGCGCATTAGAATGGGCAGTTTTTTTTTTAGGCTTTTGCCCTTTCAGGAAGGACTAATTCTCTGGCGTTTTTGTGCAGCTTCGAAGTCGAGCGCTGACTGCACTGCTGTCACAGCCATCATAGATAATGAATACGTTTACGTTCCAACATAATTGGTGGTAGAAATCATACCGCTGCTTGGAGAGAAGTGAAGCCGTGGTGGGAGGCATTGCGGCCTACAGTACGCACTCTGCCACGTCCGTGAAACTGGTTGTCTTCTCGGGGATTGGGCTAAAGGGCACACCTGCGCAAAATCCGATAGCGGATTGTCAAGCGACAATACGAGACCCCGCGCGTATGACATCGCATGGTTACGCTGCAAGGGGCCGCAGTGCATCGTGGGTGCAAGGGGCCCAGCAGTGGAACAACGTGATGACAAAACGCCAGCCATGCTACCGCTCTTTGACGCACCAGAGATGGCCGTTGGGAACACGGGCGCAAGGTAAGGGTAGCGTATGACAATACGCGCGAAGCCTCCTCAAGTCCTTCTTACTCTCTTTCGCCAACGGGGAAGTGGAGCAGACGGCCCGGATGCGCCATTAGGCACAGTGAAAGCAGCGCAGGAAATCACTTGTCAGCACACGTGTCCGCTTGTGTGGACACATGCACGTGGCAAAAAGCGCTCCTCAGCTGACATTACGCACGACAAGGTGAATCCAAAATAACATCTAGCCGGGCGGATTCAAGTAAGCCTGCCGTAAATAGCCGCCGCTGAGCGAGCAGTGTGGTGACTTTACGTTTGGAGACTCGCGCACGCAACGCGGCAGTCCACTATGATGACCGTCGTAATGGTCTTGTCGATTTCGCTGGGCGAACCGCGACTTAGGACAATGCGCTATTTCGAGGCAGCAGCAGAGACACGCACATTCGCCGCGGTCGACGGCAACTTCCTCTTTGAACGGGCTCCACTGCAGCTCACGTCTCCTATCTTTCTCCCATTTTTTCCTTGCTTTACCCCTGTCTTTCTCGTCTGCGCTGCGTTGCACATCAATCGATTCGACTTACATATAGCGGCGGATGAGCAACAGCTCTCCTAATTCTCATGGAAAGTTCAAGTGACCGCACATTAAGCTAGGCCATCTTTTCAAAAACAGCAGATCCATTCTTTATGAGTTACAACTTATTTAGGAATAACCTTGCTCTCTTTGACTAGTCGTAATATCAACAACAGCCATTTATTTATGCTTCACATCCCAAGCTATGACGTATAATTTTGTAGCACGTGGAGTGCATGTGGGCAACAAGACGATCAAGGAAAAAAAGAGATGCTCATCCGCTTAGGTTCAGACGTTGTCGATTTTGATCACGCTGGGGCACAACTCTTAAGGTCACCTCAAGTAGTAAAATTGTATGCAGGCTCAGTTAGGTCCTACCCAGCCATTCCTCTGACGTAAGTGAAGAAAGCTGGTCAGAACGAGTGGACGAGCGTGGGTAAAGGATCCAGAAACACTTTTTCAAGAAAAACTCTCTCGTGTGCCATGGCATGAAAGGGCAACGCATTTTTAGCAGAGTGCGCGCCAAATGTTTACTGCAGAGGCGCCACGACCTATTAAAGGCCGATCCTCCATCACCGACCGTCGTCTCCTTCTGCTGGTGCGCCTTCTTTCGAAGCGACTGGAAATAAGCCCATCCTTTCCCCTCCGACTGCCCGACTTCCGCTTCTGTCTGCCAGATGCTTCGCAAACCCCCACGTACAATTTGCGTTACTAAATACTCTTGCCACACGTGATCCTAGCTAAATTCGGCATATGCGTTTGTTTTTTAGTTGTATCGCAGAGGTGTGCTTGGAACCGACGACAGAACAAGGTGGTTTTTTTTTCGTTCACCATACGCGGAATGCATAGTGCAAAGCCGGGTCTCTGCTGTAAAGATACGGGCGAAATGCAGCGATATTCATTTCTAAATACCGTCGATGACACCAAGTTGAACGCAAGATATGTTAATTTGCAACGCGGGCAATAATCTGCTGTATCTCGCCGCCCTTATCGTCTGATTGATTGATTGATTGATTGATTGATTGATTGATTGATTGATTGATTGATTGATTGATTGATTGATTGATTGATTTACTCTCTTTAGTTTGAGATAAAGGTATGTTCTATCTCCCCTTAGGTTCTAATGATTAATAAATACCGGCCTTAGCGAGCAGCAAGCGTCAACAAATTAAATTTATTCGTAACAATTTACGATTTTGCTTCTCTTCGGCCGCCCTCTCACCTCTCGGGAGCCAGAATGAAGCCGCAGATGGAAGACGCCGATTCGAGGAACATCGGAGCAGCCTAAGAAGAAGATGGAACAAGCCGAGCCTTAGGAGATATCTGCACGATGCAGGACATGATGATCCTAGCTATGCGGGGCCGATACTGACGCGGAGACGATGCCGACTAGTGCCCTCTGAGCCCGGTCGCCAGCCCTTACGGAATTTGCGACGCTGGAGCGGACTATGGAGGCCCTACTTGAAAGGCAGCGCATCGTCCGTCAAGGTATCACGTCCATCATCGGCAAGATTGAAGACCTCCTCCCAATCGAACGACCATCAATAAGTGAGCTGAAGGAACTTCTTAATTTGGTTGAATATCGTGACAAACTGAAAGTGATTAACCGAGAAGTTCAAGACACCGTGGACATCGAGGAATTAGAAGCCGAGGTTGAAGATGCGCTAAAGTTCGAAGAATTAGTTTGTATGGCAAAGGCAAGGGCTGAGTTTAAAATGTTCGACGCACAGAGAGCCCGACAAAACCTAATTGCTTCCTAAAGAGGTCGAACCTACGAATTACTGAAGGACGTCCGACAAAATACGGAAGAATACTTTAGAAATAGCGATACTTCAGACACGAATCAGAGTAATGGAGCAGATGAATTGCAAGGCCCAAGTTACGACAAAAAGAAACGTGAATTGGCAAGGTGCAGCAACACTGACAACCGCAAATTTCGTGCCTAATGCAGGAGAGACTAAATCCAATGAGGTTACCGCTGGCAATAAGGTATCAGATCAAGGGGCACTGATTTCTTCCACGCTTGGACAAGCGCAAGCGAATGACACAAGCAACGACTGGACCATAGACAACCTGCCGTCACATGCAACACCCAAGGAGCATTATAGTCTTCCAGCACCTCAAGTGACCACAGAAGAAATGTGCAAGAGTAGAGACCCCAAGGTGATTTCGAACAATTCGCCGGTCGAAGACGGAAGGAAATGTTTGTTATGGCGTGACCTTCATTGTCCTCCAGGGTTAACATGTATGGTTCCGAAGAAAAAGGTGCGCAAGTCTAGCAAAGCAAAAACTGCCAAGAGGAAACGTGCAAAGATGGAGGAGCAGGAAGCTGCTTTAAATCTCAACTCAACCCCACTGCGGAAGTATGGGCGCCGCAAGCTAAAGGTTGCGGATGGGAAGAATACCCGTGGGCACCGGCAGTTTTAAGCGAAAAAGCGTAGAGTGCGCCCCATGTCAAGGCACAGAGCTGGATTAGCCCCCAGGATTTCAACGCGCATAATCTCCTGGACAGGGAAGCCTTCTTCGAATATTTCCCTCATGTACCCGGCTGCCACTAGGAAAAATAGTATGAGGCGGAAACAGCAAGTAATACTTGCTGCCAAGAAGGACAAAAGTTCAGCTAGTCTCCTCACAAGACTGCCTCTATAGTGGCCGCAGGTGCTCGGTTCGCGAGTCCACCAACGCCAAGACATCGGTACCACCGGTAAAGATGGAAGGCGCGAGGATTCGAACTCTTTTGGCTTACATGGACTAAAAAGGAACTCTTCTGGGGCTAAGCAATTTTTTGGACGCGGACTATGCTCTTTCATTGTTGCGCGGGGGAGGATGTTGTGAAAGAAGTAGCGCTGTTTCTCTCGTGCCCCACTAGCATCATCAGGAATAAAGGAATCATCGGGAGGGGTCTCGGTGGCTCATCCCTTTCTCTAGATATTTTTGTTCCCTCTCTCGTGCCCCATAATCATCATCATGAGTTCATCAGGAATAAAGGAATCATCAGGAGGGGTCTCGGCGGCTCGTCCCTTTCTCTACACGCTCAGCTATCTGCGCCGGAACCTGCAACTTGCACCTCCGGACATCACTAAACTAGCCTACATAACATTTGTGCCACCTAAGTTCGAATACGCATCTTTAATTTGGCGTCCCTCCCAAGCATACCTCACTTAGAAATTAGAAGCCCGCTTCATCTGCTCACCGTACTCCCCCAACACAAGCGTTACCGCACAATCTTTAAACCTGCATTCTCTTGAGTCACGCCGGACCATATGACGCTTCTTCCTTTGTCGAGTGTTTCGTTATCGCCCCGACACCTTCTCCTAAAACCGCCGAACCGTACCTCCCATACAAAAATATCGTATGGTCGGCTATAGAAAATCCTTTTTATGGTCGTCTTTAGCTATTTGGCCCAATAATCTTTAGACTTTTCTATGGCTGTCTTTAGCGATTCGTATCGCCATTCCTATGGGTGTCTTTAGCTTCTTCTATAACCGGTTCTACGGCTGTCTTTAGCTATTCTTATCGACATTCCTATGGGTGTCTTTAGGTTCTTCTATAGCCGGTTATATGGTTGTCTTTAGCTATTCGTATCGACATTCCTATGGGTGTCTTTAGCGTCTTCTATAGCCGGTTCTGTGGTTGTCTTTAGATATTTGTATTGAAATCCTATGGGTGTCTTTAGCTTCTTCTATAGCCGGTTCTATGGCTGTCTTTAGCTCTTCTTTCGATATCGCTATGGCTATAGAAGAATCTAAAGACACCCATAGGAATGTCGGTAGGAATGGCTAAAGACAGCCATAGAAATGTCTAAAGATAATTGGGCCAAATAGCTAAAGACAACCATAAAAAGGTTTTTCAATAGCCGACCATACAATATTTTTGCATGAGAGCTGCAGCCAGAAGAGAATCACCACTACTTGAAACACAGCGACAGCAGCAGCCGCTGAGAAATTATTAGCACGCTGCCATGCTGGAATAGAGCCTTGCAGATCTCTAGAACTTATCCTGTGGCACTTAGGTGCATTCTGTAATATATGCTCCGTAAACACTTCAGCGATATAGGGGGAGTGCGAGGTTGCGATTGCAAACACTTCGCCAGTTTTCATTCACAAAAGTCTTAAACACAGGCATTCAAGGAAAGCAAAATCAAGGGGTTTATTCATTCCATTCATCACATAAATGGCTACTATCTACGCTACTTCCCCACCAGTAAACAGTTGTTCACATACGCCGATCGAAAAACACAGCACACGCATTCCAACGCTCTGGCTCACGCTTAAGTGACTCGCTCGACAGCCAGACTACGCGGCACATTCCCCGCGAACGTCCGCCGAGACACAAATACTACAGGTGCTGGGTAGTCTACAGAAAAGAAAGCACTCAGAAGTCGTTCATTACACTCAGTACTCAACGCACACAGCTGCAAGTTCGGTGGCTAAAATGGAAATGCTCTCTCAACAAAACAATGAAGATGGTCGCACACAATGCAATGATAAAAAAAAACGTTTTTCCAAGTTCACTCAATTAGTTCCTTGTAAGTTTTCTCAGTTCGCGAAAAAATTATTTTTGTCACATCACCGCGGCCAAATCTTCACTTCTGTCTACGTTGCAGTGCCCATGTGGTGCAGGGTAGTTTAGAAAAGTATTCGTGAACACCAAAAAAAGTCCTGCATTTCTCGCACTATAGAGTCTTTTCAGTTCGTAAGATCTCTCACCCTAGAATTTTGCGTACGATGAAATTCCTGTCACAGTATCGCAGGTATCCATTTTCGCATGCTTGAAGTTGATGTTGAATTAATCGTAACACTGTCACCGTAAACACCGTAATTCACGACACCAAAAAGCGACACATTTGCTTGGCGTCGCACCATCTACACGAGCACATTGCCGTCGAGTCGAAATTCCCAGCACCAGGTAACACGTGCCATGCCCGCGCACATCAGCAAGGAGACGAAATGTGGCTGACTGAGTACATCCAGGTATAAGCAGGTCCATCGCGATAGCAAATAGTGCGGAGATACATGCCCATCTTTCGATCTTTTTCTAACTTGTTCGCTGGTAATTATTTTTTTTAGTAAGTACAAGATCGCTTAACGTTTTGTTTTCTTCATCCGAAAAAAGTATCTATTCTCAGTACTCAGGGAACATTGTCTGTCACTAGCATTGCTGCGCGCAGGAATACTAACACAGCGCGGGCCGCACGGCCGTGTCCTTCGGTACCCATCGCCAAAACCAGTATGCCAAACAAACAATAGAAAATAAAACAGGAAGCAGGGGTGTCCCCTCTACCCTTTCATCGCTTCCCAGAATTTATTCACCGCGCCTCCTTCGGTCCAGCGTGGGTCGCTCTCCCCCTTACTCAATGACTAATCTGAAAGTGGGGTCCACGGGAGAAAGAATGCGGTTGTTCGCAGCTTCCACCATATTTCTGAGAGAGCGTACCGTGGGCCGCGAAAGTTATTTCCAATCTGCTTCGACGGTGTGAGGGCCGTTTTCAGAGAAGCCCGCTTTTTCACTTGACCGCGGCAGCGAAGGGCCACAGAGGAATAATTCTACGAAATTATACGTCTTCGGTCAACGTTCATTTGCAAGCTTTGCGGACGCGCAGTATCCAAAGTTGCAACCTGAATTTGATCGTTAATCAGTAGGTTCTTTTAATTGTACTTTTGCCGTATTGTTGGTATAATAAGTACCTAACCTTATTGAACAAATACGTTAATATAACCCGCCGATCAACCTCATCATCGTTATCCAATCTGTGTTGTAGATGTAGCTTGGTAAATCATGAGTATATGAATTCCGCGTCATAAGTCATATTCAAACCAGCAGAATAGGATGTAATGGTTGCTCGAATTATACCTTTATAGGCTAACACTTTTCGATTAGCGGCTGGAAACTTGGAGCCTTATGTTACTATGTAGTTAGCTAAAGAAGCCTTTATGGATGCAGGCTTGTAAGTTCTGCGCCAAACGCTTTCTTAATGCCGGCAAAATGTTGCTTAATTATCACACATCTAAAGGTTTACAGTTATATATTGTACTGTACCCAGCCGCAGAAGCTTTTACGGCTGCCTCACTTTAGCTTTAAAGCAAATTCTCTCCAATAGCTGGCAGAAGACATCCGTATGGTTCCAAGTTTGTAGACTTAGAGCTAAACAACGGCCCATAGCCAGCCAAATGAGCTTTTATGGCTTTCTCTCTATAGCTTTAGGACGAACTCTTTTCAATAGCTCGCAAAAGACAGCTGAATGTTTTGAAGTCTGTAGACTTAGAGAGAAACAACGGCCTATAGCCAGCCGAATGAGCTTTTATGGCTTTCTCTCTATAGCTTTAGGACGAACTCTTTTCAATAGCTCGCAAAAGACAGCTGAATGGTTTTGAGTCTGTAGACTTCAAGCTAAAAAATGGTCTATAGCCAGCCAAAAGAGCTTTGCCGCGGCTGGTCTATAGAACTAAAGCCATACATATTTCTTTAGCTGGCTACAGTTACCTGAATAGCTGTGTCTCTATAGACTAAACACACTAGGATGTTCTATAATCGTCTAAAGAGAATTGTATGGTTTACAGTCTTTAGTGCAGGATCTATAAAAACTTCAATAGCTGGCTATAGCCTAATTTATGCCTTTTTATGGGTGACCATAGAGACCCATAGGCAGCCATAGCTCACCATACATTTTTCAATAGACGCCCATAAGGCATTTTTGTATGGGCTCACCCTATATCAGCCACAGAAACGCCATAGCACGACTTAACAGCCGTATTTCGTCAATACTGAACCTATTCTTTCCTCGAACGTTAACTCTCTGGAACAATCGACCTGATACCATAGCCTCATGCCGCGATTGCAAACTTTTCTGCAGCAAGCTAACCCATATTCCATAGTATGTACCTTGCAAGCGTGTTCTTCTACTTTGATGATTTTGTAACCTTTGGACTTTCTTCGCTGCCTTTTTTTTGTACTGCAAATTTGTGTTGCCGTTATGCCGCTTACACTTGTTGCACCCTTGTAATTTGTGTGTGCGTGTGTGTGTGTGTGTGTGTGTGTGTGTGTGTGTGTGTGTGTGTGTGTGTGTGTGTGTGTGTGTTTCTCCTTTTTGAACTTTTGAACTTCGTCCTCTCGAAGCTGTGCTATACGAGTCTGTACGCACCCCCCCCCCTTATGTATTGCCCTGGGGCCTCTGAGGTGGACATAAATGAAAGGAAATGAACAGGAGGCATATGCCGTACTGTGCTCCACTGGTATTATCCGCAAACGTTGACGCGAGCCTAGCGGCCCGTGGGCGGGAGTTGCTAAACCGGTACGGGGCCTGGGAATGAGGCTCCGCTCCCGTCGGTGCGGAGATCAGAGTACGCCGCTAGGAAATGTACATGGGGTCCAAAACCATTACGCCTTTCTTAATTACTCGCACTACTTTGTACATGACATACACCACAGCTCTATATGCTTCATTGTAGGCGCCTTTCGCTTTCCTTTAATTTTAAGTTGTTTATCTTGATTTCTTAAGGGAGCCATGAAGACAAAATACAAGTTGGGTTTATTAGAAAGACTGCCTAGTCCCGATAACAATGATACCAATATCATCGAACAAATATCTTCGAACAATATCTTCGAACAAATAAGGGATATATTAAAGAAAACGTGTGAAGCAATCGCGACCCCCTAGCCAATTTCCCGCAACTGTTCTATGACGTCACGGAACCTTGTTTGTGCGATTGGCGGCCGCCTAACTGACCTGTCGCGACGACACATGACTGGACGTCTGTAATGAGGCCTCTAGTTCCATTTGACCGCATGGCTTGAATGCTAACGTGCAGTTAACGCATTGAAAATTATGTTTTATTGTTGGCCCGTAGACGTCATTCCTGCTCACAACACTTCACTGTGGCGCAAAACTTGAAAGTTTTAAAATAATTCTTCCTTTTTTTTTCGTTAAAAAAACATCTTTTGTGGCTGTAATGGAGCTGAGGGAGATACTGAATCCTAGTTCTTTCAAATTAAACGAAGTTGTATTTTCTCTTCATGGCTCCTTTAAGCAGTTTCTTTTTTTTTTAGCCTATGCATAGTCTAAAATATTTGTATTTCTTGACTATAGCCCTCTGCTGTATCGACAGTGCGTCAATACTACTGTCGCAAACCATTATTCCCGGCTTCGCAGTGCTAAAACCGTGGCTTCCAGGTTTCAAATATTTCTGAGCCATTACACACCTATCCGGTTATGATCCAAAGCACAATGTCGTCTGCGTACAGCATTACCTGAATGGGATGTTCTACCACTTTGTTTTGCCGGCGGGGCGTTAAGTTGAGTCCGAACTGACTTTTCAAGCTCCTTTTCTAACTTTTCCGTGTGTAGCATAGCCCGTATTTTACTCAAAGTGTACCCTTGCTTCACTCCTTAAGGTGCTGACCTGCTGCGTGCATTTCTGCCCTTCGCACGTCAAGTGGGTCTTATTATTTTGTTAAATACCTGGTCATCTAAGCCTTCAGTTTAAGAATACTCCACAAACATTCCTTGTTTGCGCGTTCATATGCGCCTCTAATGTCCAAAAATGCTACCAGTAATGACCTATCCTCAGCCAATAAAATTTCAATGCTCTATGTTATGAAATTACTATCCAAGTGCCTGCCTCGTCTAAACTCTGTCTGCAGATTCACGAGGGTTTCATTTTCTTCCCTCCAAGCTTGAACCAATTGCGGGACGTGTCGTCTGCGTCTGGGGACTTTATTTATTTATTTGTTCATTTATTTATTTATTTTTTTACTTATTTCTGCCGCCACCATCACTCAACTAGCCTGTTCGTCAGATGCCACGGAGCTTGCACGCCTGTAGCAGGGCGACCCCTTTCGTTGCAAACGCGTTGAAAAAAAAAAAAAAAAAAACCCGGACACACAGAATAGGCAGAGACCCCTGGTAAAACCGCCAGGCTTATAATCTCGGCTGCCTATGTGCAGATAGAATCGGTATGGCGTCCTTTTGCAACCGAACCGGCCGGAGATAAACCACGGGGCCATTTGGGCCGGTTCACGCAGCGCCGAAATCGCTGCCCTTCCTCCGGGGAGAGGCTGGCGCGGGTCGCGTTTCCGTCTGCCTTCCGTCTTTGGCGAATTTAAGTGCTCGGGAAACGCGATCCGCCGCCGACGTGCCGCTCAATCTTGCATTGCGTAACGCTGAGAGGGCATTCCGTAACCTCGGTAAAGCAAGGATCGGGCCAAGTGTGTCATCTTATCCGCCGTCAACGTGGCGCGGGTAGGATTCGAGCTTTGACGTTGGCTCCCTTCCGTCTCATTACAGCATTTGCCACTGAAGCTTTCTAGCATTCTTTATTCGAGGCGTCAGGCTAGGTAATACGGTATTAGTGCGGTCGGTTGACCCGAGAGACACCACAGCAGGGGACACTGCATGGTTCCTCGCTGAAAAGTTATGCGGGGAAAAAAAAAAATGAAACCAGAAAAATGAAAATGAAAAATGAAAAATGAAAGCTTCCGGTTTCAAGGTATGCAGATAGTTTTTTGTCTTCCAGCCGTGTAGCACTGGATTGCGCTTATTGCGCTCTCGGCGTAGAAACGCGACCAGTCGCTGCAGCCAGCCAGGACTTCGGGCATGGCAGGACTTGCTTTCTTTAGTGAGGAATATCTGAAGCGGTTCAGTATTTATACAAAGTGAAGTTGAGTATTCTTTCAGTACGCACAGCAAAAATCTGGCGGAGCCAACAACTCAGCCTTTGTGTCATTCCTGTCTAGAGGCTCATTAGTTTTTCTTCCGACTGAAGCTATAGAATTTTTACTGCGCCTACTGACTGAATACTGAGCAGCTTCAGATGTCCCTCAACACGCTGCACAATTCGTACGTGTCAAATCCCTGACTTTGTACGAAAGATTACGCATTGCTTTGGTTTTTTTTGTTGTTGTTGTTAAAGCCATTCAAATCTAGTAGAATGTTCGCCTACAGTACCGCGTTACGAAAAGGAAATTTGACATGCACCTGCAATGCAGAAATACGGCTGCAAAGGAAAGCCAAACAGCTTTCTCAGAAACTTCGCAGTTGAAGAAAAATTGAAGAGATAAGAGGTGTTGCTCCCGGGTCCGATTCTTAGACCAGGACGAATTTTTTTTCAACAGCCAAGTTTCTGAAGAAGCTGTTTGGCTTTCCTTTGCAGCAGTACGGATACATTTCAGAAACTTCCTCAAGACCGCTCATCACAGTCGCGTGTTCTCAAAACAAATGCGAGGCATTCACATACTTGAAATGATTATTTTTTCTGAGTGCCTTGTTGTCTTACACGAATGAGTTTACACCAGACCATAGTCAACTTCAGACTAAAGCTTGGTTCGTCACTTATACTGACACATTTTAGTCAACTTCATTGTCACTTATTGACTCGTACTCGATATCTGCTTCCGAACGGCTACTCGCGAACAACTTCTATATGACCACAACATAAATTACTACTCGAGGTAGTTATTTTCTTTCTCAAAAGATCAGTATCTCACTTCGCGCTACTGTGCGTTCGTCGCTTTGTTTCATAGTCACTCTGGTATAGAGCACGGAGGAGGGTGGCGCACTAAAATACCGGGCGCGATGCCCCGGTGACGTTCTATAATACGTTTTGGACAAAGGCGCGCCGCTACAATTCTGCTGACGGCCCATTGCTAGAGCCATGCGTCCTGTTTTTCACTGCTTTTGCTTTACCTTTAGCTCCAGCCTCGGAGTCATTTTTTTTCTCGTTTTCATGACACACTTTCTATTGACAAGTTCGTCATTTAGCTCCAGGGTTCTGTCTGTTTGTATCTTTGTCGTGCGTGGTTTGTATGGGATTTGCCGTCGGGCTGTCGTATTCCAGACGTCATATACTGTCGTCGCTGCCCGAACGAAGCTTCATTGATTTTCGGCGCTGAGCGCTCGCCCGTGAGGAGGACCCCCCGGCGTAACTCGAAGCCCGGTATTGGAACGGAGACGGTGAAATTGAACCGCCGCTCCGAATCGTTCCGGTGCCGCACGAAACGACGGCCCGCTCTTGTCAAATATCAAACGCTCGCCATTAAAAGAGGAGTCAGTGGTGCGCTTCCTCCAACCATCCGCATCAGTGAAAAACGTTGGGTCACGCAGTCAGTGGAAGAGCGCGCCGAGCACGCGCAAAGAAATCAAGAAGTGAATTTTCGAACGGCCTCTAAAACGCTTATATCAACATGCATTATACCGGCCTCGATGAAAATGCAGGGAAGAATTTTATGAAAGTATTTGGAAGAAGGGGAAGCGGACGGGGGTGGAAAGATTAAACGTGGGACGTCGAGACAAGGTCAGCTTTTGAGGCGCCCCTCAAGAAGATCGTATTGCCCGAGCTGCTAAAACTACCGCTCGTGGTCGAAGCAGGTCATTTATTAAACATAAACTTAGATGGGAAGCCGGTAAAATATGCTGAGCACACCCCGCGTCAGCCCTGCCCTCTGTACAGGTATTACGATCGGATGGCCACGAAAATCGCTCAGGTCGGCTTTTCCCCTACTGACGAGACGAAAGAAAGGGACAGGGTGCACACGGACGGTAAAAAGATCGAAAAAGAAGTCGATCGCTTTTCTACAGTGCCCTTGATTACATTTAGCAGCGCGCCAGGTGTGCTTATAGAGCTTCTTCGCCAGTGCTCGATTTGCTCAAGGTAGAGCGGTCGTGCCCGATCTTAGGTTCTAGTTCACAGAAATTTTGTGCCGTACAGTTTTCACATATGCCCTTCATTCGCCTAACTGAACGGGGAATATTTTCGCAGCCTTCAAGACTATGCCCTACCTTGATTTTGAGAAGTATGCCTTCCATATTGGAAGGAATAGTACTTCCCAAAATGTTGGAAAGTTTTCAAGAATTTTTTGGTAGGCCATTTTTTTTCCTCGCGACCTTATGACACAGCCTTTTTGCAGGGATCGTAATCACCAGGCGCTCTTTAATTTTCTGGCGACTGAAGACCCGGACATGTTCCCAGGTGGGAGGGGGGGACAGGGTCGCCTAGTGCCAGCTGCCAGCTACTGTACAAAAAGACTCCTGTCCGGGGGAGCATGTATCGTCCAAAAGGCCATACAAACGACTCCCGATAATTCGAAGTCGATTAATTGAATTTTCCGCTAATTAGAAGGGATTTGCTAGTCTCGGCAATTTTACATGCAATTAAATGGCAGAAATGTCTCGACAATTTTAAGTTGGAACCCAATATATCGGTTCTAACTGCCACCAATTTTGTGTTTTGAATTTTATCGAGAAATGACTGTCACCGAGGTGGCAGTCATTTCTCGATAAAATTCAAAATTTTCAAGCGCGAAAGCAGTGTCGTGTTCTGTACTGAAGTCAGCGCCGTCGCATCTGAGCCAGCGCTCAGCTTATAAAGCGGCAGGCCACTTGACACTCGCGCTAGCGCAGACATCTTCTGAGGTTATCAAGCTTATTTGTTGCGTACAGCGCCGTGCGAGAGGTTTGTGTGGTGGACGCTTCAGGCTTCGTTTTTAGCGATAAGTCTCAACTATCGGGGCAACCTGTGACGTACGCTCGACTTGGAGACCAAAGTGGAGATTCTTAACGGGATCCAAAAGGGAGATGTGTTGCGGATTAACGACATTGCTGCTCTTGTGCTTTTTGTTTATTTGGAAGTTCTGTTAATTCGAAGTGTTTTTCGGTCCCCGGGAGCTTCGTGTTAACGGGAGCCGACTGTAATCGCGGGGGGCACAGCTGGGCCCACGTCGATTCTACGGCTGTATCACGATTGCCCGCGACGTTATCCCCGTATCTCAAGTGCCCCGTGACCAATAACACTGCGCCATGATCCCCGCGTAGTCAAAGCGCCGATGCCAGTTTGCCCGAACCATTCTCCCGCGGCAATACGAGGAAACCTCATTTTTTGATGCCTAGATGCTTTAGAAATAGTAAGATAATGTTCGCCAACCATCTCAAGAAAGAGGTGGAGGGAGCAAACCGAGCTTAGATAAGAAGAGGATGGAAGGGAGCTGTCTTCCAAATCGGTTTAGTCGCGTGGCTATCGAAACATCACGTCTCCCCCTCTCCCCCACCCCTGCACTTTTGAACTAGCACGGGGGTGGCGTGCCTCCCACCCTTAGCCGCGCTCATTGAGATTCTCGGTCTAAGAAGGGTGGGTTTGAAGCCCACTGCTGCGGAAACGATGCCCACGAAGCCACCTTCGTTACGCCCGCGTCCGTGGCGAAGCTCAGTGACACTCCGAATTCGCTGGGAGTACCTCAGCCGGGCCGCAGCCTGGTCAAGTAAGCGCGACATTCAGTACAAAATGAACTACGTTGCCATGAAGGTTATTCCTACCCAAGAAGTGCCGGATGCGCTCTTCATACATGGCTACAAGTATGTCATGCCAACATGTAGGACAACATTATTAATGAAATTGATAATTGCAAGACACGAATTCATAAGGGACAAAAACATTCACCACTAGACAACCCAGCAACTTTGTTCAAAGTTCTCGTTTCTTCAGCTTGCTTTTCCCGTCTTTACGTATCACTTCATATGCCGCACATAGAGATTACAAAGAAAAAAAACGTAGAATACCGTGGGTCTAGATTATGAGTACGGCTTAAAGAGCTGGACTTTGGGCGCGGGGCAATCGGCACGAAACAAATGTGTCGGAGGCTTATGAGTGTGAGGCATTCGACCCGCGGCGGTGGCTCAGTGACTACAGCGTTGCGCTGCTCAGCACGAGGTCGCGGGTTCGATTCCAGGCCGCGGCGGCCGCTTTTCTGACGGAGACGAAAAGGAAAAACGCCCGTGTGTGCGAGATTTCGGCGTACGTTAAAGATCCCCAGGTGGTAAAAAATAATCCGGAGCCCTCCACTATGGCGTGCCTCATCGCCTGCGTTGCGTCGCGAGTTAAACCCTACAATCAATCGAGTACGTGGCTTTGGAAAACGAAAAAAAAAGCGGGGCTTTCGGCGTGGGGCAACTGGGAGGGGGCTTTTGAAATTGTAAACATTCGTCAACCACCCGATTCTACGACGGGTATTTCTGTTGTCTTTTTCTTTTAACACGAAAGTGTTTTATTCCGGGATTCACGAAGGTTTCACTTCCGTCATATCCGTCACGGAAGTGACGCCAGTACAATGAAGCAAGCGGCCTGTAAAGGGTGCACCCCTGCACACAGGGTCTTCTTGCGAAGAAACAACCTTTAATACTAAAGACCATTATGGATTACGTTCTTGGACATTAAAGGGGCATGTGACAACGTAAACAGAGAACTGCTGTGGAGAATGCTGAAACTCCAGGGATTAGATGACGAGTTAATACAGTTCCTTATGGCGATCTATAAAGACAATAGAGTGCAGCTTACATGGGAAGGACAGAAATGCGTTCAGCAAGTCAACACCCATAAGGGATTGAAACAGGGATGCCATTTGAGCCCAATGCTGTTTATGCTTTACATGGCAGGCTTAGAAAAGAAACTGGAAGAATGTCAAGTAGGGTTCAACCTAATGTATGGTCCAAGGCGAAGTGGTACAACAGCGTATTCCGGGAATGTTTACGCAGACGACATTGTTCTTTTAGCTGATAACCAGACCGATATGCAACGGCTATTAAATATTAGTGACCAGGAAGCCACCGACCTCGGTTTAAATTTTAGCGCAGACAAATCGAGAATAACGGTTTTCAATGTCACTACCACTGACGCAGTGTCTGTAAAGCATGGCGAATTACCCAGAGTGAAGGAATTTAAATATTTGGGGGTCTGGATAAACGAAGGGGATAAATACTTAAGAACTCACGAGGAGCAACTTGCAGCTATAACGAAGCATAGAGCTCTGTGGGGGTATAACAAATATGAAGTAGTGAGAGGAATGTGGAAAGGAGTAATGGTTCCGGATCTCACATTTCCGAATGCTGTGCTCTGCTTAAAATCAGACGTTCTATCAGGCCTTGAAGTGAACCAGAGAAGAGTAGGCCGTTTGGCCTTAGGCGCGCATGGAAAAACAACTAACGAAGCAGTGCAGGGAGACATGGGCTGGGCGTCGTTTGAAGTTCGAGAAGCGCAGAGTAAAATATGTTTTTAGAGGAGGTTGAAAGCCATGGATCAACGTAGGTGGGCATATAAGGTGTTTAGGTACCTATACTTGAAAACCGTGGACACGCAGTGGTTAAGGAAGACTAGAAGGCTAACGATGAAATATGCACAGAACAGTGGAGAATCCAAAACAGCCAAGGTAACCAAAAAGGAGGCAAGGCAGATTGAAACGAATAAATGGAGAGAAAAAATGGAAACTAAAAAGTACAGGGCGGAGAAATTGGACATCAGAAAGAAAATTTTCTACGATAATTCCCAGGGCAGTGCTTTGCTTTTTGAGGCTAGAGCAGGTTGCTTGCGAAATAAGAGCTTTGTGGAGAAGTATTCAGAAAATGATGGGCTATGCGCGGTCTGTGGAAGAGAAACAGAAACTATGCGGCACATAATGTTAGAATGCGAGGGTATCCATTAAAATCTACATGAGGGAAATATTCGGCTTCCAGAAACCCTAGGATTTAAGGAAAGCACAGAGGAAGGTAACTTCAAGGCTGTCGAGGAGACGAAAAGATTAGAATGCTGGTGGACGAAAAGCAGGGAGGGGAATATTGGCTGGGGTAGTTACCATCTGTAACAGGAAAAGAAAAAAATATTTTGTGCCTAATAAGTTTTTGTGCCTGCCCTAAGCAGAGCTAATGTTAAACCAAGAGTATAAAACATAGGTATATTAGACCTTTTTGGTAAGATGACACGTTATCACCCCGCTACAAAGGGGAACCAATAGCAATCATCATCACCATCATCAATCAGTACATTATATTTAGAGTTGTTCGTTTTCGGGTTTTATATTTTAACACGACAGTGTATTATGTCGGGATACACCAAGGTTTCCCTGAAGTCATATCTGTCACAGAAAGGACGCCAGTAAACCTTTGCCGAAGCGACCCACCAGCAGGACGTCACTGGCCAAGCACACCCACAAGACAGCCGCCGACCCGCAACTCCCGGTCAGCTGCAGATTTCGCTGCCCATTTCACTTTCGTGTTGTACCGATTCCTATGATTTTTTTTGGTTCAAGGACTCGTTTTGTAGCTTCCATTTTTGCCATTGTCTTCTGTAAGCTTTGGCATCCTGTTCTTTAGCATCCTCACCAGCAATGTTGTTTCGTTTGGTGCCTCTTACCGGCATATGTGTTGACGTGTTTCCCCCTGACCAGCCACGCCTTCTAACTCCCATCTCAATGTAATTGCAATTTCATATACCATGCTGCCGGACTCAAGAATATAAGTTCGCTTAAAATTACGGCTCTTTTTATTCAAGTTTTTTCGAGTTCAAACAGCAGCAGTAATTTCGGGTAGCTTATCTCAATAATGTCAATTTAAATTATTCTCAATAGACGGAAACTTAAGTAACTGAGAGAGAGAGAGAGAGAGAGAGAGAGAGAGAGAGAGAGAGAGAGAGAGAGAGAGAGAGAGAGAGAGAGAGAGATAGAGAGAGAGAGAGAGAGAGAGAGAGAGAGAGAGAGAGAGAGAGAGAGAGAGAGAGAGAGAGAGAGAGAGAGAGAGATAGAGAGAGTAAACTGTATTTTGCAAAAATAAACAAAAAGAGCACGTGGTCGGATTCCTCATTTCAGGATCCCGTTGGGGCTTGCTGCCTTCTCCTCACGTTCCACTAGCCGAAGCTGAGTTTCGTTGCTGGAGCTGGCCAGTTCTCTCTCCCACTGCTCATGAGAAGGGTTGGGCATTGGGTGAATAGTAGGGTTTTTCTGGCAGGCCCACACCATGTGGTAGAGGGTACAGATCTCACCGCAGTTTGAGCAGGTGGCGATGTGGAGGGTAGGATTGATGCCGTGAAGTTTAGGTATGTCTGAGAACGTGTTTGTTTGTAAAAGCCTGAGCCCCTGTTCCTTGGTGAGTGACGGGTGGGCGGAAGGATACTGTTACCTACCCAGCCTGTAGTGCTTTTTGATGCTTTGGTATGTTACTAGGGGATGCGCCGCTTGAAGCCAGTCGTCTCGCGGTGCCCGGTAGGCTAATTTTCGGGCTGTCGTGTGGGCCATGACATTGCCGCGAATGGATGAGTGGGCAGGGGCCCAAGCCAGACGTATCTTGCGTTGAGGGGGTCGGTGGAGAAGGATTCTTGCTGCTGGGCTTGATATTCTTCCGCGTAGGTAGCTTCGCATGTTGCTTGAGAGTCAGTAGTGATTGTATCGGCTGAGGTGTGCGCAATGGCAAGAGCGATGGCTGCAGCTTCCGCTTGAATGGTATTGATTCCCGTAAGTGTGACACTGGCGGCGGGCTCGGTGCATATGGTGACGACAACTGTCATCGTATCCATGCGAGCGTAGTCCGCAGCGTCCGTGTACACCGTTTTGGGGTGGGATCCATGGATTATATCTAATGTCTGTGCTCTCGCCGCACGCCTTCCTTGGTGAAACTGTTGGTGCATGTTCCGTGGAATGGGAGCCACATAGATGTTTTGCCTTATGTCTATGGAACAATTGCCTTGTTCTCCTGAGATATTGTATGCTAGGCGACCAGGCAGTTGGAGTCCTGTTCTTGTGGTCGCTAGACGGTGGTGCTGGTTTACCAGTTGAGCCACTCCAAGTTTGAGGAGTCTGACCGCGGCCGTGCTGATGAGGAGAGCAAGTGCTTGTTTATATGCTTTGAGAATAAGTGTATCAAGTTTCTTTACGTCGCTTTTGGAGAGGATAGCATGCGGGATGTATGTCGCGATTAATGCCATCTTTTGTAACGACAATGTCTCCGTCATCAGAGGGGTATATGTCAGGCATGTAATGTTCGGGTCGTATCGGTTGCAGTGCTGTCGGCTGTGGGTGGTTTTAGCTGCATCGAGCGCTCTTCGCTCTCAGTCCTTCATTCTTGTGTTCCCTTGCGTTTTTAGGCGTACACTCGGCCAAATATTTAACTAGCGTGTGCGAGCGGCGATTTTTCTGTTTAATGACGCCCTCAAGAAGGAACAGCCTAGCAGACAATGGGCCCAGCTGATCGCAGATTCTGAGCATGCACATAATCTCGACCTGTTTGCAACTTGGCTGCCGTCATACGGCGCTGAGGCATGAATAGTCGCAGCTCGCGCACGCTAGTTAAAGATTTGACAGACTGTACTTGTATGGTGGCCGTGTTTCACAGTTACATCTGAGATAGGCACTCCAGAGACAGCAGCGACAACAGAAACGTGTCCAGCGGTGCGATTGTGTGTTCTCATTAACATCATCATGAACATTGCGTCGTCCTTTCTTCGGTATGGTTCTATGACTGACAGGCTTGGCCAAGCGACCTTGTTTGCCCCACATATACGCTATCAGCGTAAATGTGCTTCGCTACTTTTGCAATTAGCATGCTTATATTACTCCTGTGGGCCCCGTAAGTGTGATTGTGTACGTTCATTATGCATGGTCCTTATCCTTTTCGCTTTTCGTCCTTTTATTCACCTCTCTTGTTTTGTACTTCACCCCTGCGACCCTTAAGTTTACACTAATTAGCGTAGACGAGCTTCGCTACGTTGGTAATAATTACTCCTGTATGCCCCAGTACTTGTCTCTAACTCACGTTCTAAGTCGACGTCCACAAAGCATTCATTGCCCAAGGACGCGAATTCGATTCCCGGCCGCGGCGGCCGCTCTCTGATGGAGGCGAAAAGCGAAAACGCCTGTGTGTTCAAGATTTCGACGCACGTTAAAGATCCCGAGGTGCTCAAAATTAATTCGGAGCCCTCCATTACGGCGCGCCTCGTCGCCTGTGTAGCGTCGGCGCGTTAAACCTCATAATCAAGCAAAATATTCATTAGGTCCACTTTTAGTTAGCTAGAGCCAAGGGTCAGCGGGGGTCCAGCGGATGCGCGCTGGACTCGCAATCCATATGGCCCTGTTTGAATCCGAGCAGGCGCAAATTCAACCATTTTTTTTCTTGTCTTTTATTCTCTTGGTGCCATCCTCCATTTTGTGGCACCATCGCTTGGTCGCGCCAATGCCGGACGCCGGATCTTCGCGTAATGGAGCGTTTACTGCTTTCGCGTCGAAAAAAATTGGGCTGAATTCCCCGCGAGGGGGACTCGAGTAAATGCGTCGCATAGGGGTGGGTGTATTGCGTTAACGTTTAGTGTTTGGGGAGTTGGTGGTAGTGAATGCGTTGTATCAGCAGCTTCTTGGCGTAGTTTGAATGAGTCAAAGATATAAGGCGCGTTCGTAGCCTCCCATTCTGTGTCGGCTTTGTGGCGCAGTGGGTAGAGCACCATGTACATTGCGTTCCGCCCGCAGGGTCGAGGGATCGAAACCAGGCGCCGGATAGTATTTTTTTATATATATAGTGTAGGGGGAGGGATGCGGACAACGACGGTGCGGACTACTATGGACGTCAACGCGGGTGACATCGTGAGTTACTGAAATGCTCTGCATTTAACAAATTGTTGTTTAGTTGGTCATAGAAATCATTCGCGCCTCTCTGCTTGCTTCGCTTCAAAATGTCGAAGAGCGACAGAATCCCTGGCATGCTCTTTCTTTTTCTTTTTTTTGAATAGTGACAGTATGCCCTTTGGCATAAGGTCCTACAGGTACAAGTTGGCACCCGTTTCCCGGAGGAAGTCCAGAAGACAGCGGTGGTGGGCTCGCCCCCCCCCCCCCCCTCCCCCCCAGCCATTTCTGAAGATCGGGGGGTCTCCCAGGATGCAGGCCTGTGCCGCGAAGGTGTCGGGATCTCGCTGCACTCAGGGAAGGGCACGTCCATAGCAGGTGGTTGGTGTCGGCGTCTTCGGCAGGAGTCGTACAGAAGGGGCAGTTCGTGGTAAACGGGGCATGGTATCGCGGTGGCCACGCCCGGGTTACCGCAGGAGAGAGGGCCACCCCAACACAAAGTCTACGCACCAAGACCTCCTCCCAGCGAGCGAGCCCACAGGGAAGGTCTGTTCCACACGGTGGGATGAGAGCGCGTGTGGCGCGACGCAGATCTTCCTTTAGTTGGAGAAATTGGTCATGTGGGTCAGTTGTCAGCAAGGGCAGGGGCCGTGGAACCGACGTAACGTGACAGTAACTATCCGCCGCAATATGAGCGGTGATAGTAGAGAGTTTTAGCTGACCGTTTCTGACGGCCCGCTCCGCTCCGATAGCAAGCGGAAGCGCCATTGCGCATGCGTGGCACGCTAGCGCGCTACCGGCGATACCGGAGCGGGGTCCCACTCCGCAAACCGAGGCCTCTTAGCGGACCGTCGCGGAACATCGCTGCCCTCGCGATGCGAGGCGAACTTCGTTTATTCAGTTGAAACACGAGCGACGAAGCCGCGAAAGCGCTTCCGAATAGGCAATTTGGCCACACACCTCAAAGATCTTTAGAACGGAAGTGAAAAACGTCGACCGAAGCGCGGGGCTGCTTCTATGCAGCGCCCAGAAAGGCAGCCTTGACTTGGCTATTCCAAAGTTTATCGGCTTCTTTATTTTTATTAAAAGTATACCATGTAAGCGACTACATTGTACAAAAAAAGGTTGAATGAGGCCAAGAAACACGGTATTTTGCTTTGTTTGGGTGACCAAATACAAATTCTTATGTTTCCTTTAGGATGAAGTTTTGGTTTACACGCGCACGCGAAACGACCGGCCACGCGAATCATTCCCCGTCAAGGGAGATACGGTTATCGCCTAGCTAAAAGCATTTCGGCTGCTGACGCTCCGGTTGTGCTGAGCGGGACGGCGGGAGCATAGCGGAGCGTCAAAAACGGTCAGCTGAAACTCTCTAGTATTACGCCGGATCCACGACATTAGAGAGGGCAGGGGTACGTGTCGAGCAGGTTATGAATGTCTCTTGAGACAGATGAGTTGGAGGCTACACGTCTCAAATCCCGTATGGCCGCCGTTGTGTCGGTGTAAATTTGTGCTGTAAAACTTCCAGGAGCTTGAAGAAGTGCCAGTATTAGCGCTTGCAGTCCGTCCCGGATGGCTGTAAGCTCCGCCAGCATAGAAGGCCAGGTGCGGAGTGTTTCATAAGCGCAGGTTTGGTTCTCTTCTGAATGAGAGGGGCATTCGATCGCAGTAGTTAAAACGCCGTCTTGGGCCCCAGCGTCCACTAATGCCTCTACAACCTGTGGCTGGTTCAGAGTCGCTAGTAATGCTGTTGTGGTGCTGCTCCATAGGCACTACAGGCACGATGTCGTCACTCATCTGTGACTCTTCACCTCCCATTCTCCGTTTCAGCTTCGCGCCGACTGTCTGCTCTTGAGTCGAACGTGTCAGACACACTCAGAATGTGGGACCGAGTCGTTGGCACTGCCGTTTGCTGCCCCGAAAGACCCGGGTTCGGTTCCCATCAGTTATTATAGCGCTCCTTTTTTTCCTGATGGTTTCTATCATTTCGGCTTACCCTCGGCCAGAAAAAAGATAGCACGTTGAGAAGCAGGTCATAGCTAGCTCCTAATAAAATTCTAATGGATGCTGGCCGCTTTCCATAGTTTCACAAAGTATTTGTATTACAAGTAATAGATTAGCCGCACTAGTCCAGCAATTAACCTTGAGAATCAATTACTTTAGCTATGCTTTGAACAGCGAACACCATGTTTTAATCTGGTGATCAGAGAAGAAGGTGATCTATAGCACCGCGCAATGGGAAACATCATATGCTTGCACTGCGACCGCTTGCACACCGCAGATTTAATCTTTCTAGTTGAATAATATTTTGGGTCTTCCCATTGGCCTACTTTGCCCTCTTGATCGCAGTGATCGGTCATTCAGCTGCAGTGTTGTGAAGCGGGTATTTCTAAAAATAGTCTTAACCTGACTCGGGCTTCATTTGGTGAAACGCTGTTTGTATCCCTCTTAAAATAAGAGCGATACAAACAGCGTTTTTAACAAGATACGCAACCATTATCCAGATTTTTTACGTGAACCTTCTATATACGCATATGTTTCCATATTTTAGGCAAGACAGCGGATATTTAAGGAAAGCATTCTGCCCGAATCTTGTTTCTATTGAGTCTTCGTGTTTTCCTAGTCTACCCACTCCTTGAAGCGTAAACTCCTTGGCACCGCACCACTTTCGGTGAAGTCACACTCAGTCTCACGAAATAGAAGAAAAAATCGGCCACCTTCACAATTGACAGGCGAAGACTGCGGAAACAGGGCAGCTGGTGGTCTTCACTAGCTTCAACTTGGCTTTTCTTAGGTCTGCCCCTTTGTTATTAAGAGAACGGTGGTTAAAAAGGCGAAGCTTTCGCCATGTAAACTGATTCAAATCAACATCCTCAATACACCCTCATAAAGTGCAAAGTCCAAACTGACCAAGTCTGAAGGCAAAGTGCGCTACGAACCCAAAGGAAATGCTAAGCGCTCCCCAATGCGAAGCAGGTAGATCCGAAACACTCGCAGGTGACATCAGAAATATCAAGCAAAAACTAGAAGTTATTGACGAACAGAGGTACAGAGGCGCCATCATCAGGGCAAGGTCGGAAAAATTTTTAGGAGGTGAAGCGCCAACGAAACGAGCCTTATCAGATGAAAAGAAGTACGCCAGGGGAAACGAAATCATGGAAATAGAGTATAAAGGCGCGGTGAGGAGCGACCAGGAATCCATTCGAAGAGCTTTTGAGGAGCACTATGCTCAACTCTTCTCCCTTCAGACGCCCCCCAAAAAGGGGTTTAATGAGGAATTCTTATCGTGTTTACCAAAAATACAGTCTGAGCAAACTCAAGCATTAGAACTTGAAATTTCGGTCACTGAGATAATTAAGGCCATAGATGACCTAAACCCGGGCAAGTCGCCAAGACCCGATGGTCTCACGGGCTCCTTTTACAAGGGATTCAAACAGGAGATGGCGGTAGTGTTGCAGAAAGTCTACGCAGAAGCACTAGATAAGGGGGCGCTGCCCATTTCGTTTTCGAGAGCCCACACAATTTTATTTCCGAAGTATGAGGATGGAATCAAATTAAGGAGTGTAAACGGCTATAGGCCGATAACACTCACCAATGTATACATTTATGAAGGTACCTTCAAATAGGCTACAATCTGTAATAGGAAACGTCGTAGGAGGCTGCCAAAGGTGTGGTATACGAGGCAGGTCCATATTCACGAGTATCCATGTGGCCCGAAGCATTTTCGAATATTGTGACAGTGAGTTACTCAGAGTAGCCATGCTACAGATCGACCTCTCCAAGGCGTTTGACCGAGTCCCCCACGAAGTCCTTTTTTTTCCATTTTAGAGTATGTGGGGCTCGGGTCGATCCTTTGTAAAGGGGTGCGCATGGCGTACTCAAATTGCACAACGAGTTTTATAGTTAATGGCGAGCTGTCAAAGCGGATCGACGTCCGCTCATCAGTCCGGCAGGGTTGCCCCATGTCACCATTGTTGTTTTGTTTGTACCTGGAACCCTTGTGTAGGAAAATAATGGGGAGCGACAAGGTCCAAGGTTTGAAGCTACAGTCTAGCGAGGTGCGCATACTAGCGCATGCAGACGACGTGGCCATTTTTGCCACTGACCAAGAAAGTGTTCGCAATGCCCTGGGAATCACACAGAGCTATTGCGACATGAGCGGGAGTGATAAACAGGGAGAAGTGTTTGGGGGTGTGGCACGGGACGTGGGGAGATCCTCCCACGTTGTTCGAAGACGTTCAGTGGGACACCACTGCAACTACGTACCTAGGTGTACCATTTGACCGGTACAGAGAAAATACATTGTTTTGGCGGGAAAAGGCGACAGAGGTGCGGGAAAAAGCGGAACGATGGGGAGGGCGACATTTGTCAATTTTCGCGCGCGCCACCGTCTGTAACGTTTTCCTCGCGGCAAAAATTTGGTATGTACTGCAGGCGTTGTTTTGTACACGAACGAATCTTCAACTGTTCCACCGTGTGTTCGCCACCTTTGTGTGGAACTCCGGGTGGGAGCGAACGGCGAGGACTAACTTGTTTCGAGCGGCGGGCAGTTGAGGACTGGGTCTGGGGCATCTCTTCTTGAGACAGGTTATGTCACGGTTTATGTTTCTTAGGGATCAAAGGGACCCTTTCCTTCGCACTTACATGCAGGTCGTGCTAGCCGGAGAACTTCCGAGCTTCGTTGTGTCGTCGCGTTTGCGAATGTCGAGGGTGTCCTCACGCTTCCTGCGCGAGGTCGTTTTCTCATTTAATTTTTTGTCAAGTAGGTTTTCAGTGGAGTATTTGAGTAGTGTCAGTAGAGGAGTTCTGTATAAAGACTTAGTAAGTGTTGTGTTCCCTGTACCGTTGTATAGAAGTATGTACGCAGGCCGCCCCGGCCAGAATGTTCTAAAACGTGTAAAAAAGATGTGGTTACCGCCGGGAGTGAAGACTTTCTTTTTTAACCTGCACACCGACACGCTGCCAGTACTGGCATGGATGCATGAGAGAGGTATTTTTGTGCCATGGGGTACAGACTGCAGGTTGTGTAAGAAGCCGGAGACTGTATAGCATGTGTTCATTGACTGTTGGGATGCTGTGTTCTATTGGGACGTTCTTCAGCGCACGCTGCAGAAGGACCTCCTAATAGACGCCTACGGTATCCGGTTTCTTCCCGTTGAGAGTAACGAATGCCCCTATGACTTAGTAATGCTCTTGGGCCTGCAGAGTATCTGGCGGTCGCGTATGGCCATCAGAAACAGTGACCCCAGGGCACGTTCACTCGAACAGTACTTTGTAGAAAGTGTTGGTAGAATCCGCGAAGTAATAGAGAAGGAAAAAGGTGACGAAGAAGTGCTGTCGTTGTTTAGTGAACTACTTAGAATGAAAGTGCATTGTTTCGCCAGGTAATCCCTGGCTCAGCGTGTTTTGTACAGTTGTGGTTGTTGTTATGCTTCGTTTGGCAAAAAAGAAAAAAAGAAACGCGATGATAGCGCGATCGGATAGACGCCGGGTTCGTAACTAAGGGACTCAGGTTCGAATCCCACCACGGAAAGCGTTTTTTTTTTCTTTCCAGTTGGCTGCACATGTTATTGTTCCCCGCCGCTGCCACCCCGTAACCCTGGTGCCTTTGGGGTGGCCGAGTGGTTATTCTACCGGTTTCACGGCGTAAAGGTCCCGGGTTTGACTCCAACACCTGCTCGTGGGCTCCTTTCCTCCTCGCCACTTCCCTCACACATCTAGGCCAAGCATTTCCCCCCTCTCCACCTCGCTGATGATGATATTTTTCGGCTAATTATCCGCACGGACATAGCTCACGCTTAAACTTTAAGCTCTGCCGCTAATATAAGAGGCAAAAGTGTAAGAGGAGTGCCGGTTGTATCCTCCCAGCCGCTGTAAAACAGTGCCGCGGCATCTGTTATTTATATTTTCTCGTTATAATAACCTCCCCTCGCGCTTTCTGGCCTCAGATTCTCGCAGCTTGACCTCATCTCGAGGCTCTAGAAACAGCTCAAGTGTGCCGAAAGCAAGGCAAGTACGACGCGTGTGCGTGCGAGCAGCCAATGCTGCGCCGTCTATACGTAACGTGCCTCGTATAGACCGCTACCGCACGTTTCGTTCACAAAGGCAGGAAAGGGTGAAGTTCGGCCCACGCGCGGTCATAACTTCATTTTTTTTGTGTCCGCCGGCGTATGCAGATGCAGCCCGGGCCATAAATGAGCACGAAAGCGCTTCGCACGGACGCGCACTGGCGCTCTATTTCTAGCCCGAGCGGAAGGCCGCTCGGCCGAGCCGCGGGAGTGGGGGGTATCCGCTGCTTCGTTTGCGAGTCCGAGCGTAGCTTCGGCGACGGCTCTCCGCACCGTTCTCCCGGCTTACACACGGTGTTTCCTACTTCCTCCGCTGCGTGGGGGAGCCCCGAGGCGCAGTGCCGAGAGAGGAGCCGACCAGCTGGCGGCGGGGTGTACGCGACGTCCGCGAGCATCCAGTTCCGTAACACCTTCTGTCCGGCGGCGCAGGAAGCGGGCCGTTGCCGGCTGTTACCGTGGTTCCTGATTAGTGTCCTTTCCTCGAGCGAAACGAGGAAGGAAAACATAAAGCTGTCGTATACGTTTTCTTCCAATTTACCAGGTTGGCCTCTTTCTTTTTTGATCGCGCGAGAGCCCGTTCACCACACTGTGCGCGCACATCAAAGCATGGGTTACGACGGGGGGGAAACGGAAGTGCGTGGCGCTTAACGCTATTTCCCCGCCGTGAAAGTTATAGGAAGATAACCATGTTTCTATCCTGGTGTACATCCGTGTTAGCCCAAGTTTGGGCCGATGAAGGTCACCGAATTACGTAAGGACTGTCTCAGTAGGAAGAGTCTATAAAGGAAGTTACTTTCTCTCTTTCCTTGCCAACTCATACTAGCGCGAATTATCAGCGCCCCTTACCTCCTCACTAGGTTGGATGGGCCTGCCTTCAATATAAAATGCTAATGCGCGTTCTACACCACGTTGCTTCTTATGTTTCAACCTTCAGCCGGATAGCGGAACAGAAAGAAGAAAAAAAAGAGAAAGCAAGAAAAGAAAACATCTCAAAATGGATGCATCCACACTTCATGAAAGAGCCATGATGTTCTGTGAAGACGATATTTCCGGCCGGCGAACCAATAAGAAGGCAACCATGCATGCCTTGTCGGTGCGAGTTTGTGAATTTTTGTTTATGTGGAGTAGCAACTAAGCGCAAACTAAGAAATTGCTCCCGATTATACTGTGCAGATTTTGCGATATGCGAAGCTTATCCTCGGAAACCCCAGCAGAGTTTTTTCGCGTGAATGGTTTTTTTTTTTTTTTTTTTTTTTTTTGCAGACCTTAGTTCAAGGGTGCCTTGCTGTTAAAGAAAAGAAACGACAATTCGGCCACCGTTGCAGTTTGGATGCGAAGACTGAGGAAAAGGCCGGGCTGGTGGTCTTCACTAGCTTTAACGTGGCTTTTCTTGGGTCTGCTCATCTTATCGGTAGATCGGACACTGATGCCGCTGAGCGTCTCTCTCGACTAGAACACCTGCTGCCCGTCAGAGCTAGCGTACTCACTAGGCGCAGCCAATCGCCAACGCCCACCTCCCCACCCGAACGTCTGTCCACTTTGACTCAGCTCAAGTCGAAAGCCAACGCCCGCGCTACGGACTCAAAGGAAATGGTGAGCACCCCGAAGGCGAAGGTAGCGCCATCGGGTGCACGCCGGTTTCACAACGCGGGGGGCCCAGGTTCGATTCCGGCCACGGGAAGCGTTTTTTAAAGACGACAGTCTTTCTTGGGCTACGTTAACCCAGAAATTCTGGTCTGTCTCTATGTCTGTGTCTGTTTCTCTGCCTGTCTGTCTGTCTTGAAGGGATAAATTGATTATCAAAAAATCCTGGCATCAATGATACAACGTAACAACCAGAAACAATTAAACAAGTGCAGCACCTGTTACTAGAAAACTAATAGAGCCCGAAGGCTGCCAGTTACAAACACTTACAGAAACACATGAACAGCTTCAAGTTGATTGTAGATAAAAGATTAACATACAAACAATTTAGAGTTGCTTACAACCGAAAGATTAACATGCGGGGTAAACAGGGATACAAAAACATTCGCTTCAAGGATACGGCAATATACGGAACAGGGTTGGTGTTATGTCACAACGGGTACTGTAGCGCACTAACACACAATTCTAACACCAAAATCAATTGTTACAACGAAAATCCCTAATTGATTGATTGTAGGGTTTAACGCGCCGACGCAACGCAGGCAATGAGGCGCGCCGTAGTGTAGGGCTCCGGATGAATTTTGACCACCTGGGGATCTTTAACGTGCGCCGAAATCTCGTACACACGGACGTTTCTGCTTTTCGCCTCCATCAGAAAAGCGGCCGCCGCGGCCGGGAATCGAATCCGCGACCTCGTGCTCAGCAGCGCAACGCCTTAGCCACTGAGCCACCGCGGCGGGTGAAAATCCCCAAGGACACAAGTCTGGAAAGCTGGCATGAATAATAACCCTTTTGTTCGAAACCTCAATAAACCGGGTAGACCAATGTCGCAGAAACTCTTCCTCACTCAAAAGGGCCAACTCGCCTTCCAGAAAGGTCACGAGGTGTTGTCTGAAAAAGGAAAGCAAGGGCCACTGCTTACGTAGCCTGCGATTCTGTGCAACGGTCCTGCAGCGATTACGCCATAGTATGTAATCGCCAATTACTACGAATAGTTTGCCTAGGGGAGTGCCAGGGCACTGTTCTCTCACCTGACACCGTGCAAGCTCCAAACTTGGAGTGGCATGGTGTAGGATGCGCCAGAAGCAACGCGCAACAGTGCAGCTTGAGAAAATGTGTGCCGTGGATTCTGGTTGACCGCAGTTAAGACAGGAAGAGTTTGTGACTCGATTCAGCCTTCCGGCCGAAGTGAAACGAAGTCTGCGCAATAGTCTTATATATTCACAGCCAAATCTAAACGTCTAAGTCCGGTTTATTTGTTCATAGAGTGAACAAATTTGTGAGGAGGAAATCTGTGAAATTGCTTCTCTACAGTTTTCCTTTTTAATCTAATTTAAATTATTGCCAGCTTGTTTGGGGTAGCGCAAAGTATTCCTGTTTACATAAAGTTTATTTACTACAAAAACAATTTCTTCGTCACGTTTATAACAAAGGTTACAGGGAGCCACCCAGGGACCTCTTTCTTCAATCTTCAAAATCTTCAACTTGTACAATTATCGTTTGAGTAGCCGATTCAACATAGAAACAAAAAGAAACAAACTACATGCGTAATCTGGCCCGGTTGCGACAGAAAGAAATCAGTTACCCTTTCAGGAATAAGGAACCTTGGGCGGTCCCTACAGGCCGTTTAAGCACTGGGAAAGAGCTCATACAGTATACCCTGCCTTCTCTTTTAAATCTATTTGAGTGCACCGATTTTGATATCTATAAATGTTCGAAGCGTCAATTACGTATCATGTGTACTAAAATGTGTTAACCTTTCTATGTCTCTCATTCGCCTTTTTGTTTAACTGTTCTTTTTATACCTGTTGAAAACAACGGGTATTACGTGCAACAAAAAGAAGTGTCTTATTGTTAACTTTTATTCTTACTTTTTCTGTTGTCTTTATGACTGTGTGTTTTCTTTGTCGCGATGCTGCTGTTGAGCGAAAAGGGGGCTGCGGCCTCGTCAAGCTGTCTATGACAGCTTTTTTTCCGCGGTTCCTTTTTCTGTATCTGTGTTTTATGTATCTGTATCTGTGATTATGGAACAGAAATAAAGTTTCTTTATTATTATTATACTTGTAAATATTGTTGAGCAACAACAAGACGGTATGCGAATATGACACAGAAAAACAATACTTAATCGATATTTGCAGTGTTCCTTTATAAAAAAAATCATAGATGCTTGATTTTCGCAAAGTAAAATACTACATCCACAGCAGAAAAAAAAATCACTCCGTCGCCTGCTGACACCCGCGCCACTATAGCTGCTTCTGGCGGCATTTTAAGAAATCAAGCCGCAACAGTTAGGGAAGGTTACACTAGATAGGTCCACGTTCTGCTTGGAACACATGTGGAGTAGGGCAACGTGGTTCTAGAAACGTTGAAGCAGGGCGCCTCGATTCCCGCGCGTCTCCGCCGTACGGCAGCGCTGGCATCGAGGCACCCGGTCCGGAGCAGTGAAACGCGGTAAATTTAAATTGGCTTGAGCAAACCTTTGGCGTGCTTACCTTGGGAGGAGCGCGACGGAAGAGGAACAGCATGAGAGGTGAGCGGAAAAGCGAAGGGAGGCATTTACTTGGCAAATGTCGACAAAGACTTTTGTCGACATTTGCAACGAAAGGAGCAGATACGCGGCAAATTTTTTTATGGGGCCACATACGCCCCAAAATCTTGGGGATGTGGCAAAATAATGCTTTCGCATTGAAAATGAATGCTTTATACGCAGCCAAGCAGCGCCTTACACTTATACATTCAGAAGTGTTGCAAGACGACCTTAGAATTTATCCCTTGTGCACCACAGGAACGAAGTAATACGCCCTCATGCACTAATGCCAATTAAGAACGGTTATGTCTAACAGGCACGAATTATCCCTCTAGTGGCGTTGAGATCTTTGTGCGACCCTCGCTGGCCGTCGACATCGGTTAGGGTATTCGCACCGTTGTCTTACACTCTGACTTAGCGTGGATGCAGTTTCCGTACTCGAACTGGCTCCTTTTGATACGTAAAGGGGCCATAAAAGAAAAATACAAGTTTGCATCTTTAAAAAGAGGGCATTGTTCCGATAACAACGATACAAATTTTATAAAAAAAACTTCAAAAAAAGTTAAGGAGATATTAGGGAAAACATGTGAACCACTGATGACTATCCGGCGATTTCTGTAGACCGCACAGCACCTTGTATGCGCGAATGGCGGCCGCTGGCCTTTATCCTACGGCCAAACAACATGATTGGGCGACTGTTGTAGGGCCTCTAGTTACGTTTTGAATGCTAAATGTAGTTAACACACTGACAAGTGTGTTTTTAGTACTGCCCGTTTTACGTCCGAGACTCCTGCCCATAATACGTCACTGCAGCGCGAAACTTGAATGTTTCTTAATATTTCTGGCGTTTCCTTTGTTGTTAAAAAAATTGGCGCAGCTTACACTAGTGGTGCAAGGCTGGATAAACAGCAGCGCTGGCGGCCCCTCTCCCTTCGTCGCAGGCCCGGCTGTCCAAAGCCAACGCTACGAATAACCCGTGTGAAATAATGATGTGCGCCCGGGATGCGATGACAGCTCAATAAAATTAAAAAAAAAAAAGACAGCTCAATGGGATAGACGCCGGTTTCAGAACGCGAGGGACCCAGGTTCGGTTTTTACCACCAGAAGCATTTTTTTTTTCCTTCCCAAATGGAGGCTTTCTGTTCACGTCGGACAACTTACGGCCGGCTTAAACAGATCCGCTGTTACAATCCTTTCGTGGCTTGAATAGAGCTGAGTGAGTTACAAAAGACTACTTCTTTCAAACAGAGCAAAATGCCTTTTAACTGCATCGAAAGGAACTTTTGTGCAAGTTGTATTGCTTTATAAGCGGATGCATCCTAGAAATAACCCTTCAGCTGTATCCTGCAACAAGTTAATTTCCAACGCATCAGGGTAACGTCGTCTTCTCTAGCTTGTGTGCGAAGGCCGCTGCTCAGGCACCGCCTAACGAGCATTTGAAGAGCATCGGCTTTGCTTTCGCAACGGGTGCCAACAATCGCATCGCATAGCAGGAAAAACACGGCTGTTCTTCGCTTTGCCTGCGTGCGCCGGAATAACGTTATTTTTGTGTTCAGTTGCTGTTTATTCTTGTGTACCGTCATGCAGGTTAGCGGTTTAGACACGTTTCGAACGTTCACAGGAGGTATCTGTGAACACTTACTTCAGGCTTCGTCGCTTTCACTTCCTTGCAAACCATCTTTCGTCACGGCTGTATGCGGGGAGGCGGATATATGTTTGAAACACGCTTGGTTGCTTCATGGGCAGGTGCACGGAGAAGGTCTGTGCAAGGTAAACCCAAAACAACGCAGACAGCGTTGTCTGCAGTGCTCAGAAGGTCCCGTTTAGTGCGCAGAATCGTTACCGCAGTCATTTTTACCGTAACAGCGGCGTCTTTACACCCGCGCATCTGGGACACAGAAACGATTAATCTTAAAACAAGGAAGTGGATGGTCGAAATGTTCGAGACCGATATACTGACATTTACATCAATAACAAAATAATCTAGTAAACGAACATGCAAAAGCAATTTATGGGGGCCTTTTTTTGGGGGGGCGAAAGTTTGTGAAGTGCACCATTGTGCGAAAACCCGGCGTTGTTGCCTGGTCCACAAAGTGGCCACCGTTGTAAAGAGTATACCAAACGCATTCGATTTCGTATGGCAATTGAACCAAGTGCGTTACTACGACTCTACAAAAGCACGGTGCCACCGACCGAAGAAGAGATTCCCTAGCGCGTGCATCGCTGACGTCATATTGTGTGACGGGTGAACATCACGGCATGTGAGTAGAACAAGCGTGTAGCGGCCGCGGTTTCGGGGAAGCAGAGGCGTAAAGTGTCACCAATGCGCCTGTCGAAGTTTTCCCCTAAAAGACGAAGAAGCGAAAGCGAAGAAAACAACGTAAACCAGATCCAGCAGTCAAGAAGTGTTTGATAGCTATCGTCCGGCTTTCTCCATCAAAGTACGTAAGCAGACGTAGGGGCCTCGAAGAATTTTTTTTTTTGGTTCTCCCATTTTTTAGATGAAAACAAGAAGTATCGTTGGCGGATTTTCATTGGCTTTCTTGAATTTAACATAATCCCCTCTATTTTTCTTCTGATGGCAATTTGATTTTGGCGCTTGCCTTACATCACGGAGCAAGAATACTTATTCTTCCTCCGTGCCTCACCTACAGTAGAGTTGTAGCGGTGGAAAATGTACTGCAACAAATCAGCCCGGGTTTTAAAAAGTTTTATTTGCCACTGCGTTTATAATTGTCTTTCTTATAACTGATTTCTTTTGCCGAAGAGGATCGTTTTAAGTGCAAAAATACACATAACAAAACAAGCACGCATAGCGTACATCAGCGATGACAGCGCAACACCGGCCGAAATGGTGGACACGGATTCTAAGGCAGTCAACCACATAGAGCGCACCGTAATAATGGCTATTGCGCAGTACCTCGCCCAGTGAAGCATGATGAATGATGAATGAGGGATGAGCAAATGGCTAGTTCATTTCTAAGTGTCTGTCTTTCACGACGAAACAGTTCGGACAAGAACTGTTGAAAATGCACAGTAAGTGCCATTTTAGGCCTTCCTCTTTGAAGCACCATCAAGCTCACAATCCCTCACACATCACCTAACCCCCCTCAGGTGAACAACAAAAACAGCAACAACAACAACAAAAATAAACGCTCAAGCTCGGTCGCAACATGGGCACAGGAATGCCACTGGTCGCGTTGCAGAGGTGCGCCTGTGTACTAGCACACTCTGTACAGCCTTCAGGCCCCATGCACATTTTCTCGACCTGTTCAGGCATCCACATGTCGCTCCGACTATATACGACTATGCATGGCGCAACCAGGCCACAAGTTTGCTGACAATGCCCATTGGCATGGGCCTACACACTAAACGCTTCGGCTGGGGGCACTTCATAATTTGTTAAAAAAGGTCGTACACCTGCAGTGTGTACATACGAGAAATGTGTTTTCGTGGGAAAAAAAGAAAGGAAAATGCTGTGCAGGTGGTTTCCATAAAACGTGCGTGGTGACCGAACATGAAGTATTTCTGGTTTCTTCCGCTGCCTTTAACACCTGGGTAAGAACAAAACCAACCCGACGATTTTGCTCCCGACAGTCCTTCTATTGACCTTTCACTTGACCGGACGTGCTAACATTGCGGAGGTAGCGAGCCCACTGGAGCCTGGTATAATCATCAGTTGTTAAGACACAGGGTGCGGACAAGTTGGCGTGTTTTAACGAAGCCAAATGACGGTAATATATATTAGCACAAGAAACTGACAGTGCATGGGGCCTAGCTAGTTCCACTCTTTTTGAGAGAACCCTAGTATTTACCCAGACCTTGCAGGCACTGCGGATTTCATCTTTGAAGATAAAACAGCGTAAAGTAGACGAAACAGGTCGAAGAGAAAACAGCACAACGTTGTTTCGTTTGTCCTGCGTTCGTCCCGTGAGCCTTATACTGTGCCCGCAGTAGAAGTGTCATTTTGAAAATAAAACCGACCGAAAGTGGGCATAACACTGACCGAAAGTGGACACACAGAATGGTAGGAGGCTGGGGGGACTGGAGGGGCGAAGTGAATTCAGTTCGTCCACACACATCTTTCATGCAAACGGCATCCCACTGCTCGCGCAGACCCTACCGCATCAGCCGGAAGGATCCCCCACAATTTTCGAATGCGTAAGCATTTCTATGCGGACTCAACGGGGAGGTCCGTCTGCCCGTGTGTAACGCGTCACGTGTCACACCTTCGCCGCATACGAAAACCCTATTAACAATTAGGTGCCTCGATACTTCGCTGTTAGACACCATATATTGCCCTTGTCTGCTTCGTGTCTACTTCGAGATCTCGAGGGGCGAACTTTACGACTGTGTTCAACTTCAGGATGCGATAGCCGCCCTGGCTGATAAAGTTGCCTTTTGAGTGACGGAACTCGGAATCCAGCTCCTGTGCCTTAAAGGGACCTTAAACAGGGTTCCAAAGGTTGTGATTTTACGTGCGCAATCGCTGGAGTAATATCCAGGGAACGTCCTGCCCCAAAAATGGTTTAAAAGCGTTGAGTATTAGCCGAATTATCGTTCATTAAAAAGGGGCCAGCAATAAGGCCTGGAGCTTTCCCTTTCTCATCGCGACTCTAAAGCAATGTGGAGGCTATGACGTCACCAACAAGGCGGCCTAGAGAAACAGGACAAGGCCCTTGCAGGTTCGCGATGCGCGCAGCCATTGGCTCCGCTCGGTGGTACGTCACGTTTTTTTTTAGCAGTCGATGGGCATACTGCTGTTGCTACTGCCGAGCGGGGCCGCTCGGTGGTCGGCCCGCTAGAATTGGCGCGCGGCCGTGCTCGCGTCGGCACGTCAGCTTTAGATTAGAGGAAACGAACGTTTGAAGGCCAGATAGGGGATCCCAAACACAACATGCTCTCTCACCACAGTAATTCAAGATTTCTATCGACGATTAGGGACCCGCTAGCGTTTCCGCATGCTGCGCTGACGCAGCGAACAGGTGTCTCCGAGGCGCAGTCACTCAGAAAATGCTTAGCATCGCCGTAGTTATTCCGTCACCGCTTTACGAAGCCGCGCCGACAACGATCACCAGCACAATCCTTCACTGCACTATCACTCCCTTTCACGCATTTATAAACTGATTTCCAGCGATAGTTCCGCTCTGACGGGCGGTGACAAGTTTCAGCTGCTGTGGTGTAAGCCGGCATACACCGCACAGTCCAGGCAGATGCTTGCCTTGGTCGTGCGTGTAGCGGCGTTTCCGCCTGCACAGACACTCCGTGTTTTTCAGCGTTATTCATATTTTGTAAACGACGCGCTATATCTACAAACTCAGCTAAGCTGGTGTGACGGATGGCGACGATCGACATTCGTCCCTATAGATACGCCGAGCCGCCGGTGCCGGAGCTCCGCTCACCGGAACCGCTGCAACGTGCACCCGCGTTCCCCTCAGAGCCTGGAACGATGATTGGCCGCAGCATCTAAAGGGACCGACCAATAGCGGTGCCGTACTGTTCAGTGCTTCGTGCGTCATAAAGGATGCGTCAGAGCAAGAGTTTATGTCAGAGTGCGGCGGTATGGCGAAGAGAATCGGTATGTCAACAAAGAAAGCAAGGAAGATCTTTTTTTCGTGTTTGTGCGGCCCCTGCTCTACGCAGAGGTGTCATATTCGGTACACGCGAACGGGACCTCTAGTGATTGCGCGATTGAAATGGCGACCTTCGTCAGGCTATTTGGGGCCCCTTTAGCCCGAATTGCCACTTGGTCAGCTCCGGACAAAAGCCGTTCTACTTGCGTTTGCAATTTCTTATTTTATTGCCAGATGCCGGACTCAAGTTTTGCTTCGCTAGAATGATAGATAAAATTAGAATATGCGGGGGTGTAGAGGCCCGACTACGTAGCGCCCCTTAGGAGCGACCGATCCATGGCGCCAGCCCTGGCTGCGTGTTCAGGGGCAATATTGTCAGATTGGAGGCGAACCACCCGCGTGCTGTGGCCGCCAGCGCGTAATAGACTCCCCCTCATTCGGCATGCACTAATCCCAAGCGCCGTGCGACGCCAGTAGGCAGTATTTGCAGAGAGCCGGTCGTTCAATGCGGCACGTGGTTGGAGTTGCCTGATGTCGAAATAGACTTTTTTCTGCACCCTGGGCACGTTTTTGTCGTCGCTAATGAAGCGAACATTCAATATTAACGCAATCCTGCTGAGGAATCGTCGGGCGTTTCCTTCTGACGCGGTTGTGCCGCCAGGCAGCACTGATTGGATGTTGAGATCCCACGTCACACCTTCAATAACATAGATCATTCGATGCATCCATGGAAGTCCTGTTCAATAATCAAAACAGCGAGGGCTTTGACACTCACTCGGTCTTATCGTAAATATAGCATTCAGCGCCATACACATTCGCGCCGCTTAGTCTGCTACTTACACATACTGCCCTGGGGTGCTATTCCAGAAGGCCCGAGATTCAGCGAAACTCGGGGAACAACGAGCTCTAGCGACGCCCACGTAACGTAGTGATAATATTTCGAGGCGGAGTTCAAGCGCTTTAAAAATGCAATTCATGCTATTTGCTGATTATTGGGGTGACGTAACCGGTCGAGAGCAGCGCGTTCCAAGGAGGCGCGACTAGGGCGTGGCGCGTTTTTCACTGCTGTCTCTCGTTCCACTGCTGCACCGGTGGCTACTGGGGGCAAGCAAATCCAACTACATTACTTTATCGCGCTTTTATTTCAATAATCTGTATTTCACTGCAAAGTTCATTAATTTTTTTTTATTTTAGGCGTTCTTAGGAGCTTTTTGTTTGAAATTCGCCGTCCTAAGCAGCAGTTTCTGCCCATTTCTGCCGTCGGTAGCAGACAATTCAATCACGTGACTAAGGCGATTGGTAAAAAAAAAAAAAAAAAGCGAGTGATGGAAACGCGCCACATTCAAAGTACTTGCTGCTCGGTACTATCGAAACCCTCCGTCCGCTTTCAGATACGAAATTTCCTAGAACCACTTCAGCCGGCTGACGTGATTTGAAGGCGAAAGCTTGGCGATTCTTAATAACGACTGATACATTGTACTTGCGATACTTATTAGCAACTGATAATTGTACTTGCGGTATTCTTAATTGATATATTGCAGTTGCGTAGTTTTCCTCGCTTTTATTTCTTTGTCTTTCGGCATGAATTTTGGCATTCGACGGGCGTCTTTTCTGCTATACCGCATTTGCGTCAGTTTCTTCTCTTTCATTTCGTAGTGAAATCGCCAGCAAGAAGACTGGCACACAGCACAGCCTCCCTATAATCGTGGTTCTGCGCAGCTGGTGTGCACCTGTCATTCTCGTTTGCCGTCACGTTCATGTGTCCCGCATTATTCTACAACTTTAATTTTCGAATCCACAGTTTTGTGAATTTTCAAAACGGAGCCCATTCACTCCTCAAAGCTCTCAATTGCGGGTAAGTCACCCAGTTCGCCATGTGCTACGAAGAAAGGAATAGCAACAACCACAGCTTTTCAAATTTGTTTCCTTTATTTAACTTTGCTCTTCACAGTTCTTGTTCGACGAAGCTCTCCACAGTAGTTTTTTTTTATGGACTTTATACCTTCACTTTGCCTCTAGTGCCACGCTGTTTCTTTCGGTCTCAATCTTCCCTTCACAAGGTTTTCATGAACCGCTTCCAGCCAGCCGACAAAGACGCTGGATAAAACCCGTTGAAATGCGTAAAGATCGCCTCCGATAATAGACACACGCCGTGGATTATATACTATCCTGCGAGTAAAGTTTTCGCAAGAATGGTGTGACACGAAACGCCTCAAGAAAACCGTCTGCCGCGCTGACGATAAATGAAGCGACGGTCATGCGACGCCACATCGGAAATTTTTGCTAGCAGATGATAACTGAAGTACGTACGGCCACTCAATGGAAACCTTCTTTCCATCTAGCGGTCGCGACTGAAGCGTACGCTCTGGCTACAGAAGGATAAACGCATGGTACAACCCGCGGAAGCCATGTCCGGCTAACCACCTAAAAAAAGGCGAAAAACTTGTCGCAGTAATCCTATAGCGCACACACCGGCTGACTGTCGACTGACGGCGGTCGCTGGGGCGGTCGCTACAAACGCTCCCGTGAAAGGTGTCCGTCGCGTAGAACCGCAGCGCACGCAACACTTGCTCCTCGGCAGTTATGAAGCGAAAGCCGCCTCAGAGTCGTCGCAAAGGGGGTTGGGTGTCAGATGGCTGCACAGCCAATGCACAGTACTTTCGAGAGACGAAAAAGGGCTTTAAATTCCTCCTCCGCTAAAGGAAAAACTCTGTCGGCATAGATAATATGCCTGCTACGCCGACCGTGAGCCATGATCCACGCCGCAGCAGCCGCCAAAACGAGCGTCACGAGTTCAACTCGGCCGCGCAATATCTCTCCCGAGTTTCTTCCGAGTTCTCGTGTCAATCACACACACCCAGCCCATTCGTGGGCGCGGCGTAGCGACCGAAGCCCCACCCAACTATGGCTGCCATGGAGTCCACATCGCCGATGGGGTAGCATCGCAGCCACGGAGTCACTTGCATTAGATCCGGTAGCAAAGCTTAGCAGAAAACAATGAACGAATGACGTCCCCAAGCCACCGTCAGTCAAATGCTGCACAGTCAAAGGGGGGGGAGGGGGGGGGGGGGGGTTCGGCTAGGACAGTTACCACCTGTAACACGGAAAAAAAAGTATTACGGGCCTAATAAGCTTTAGTGCCTGCCCTAAGCAGCGCTAGTATTCAACCAAGAGTGTAAAACATGATTATATTAGTCCTTTTTGGTAAGATGACATATCATCACCCCGCTTCAAAGGAGAGACAAATAGCAATCATCATCATCATCATCATCGGCTCGAACGAAGTCCAGATGATAGGAGCTGCCAAGACGACAAGATTTTCTCGCGGCAGCCGTATTCATACACAGCAAAAAACACAATCGACGACAGATGACACACCTTCAACGTCTCAAACGCACTCGTAAAATGTTGAACCACGATCATGACACATAGGGGCGATGTCTGATACCTACGCCCGTCGCCCGCACGTCACAAAGCCGGTCAGTCTGACAGACGGGAGAAGGGTGCGTTCCTTTCGCTACAGTGAGCTTCCTGGCTTACTTGTTTTGGGCTTGCGCTGAGCTGCACTTGAGCCACCCTCAAACCACGTAGCAAACAGATTTCAGTGGAAGAACAGAACACCGAGAAAATCGGAGCCGCCCCGCTCCACTTTACAGGGCGGAGCTTTAAAAGAAGGCTGGGGCCAGGCTGGAGTTTTAAAAGGAATAGCTGGGTTATCTACTTTGTATAACGGAGTGCATATTGCAACTCGATTCTAGACGGCGCTGCACGCGGATGTTCGTGCAAGCTGTGCTTTTTCAACGTGAGCGGCCTCAACTGGGCGCGCTGAAGATGCCAAGCGCGGTCCGCGCGATTGCGCCGGTATCGCTTGAGGTTTATCGGATGTTGTACTATCACTACTTCGTTAACTCGAGCAGCTGAAAACTCGGGACCGAGCTATCTCGGGCCTTCTGGAATAGCGCCCCTGGTTTCATCTCAGTGAGACGATGCCTGAGCGCTGAGAGCGATGGTAATTGTTCTGCCAAGGGTGCTTTTTTTAGACCTTTAGTAACGCATGTGTGAAAATAATTCCCAAGTCAAATAATTCCCTACGAAAATATCAAGGATGCCGACTTCGTTGACACCGGTGAAACGATGGAACGCCACTAATTTTGGGTTTTCAGTGCTGTAAATCCTCTGAATGCGTACGCATTATTTGCCGAGTGCTCCAACGCGAACAGTGTAATACCTTTTATTTGCACAAAAATGCATAACTGGCGAAGTTAGTATGTGAAAATATAGATCACTGTAAAGAAAATACAGTCGCCGCCCGTTTTTTCGGAATCGACAGGAACCACCGATAGGTCCGAATAATCGGGAGTCCGTAAAAAGAGATTCACCGAAAAAAAAAAAAAAAAAAAACCTTCATTGGCCCAACGGCTAGAAAAACGTATGTATGCACGTCGGTACACACGCTCGCCTACGCGCGACAAAGTCCGCCTGTATTTCCGCTAGCGCTTGTCCGTCACTGTAGGCCGACAATAGCACTGTAAGGGCTCGGGCTAGATCAGTATTATTTGATGCCTCTGGCGTTGGTGGCACGTCATCGGAGTCGCTGTCAACCTGCGCCGGTTCGAGGACCTGACGTACGATTTCGTCATCATCCAACTCGGCACACGGCATACGATGGCACTATCGATGTTGGTGAAATCTTCAAACGTAGCCGCTCCAACATCGACACCTCTAGCACGGAGGTCCCCGAAAATGTCGGATGCTGCGGCAGGCGGCATCTAAGGTGTGGGTTTCTGCACTGTGTCACTATCCTCGTCCTTACTTCCAAACACAAATCCCGCATTCCGAAAGCAGTTGCGGATCTTGTCCTGTGTCATTGCACTCCAAGCATCAGACAGGATGCCGATATCCGACAGCCCATCCACAACGTAGCTTTTGTCACTGCCCACACAGAACAGCACACGAATAAGAAGGCGCGATCGGTAGTGCTGCTTCTAGTTCTTGATGACACATTTGTACACTGATGGTATTCGGTGGCAAAAATTCCAAGAGCACCGAAGCTGGGGTCCGGAAAATTGAACGGTGTGCTATGGGGCGTCCGAACTATCGGTCGTGGATATACATATACTTCAATGGGGCAAGTGGCCGTGCCGCGAAGGTGTCCGAATAAACAAGCGTGTCCGAATTTTCGGTGTCGGAGTAAACGGTCGGTGAGTGTACATAAGCAAACAGGAAGAAATAAACGAAACGACATTCACCTAATTTGGCTATTGATACCCTACCTTGTAATGATCGTTGCCGTAACGAAATATACAAAATGAATTGGAAATGAAATAATGAATTAACAAAGATTAACTATAATCCAGCTCCCCCACGTGAATAACTAAAAATAACAAAAACAAAAATATGAAGAAAACTGCCACTTAACTCAGAAAATTACGCAGGTCTATCGAATCCAACGCCACCACGCGTTTAACTTAAACAAAAAACAACCTCAAATGAAATCGCGAAACAAAAACATCTATCCAATCCAGCGCCTTCTCGTGGTTAATTAGAAAATTAAAAACCAAAGAAAAAGATGCTGTCTGGTTTGACGTGTTCCCTCAGTGCAACCAAGGAAGCAAAAGCTCGTTGAAACGGGCAGGGAGCGTATTAACTGCTCATAAGTAGATATTTCTCAGAATATATGTAGCTTTTTCCCTTTACCGCTTTTCTTCCGGTATTTTTAGATGCGACGCTGAGAGCATCTCTTGTCGGCGGCCCTGTCCTTCCTGCGTGCGTCCGTTGTCCGCAGCCACTCTCCCCCTCTCCTCCCGATAGCGAACACTCTCGCGAGGGGCATTGGATTGGATTGGCTTGGCTTGGCTTGGCTTGGCTTGGCTTGGCTTGGATTGGCTTGGATTGGATTGGATTTGGATTGGATTGTATTAAAGTAGATTGTGTTGCGTCATAGCCGCGGCAGACGCACTGGCGCAGGCGAGTGCCCAGGTGAGAGCGTGTGCGGCCCAGCGCGCTCTCACTACGCCGGTGGGCGGCGCTGCGCGCGGTGCTGCGCATGTGCAGTACTCTCTCTCTCCGCGGTCTCCTGTCCTTCGGGCGCGCTGCGCATATAACCGGTGTACCGCTCTCCGGTGGCCTTTCGGTCGACGGTTGCTCTCCGCTTGCGCTTGAACCCCCCTCAGCGTCGCATCACACCAGGGTTCCCGCGAGGGGAGGTGGGCGTAATTTTTTTTTGCAATGAATTCGTCTTATTCGTTGTTTTTGAATCATTGCCTTAACATTCGAAGAGTCACTAAAACAAAAAGGGAGCGAGAGCGAGACATTGAGATATTGACATTGAGAAAGAAAGAGAGAGAGAGAGAGAGAGAACTAGTTGGGTGGTATCTTTAAGGTGCCTAGTTTAGTAATCCGTCATACTGGGTTAAAAAAAACACGGCCTCCAAAAATATCCTCTTCAAAAATTACACCAGAAAAAATGGCCTGGAAGAACCGGCCCCAGGGGGAAAAAGGCCCAAATGGAAAATAGAAAACAGCAGCCAGAAACGGCCCCTTGTGAGAAGCCCCGGAGTTTTTTTTTTTGTATATTGTCTTGCGTTCGTTAACATGAGCGCAGAAATATTGTGTTAGGTTGAATTGCTGATTGATTGAATGTGCGGCTGAGTATACGGATGGGCACGAGGCGTGGAAGAGAGCCCCGCACGTATTCCTGCCGCCTGGTCGAACCCCACACGGCCAAAGGGCCGCGCTATCGCGAAACAAAAAGTAAGAGAAGCGAAGAGGCCTGTACCGCCATGAAGCAATGCTAACTTTTTCACGTTTCCTTGCTTGGGACCGTTTTACAGCGCATCTGTTTATCCCGCGTTGTCGGTACATTCCGATGAAGCTCGCTTGCTCTATAGGTTGGTGCACAAAAAAAAATTACTAGGGATGCTTGGAGCTTTCCAAGAATGTGCAGGCGAATTCCTACTTGCACTTCTGTTGATGTGCGTAGAGGCTTTCACGCGGATGTGTGCGTGTTGTTTATCTGTTTTCACCGAAAAGAAAAACGCTCAGGCATGGCCCATTCAATGAATAACAGCGATTAATCCTACTAGGGGCTTCTCTTATATGTAAGCAATCTGTGACAAATCAACAACATGCACACACGCGCGTGAAAGCCGCCGGCGTACGGGAGGCCAGGAGAGCTCTCGGACCGGAAGTGGTGGGAGCAGACGCCGTACCCAATAGCCTTTGCGATTTTTACGGCCCCCGTATTGTCGCCGGCGTATTTATGTACAGCTTTTTACGTGGCACCGTAAACGAACGTATTGGCTTGGTCAGGTACGCCCGACAGCTATTTTCAAGTGTAAATCACCGACAGCTGTGCTGAAATCGACACATTGTAGCCCACAATTTCCGAAATCGTCTTCCAAGTTTTAACAGCAAAGCTGTTCAAGCTTGAGTTCAATCCGTGTCTATCGTCGTTAAAAACTCGACGCAGCGGAGTGGAGAGGAGGAAAATGCCACATCGGCTTTACTGCTGCGTGCACGTGTGGTATTCGTTGGGGATTAGTTTCCATCTGCACGCAGCCCGTGCGCAGCCGTAGAGGGAGCACGTTGCATCTTGCGCATCCTGAGTGGGCGATGGATGGAGTATTCCCAGTGACCCGCGACTCGGCAGGTGGAACTCCGGCGTGTGGATGGTGCCATGGGGCAACCACCACCTCCACTGACTTCTACCCCCGCACCCCAACCAACAGGCAGGGTGATGAGGAGACAGTCTTCTGCCACTCAGGTGTTGTAGCAAATGCAGTCCGTAGTCCTGTTACTCCGCCATTTCCTCGACTGGGTGACCCGATATCAGCATCCTTATTGTTCCGACCGGTACCCGGGGGTCTCCGTGGGCTGTAGAACCCTCCCCGGACTGTCTCTGCCACTGCACACTGCACACTGGTGAGGGGCGGGTAAATGCAAGTATCTGTACCGTACGGCATACTTTCGACAAGGAGTCTGCAGCTCCGCGGTCGCAATTTTGGCAGTAACGTAGCGGAAAGGGGTCATCCACGCCAGTACACCGAAGGTACCGGGCCACAAAACCGAAAAAATAAACATCCCTCCCAGTGCAAAACCCGAAGGAGCACCCACATATGTTCAATCGAGCATTAAACGCATCCACAACTCATAAGAAGTGCTTAGGTGTCCTCGATATCTCTTTGTTCATGTGCCCACACTCCCAGATATTTGTATTCATTGAGACTGGATAATTTTTATTATGGATTGGTAGTACCTCGAGGCTCCTGTCATTAAAAACAATTATTGCCGACATCTCTGCTAAAATTTAACCCTTGTTTCGTGGATTTCTGGCCACAAATACTCGTAAGTGGTTGCATATGTCTCGTGTAATCAGGCAAAGAACGACGCCGTCTGCATATAGTATTCCCGAAACACCACGTTCTACCAACTTACCTTGGCGGCTAGGCGTTAAATTGAGCCCTGCGACTATTCCAGCTTTTTTCTAACCCTGCCATGTAAAGCATCAAATATGTATCGGCTTAAAGGGCTGCCGTGTTCCCACCCTCTATGGGTGTTGCCCTGCTTCATGCTCTGCCCTTCCCATGCCAAGAGTACCCTGTTGTCCTGACATATTACCTTAAGTAACTGTATGAATTCGCCGTCTGCAGCTATTGGAAGCCCCGTTGCCTAGTGGGCGATTTGTGATGTCTTACGAAACTATTATCTTTGCAGCGCAGAACAGACGGGACGCACAAAAAGACGGGAGACACAACTGACAGCTCACACAAACAAAAGTTTCATACAAACAGTCAGCGAAAAAAGGGGCAGAACGTCCTGCCTTTTTTTTTTTTTTTTTTGAGAAAATAAACTGCCCTTCGTTGCCGAATAAAGTACTAGAAAGTTATAAGAGCCCCATCGAAGTTTCCGCAACAAATTTGCCTGGGCTTTATCAGTGTTCCCTTAACGTCGTTTGTTGACTGAGAAAAAATGCAGAACGCAGTGTGATAGCATCTCTCTCCCTTGGACATGCCCGCTAGGTCATGGTCGTCGGGAGGGGGGCGGAGGCGACCCCGCAGCTGTGAGTCGGTGTGCGGTTTCACATTGCAAGCGGTCCGCTCCTCACGGCCAGTGAGAGGCCAGGAACACGAGTCGCGTGCCGCACATCATAATGGACCACGCGTCATCTCGTAGCTTTGGGTCAATGGTTCCGGCCATGGTGACCTTTCACGCCAGCGATCGAACTAGCGGACGGAAACAACACAAAAGCACAACGCATGATTCCACCGCGTGACACGCCACTGGCTGCAGACAGTTCGAATTATTGAGTGAGTTTCGCGGTCATATTGGAGAAGGTTTCAGCAGAAATGACGTTTGCTTCCAACTGCAGTGGTCCGCATTGTCCAAGGTTAGTTCTGCGCGAATTTGAACCGTTCTTTTGTCGAAGTTTTTTTTTTTCGTGACATTGAGACGTCTGCCTATCTTTTGTTTTCTGTTACTCAAAAGTCCAAGTTTTTTAAGGTTTTATTAATCGTTTTCGGTTATGATCATATTCATCACTACCACCCCATAATTCTCGTAATCATCATCACAATAATCATCATTATCATCATCATCATCAACATCAACAACAACAATCATAACAACAAAAGCCTGTTTGTGTTCAGTGCAGGACGAATACCTCTCCCATGCTCCTTGCAACCGATCCTCTTTTCCGATGTGGTTCCAGCTTTCAAACAGATGCCTATATTATCATTTTATACAGAAATACAAGTGCAAGCTATAAAAATGCTGTAATAGACAATTACCTTAACGGCCCCTAATAAACCATCACCGATTACAACTTTACCAAGCTCATTTCGAAATACTTGCGTCATCGACCGCGGCACGCGTCCTGGTTTCGACTGCATGACACAGAGAACGGAGAACTGTTTTTGACACTCGCAGTGAATCACAGGGCACGTCAGTAGGTTGGACGTCGTTGAGGGCAGTTCTGCCGAGAAACGTGAGCAAACAGCGCATAAAACAGGACACGGACTTAGACACAAACACTACACTGACTAACAACTTGGTTGTTAGTCAGCGCTGTTTGTTTTTCAGTACTGTGTGTGTGTCTCCCAAATATACGTAGTGTTTTTTGTGCGGTTTCATCACGTTTCAGCATGCGCCAACCAGCCCACGTGCTCCTTTAGGGGGCAATGGCGGCTCCGGTCCAGCATTATTTGTCAACATAGCTAACGCTCCAGCCGTACAAATTAGTTTATATATTCCCCCGCAAGGTAGCTCTCCCATCTTTCGTGTCTACCTTTCGGCAACTGCGAACAGAATTTACTTGCGAGTTCCAGTGACCACTTGTCTGGAGAGAGAGAGAGAGAGAGAGAGAGAGAGAGAGAGAGAGAGAGAGAGAGAGAGAGAGAGAGAGAGAGAGAGAGAGAGAGAGAGAGAGAGAGAGAGAGAGAGAGAGAGAGAGAGAGAGAGAGCACTTTATTGGCTGAGGAAGCGGCCAAGGAGAATTGAAGTCGTCATGTTGGCGGCGGGTAAGAGCTGAACGCCCCCCCCCACGTCTTCTCCTTGAGTTAGGTGGGCGAGCCCGTGGTGGCGGTAGGTCGGTGCCTTTCGGCGACCTCTTCCGCCCTCTTGACCAGGCGTACCTGTAGGTCCGGGTCGGGGCTGCGAAGCGAGGCCTCCTACCTCTCCTCAGAAGGGATTTCGGGGAAAGGGTGCTGGGGCCATGCCTACATGATGTGGGCCAAGTTGGCATGGGCGCCACATAAGGGGCACGCCGAGGTTGGGTAAAGGCTGGGGTGGATATGCGTAATAATGGCCGGATTGGGGAAGACTCCCCCGCCTGGAGTTGGCGCCAGACGTGATTTTGTTCTAATGTGACAGAATTTGCTGCCTGAAGGGTTTCGAAACCGGCTCAGCGTGCAGGAGTTTAGCACACGCTGCTTGCAAAAAATATAATTGATTCATAAAATGCACGAAAGCGAGACACCATCATGCAATTTATACTCCACAAAGCATAAAAAATCGGAGTTTGGCGCATAAATTTGGATCCGCAAAAATTTTTACGGCTTGAACTTTCCCGATCGAGTTTTCAGGATTTATAAAAAAAAAGTGCAGTTGTTTACTTGTATATAATACCTGTAACAATTTGTATTAACGAAAGTTACTTTTATATGCGAAATATATCTGAAGAATCTCGGAAGGTGTTTGGTTGTTTTGTGGCGTCGCTCTTCTGGAATTGCTTTTTTACAACCAAACTGAGCTTATGGAGACCGTATCTATATCTGTGGTGTAGTGGCCACAGTGCCGAAAAAGGAAAGAATGTGGCAACCTCAACAAATAGTCCTACATTAGAGCATCGGTCAAATGGTTCATAGACGTCTACTTTTTCCTTTCCACACGCAAAAAAAAGAACCTTCGGCCTACTCGAGGCATGACAAGCGTACCCAATACATGTGTGCAAGGGCTTGGTAACTAGAAAGTACGACGCGTTTGTTTTTAGGGCAGCCGAACCGGAGCTCCTAGGTTATCAACTTTCTTAATGCAAGGCGCAGGATGCCGTTTACGTAGAAATGCATGGATAATGAAGTTGCAGGCACTCGCTACTTGGGTATTGGGCTGGAATCGTCAGTGGCCTACTGCGACTGTCCTGGTAAACAACAAAACTAATTGTGCGTATGCTTTCGTAAAATGTGTATATAACGGAGGTATTCGAAATAATCCGTATTACTGCTTGCTATCAAAAATATTCCGTAAGAATGCAATTTTATTTTTCAAGCTTGCCACAGTGCTCCAAATGCCGTTAGAGGCACTTCGAAAGCAATATTTTGGCGGCTGGTAGTGAACGCCGACGCTCTCCGGACTTGCTTATACAGGAAGGAGTGGTACGTGTGAATCTCGCGAGCATACTCTGGTCCCACCTTGCACACTCCCTAACTTTGAAATGAGACAAAATACAAGTTTGTTTTATTTGAAACATTCGGTGTTTTATAGTGCCCCCATCGCTTTTCTGGCTGCAAGTGATGCTTCAGTCACTGAGAAATTAATCAATTTAAGTTAAAATTTTTATTCTCCCGCCAATGTGTGTGTTTCGCGACGTCTGCAATGGCGTAATCAGGACATAATTTTCAAGTGAACGTTAGTGCGCTGTTTAGTCTGCAGCGGATTGCCGAACGCCTTGTTTACCGTCAGTCCCCCCAGATGGCAACACCAGACTGCGCGGGACCGTTATTCGCCTGCGCTTTGTTTCTGGCCGTATTTGCACCTGGCTTGTTTTTTTTTTTTTTTTTACAGTAGGTAGCAATCGTTTCCTGAAAAATGGGGTAGGATTTTCGACAAATAGGGTCATGTAAGCAATGTCGCTCACGCCAATCCACCAGTGTCGTGTGAGACAACCCCAAAGAGCCGGACTGCTGTGCAGCTATAACAAGCATTGTGCGCACAGTACCAACAGTAGTACGCACTGGTGCTTCTATGTTTACGTGTACTTTCGTAACTTACATTGTTTACTCCACCATTCTTACTGATATAAAGCAAACATGCATTACATTTAAACAAAAAATAGCTCGTTCGGCAAGCTTATAAGCTCTGCGTAAGTTGCGCTTGCTTTTGCCGGCCTAAGCCAATCTCACGGCTGTGCGTATGACGTCATAGCTTCTACTGCGGGAAATGAGCTAGCCAGCCGCTTCCGGTTTCCGGCAGCAAAGGTTGCTTAGTTTACTGAGAAATAAAGCATTTTAAGCCATCATTTTAATTTTCTCGATAAATCGTGTGTTTCTGGGCGTCAGCCATGACATATTCAGGGAATATTTGAGCTAGGTTTACGTAAAAAGTTGTCAGTATGATTCTAACGAGGCAATATTTCGAATGAACCAAACTTGTGTTCTGTTTGCATTGCTCCCCTTTGGAGAAAAAAAATTCCCCCGCATTTCCCCGAGGGGGAGAATGTGAAAGTGCGAATGCACGGTTGTCGGCCCGCTTGCGGCGCTTGCGCTCGGCCCCCGCAGCCCACCGCCTCGCCGCCTTCTCTTCCATCTCTTCCGTCGGGTTTGTAGTATCACGTGTACACCACGCAGTTATCAAGCCGCTATAACGCCGCTGAGTCGCCAACGCACGCCGCTGACGACGTAGTTTGAGTGCGTTAAAGATATAAGGCGCGTTCTGACACCGATATCAGCGTCGCGTCCGTGGTTTATTCGGTAGAGCGTCGGGCTGCGGCCCGCAAAGTCCTCGGATCGAAACCTGGCGCCGGATGCTGTTTCTTTCTTAAATATAGAGGAGCACTGCGGACGCCGACGCCGCCGCCGGCGGTGGATGGTTTGGGGTCGCTTATAAAAGAGCATTAGCTCTTAAAACGAAAGGGAAGAAAGATACGCGTACAGAGCAGTAAAGAAGGCTGCCCAAGTATTTTGCCCCGAAAGACGGATAAATGAAAGCGGAGGGAGAGATGCAGATGCGATGTCGCAGTAACGAAGTGTTTGATAAGTATCGACAGACTGTGTAAGAAAATTTTTTTTCCCTTGGATGATAATGAGGAAGGCCGTGCATGATCCATGAGATAAGGAAGCGCTTCGACCATTTAGCGGCCTTCGTATTCCTTCATACCGTAATTGCTGCGGCTCACCCTGTTTATCACGTGGAGGATCTGGCTAGCGTGTGCAGTGGCTGTTTTCGTAAACAGGAAAGCGATAAGAAGTCGCTTTGTCGGCAGCGGTTGTGCAGTGATGACGCCGTCAAGGCATCTTTGGTGCTCTTGTTTGAGGATCATGACTGCTTGAACCCTCATGACTGCCCATTGGTAAGTTAACTGTGCAGTAAATTTTAATCGCTAAGCTGCAAATGAGAAAGTGTAAGACCCCATTTTATAACATGTGATGTTGCTCTTGTCCCGTAGAAAGATATGCGACGAAGTGAATTTGCATGGGTTCAAACTTTTCCTTGTAATCGTATACTAGAAGAAGCTGCCAGCTGCAAACAGGGGAAGAACACGAATGAACCTATTCACTACCCGAACTCTATTCTTAATTCGGCTTTTTAAATACCCATCGTTGGTGCCAATAATTAGCGGTGTGGCCAACGCTCGTCCTCCTTCATGAAATAGTCTTTTCATCAACACTCCGTGTAGAATTAAAACTGTTTAGAGGCACTTATGCCCCTTCTAAGTGTGCCGTGATGGATTTCCGCTACACGTGCCCCCTGTAGTCGATCGCGTGAGTTGTACCCCTCAAATGCAGTTCAGAGCTCGAGCTAAACCCTGCTTTCCTTCCTTCCACCTTCTCCCAGGTGTAGCCATTACTCGAGCCCCTCACTACTTTCGCTAGTCCACCCCTCCGGTCCGTCCGTCCGTCCGTCCCGTCCGTCCGCCCGTCCGTTCATGCGTGAGTGAGTGAGTGAGTGAGTGAGTGAGTGAGTGAGTGAGTGAGTGAGTGAGTGAGTGAGTGAGTGAGTGAGTGAGTGAGTGAGTGAGTGAGTGAGTGAGTGAGTGAGTGAGTGAGTGAGTGAGTGAGTGAGTGAGTGAGTGAGTGAGTGAGTGAGTGAGTGAGTGAGTGAACACCCACGCGGCGTTTCGGGTGCGTTTCCGCTCGTCATGTCGCTTCTGGTTGTAAGGAGGGCAATGAAAGTGCGCTGTCACTGCCGGGAAATATAATCATGTTCCAGCTGAGAACGAAATTAATATAAGCTAAAATTTCGGCGCCAAGTACGACCTACGACCTCACTTACAAAATACGGTATGCGGCCTGCCAGGCTATTCATTCAACCGTCGGGCTTATCTGAGAGAGAGATAGCTATTTATTGGTGGCGCAGCCGAGTATAGTCTTTTGGCATGCCACAACTGCTATGCTACTCGACGGGACATTGGGAGAGGTATATTAGTAGAGCATGCCTGTAAAGGTTGTGAAAAAATACTATTTTGATAAAAGACGAAAAGTTTTGATTGCTTGGCGCTAGTTCGCCACAGCAAAAGCACGAAGGACCACCCTGGCAAGATCCCGATAGAGTTTTAAATCATATGGGCCATTTTTTAGTACTTTAGATAATAAAAAGTTAGAGGAGATCTCTCTCAAGGTCGCTCCGGGGATGCGAAGCATATAATGAATCAATCCCGTACAGACAATTGCTTTGAAAGTTAGTCGCGTGATGATATGACTCGTATGACTTTATTTTCACGAGTTTCATTTTACGTCCACTCGCCTTTTGTCCAAGCGAATGAGGACGCATGGGCAAGCAGAATAGAGTCGTATGGAGCAACGACAATAGCTATCCAAACCGCCAACTGGTGTGAACGAGCCGTCAGCAGCAGCAGCTTGGGCCACGTAGCCTTGGCCACGTCGGCAGCACGGCTCATGCTGGCAGCGGCTGCTCACGACAATACGTATTTTTTTAGTGCGGACTTAACAAGGAAAAGCGTCTGGCCGTCCGTAACACTTGATGGGCCACACTTCCGCAGCATATGAAAAGGCCATTAATAAAGGGCTATACGGCCTTCATATTCTGATATCGCAACACATATATTACCCCTGGAAAATGACTTTCCACCAATACATTTTTGTGTAGTAGAGAAACTGGCTTTTACGGGCTTTGTGCATAGGGCACCGCAGGGCTACATGGCGTTTTGTGGAGGTATCCGACATCAGCCGCTGGGGCTTCATAATCGTACAAGAATTTTTATATTGCCCCTTTGCTCGATGGTTTAACTCCTCGTTTTACTTTTTTTGTTTGTTTTTTCACCTCTACGTTGTATATATGTTCCTTGTTAATCTTGCCTATGTGTTATATCTGATTCATGTAAACCCTCTACCCTGTCCCCCATTCCTATGTACCATTTCCTCCCTATCCCACCTCCCCTACACCCGCGGGCGTTCCGGTGTCCGCCCTTTCGTGAGACAATTTACGCCGGCGGGTGGACCTTCCTTTCTTTCTGAAGAACAATAAATACATACATACATAACCTGTCTTTCTAGTGAAGCAACCATGTGTAGTAGTGAAGCCAGCGTCAGAAGAGACCGGTATATAGCGCTTTATAGCGATGAATGGCGTGGCGTCTTTTGTAGATATTTAATTAAAGTCTCTAGGGCCTTCATACTTAGATATCTGATTACCTATATGGAGCCTGGAAAAATGTATTCCTAGCAATGCATGCCTGAGTAGCAGGGCATACGACTTTAAAAAAAGCTTCGTAAATAGCAGAGCTGCTTAATTAAGCATTTATCTGAAAATTCCCACTCGACAGTTCCTGCAATTTATTTTCTTTCTAAATTAAACTTCACTCTGGTGGAGTTAGCCTGAACTGTGCTGTTTAAACCACCCGAGAATAGCAACTAACGCCGCCGTACTGTACAGCGCGAGAGTCGTTTTATTTTTCTTTCTCGTCCTCTTATCTAGGCTTTTTGGACGCCGTTTCTAACCATGTTTTTGTTTGTATTCGTAAAAGGGAATTCAACGTGTGTTTTTAATTAGAAGAACACTGGTATTCTTGGTTATTTACTTATTTTTTTGCTCTTAAAACGCGTAAGGTTTCCCTTTGAGCTTGGCTGATTATGAGGTTTAACGCGCCGACGCTTCACGAGTGATAAGGCGCGCCGTAGTGGATCGATCCGGATTAATTGTGACCACCTGGGTATCTTTAACGTGTGCAGAAATTTCGAACACACGGGCGTTTTCGCTTTCGCCTCCATTACTTTTAGCCTTAACCCTGTAGACATGTATGATCTACGCCATCAGCGGGTATCTTGGAAAGTTCTTGCCATTCTCTTTGTTATGGCATAAATACAGCTTGCGAAGGTATACGATTGATTCCCTGGGGACTTAAAACGGCTTCAAGAAAGCGACGCTGGAAAATTGGTGTCATAATGCCTGCTGGGGTTCGCCAAGATATGCTTCGACTCTAATAAATCCGCTAATGCGATGCGTTGTTCAGTAAGCCGATGTCTTTGCCATAGGTCAGGCATCCTGCTTTCTGAAAAAAAAAAAAAAAAAAAAAAACCTTTCCACCAATCCTGCTGCCACCCACAAAAAAAAAAAAAGGATCTGAAGGCAGCCAAAACAATTGCACCTGCATCTACTCCATTTTAAGGCCTATTCGTGCGTAGGAATTCTCGCGGAAAATGATTCGCTTCTCTTGAATATGCTTCGCCTCCAAGAGACGTCGCCAATATATTTGAGACACATACAATGCGCGAAAACCCATTTATTGGTCCGCATCATAGAAAATGAGAACTCCAATTCTGGAAAGCAGTAAGGACAGTAAACGTTCCCGTTTCTTTTTAAGCAGCGCTAGCACTGCCGTCTGACCTCTCGAGCTGGAGAGAGAGAGAGAGAGAGAGAGAGAGAGAGAGAGAGAGAGAGAGAGAGAGAGAGAGAGAGAGAGAGAGAGAGAGAGAGAGAGAGAGAGAGAGTAAACTCAGTCCAAGTCCCATTGAGCTTTCCCAGCCTCAACAGCCCTCAACACGAGCAAGCGCTTGTCATCTGACCCTACACATCAAACGCAACATCTGAGGAACTATTTCTAAGATCGCGCCTCAAAGATCGCGCCTCAAGAGGCCTTTTAAAGTTGAATTTTCAGCGCATTAGCAGGCTATACTTTTCCGCCACCCACATTTCACGGGCCGCTCATCTACGCAGGTTTTCGGGAATATTTATTCCGTCACCTGTCCCCGTGTCCTGGAATTGCCTTGAGTGGGGGACATAATCCATGACAGCCCAGCTTCACACCACCAAATAGCCGGCATGCAACTTTCTTCGCCAAGCGCGTACGCGTAGGGCCATTATCACGACCGAAAGGCCTATGTTGCGCACGCTGCTGCAGCAGCCACGAGCACGCATACTTCAACGTCACCCAGTATCCCCATTCATCCAATGGTGTCCAACACCACTTAACCACTTAACGATGCAGTGGCTACCTAGGCCCTGCATTGTTCAAGGAAACGCGAAAACAAGACGATGCTGCACGTAGGGATTTACAAAGGCCGGCTTACCTGGTAGCAACAACGATGCCAAAACTAAACCCGAATCATCAGGTGCCACCAGCATTTCTCATGAAAGAGAAGCTGCCCCTGTTGATGGGGTGATTTAGGACCGGAATTGCCCTGGATCCGGTCGCACCGTCTCTTGCAATCTAATATCCTCCCTGGAACAACGAATGATTAATCTGCTCGGGTCTTCTACAGGAGAGAGAGAGAGAGAGAGAGAGAGAGAGAGAGAGAGAGAGAGAGAGAGAGAGAGAGAGAGAGAGAGAGAGAGAGAGAGAGAGAAAAGGAGAGAGAGAGAGAGCTCATGGAACTGCGTCAGAGGAGTCATAAGCACTGATGTTCTTGAGCCGCCGCGGAAGCAAACATCCACACAGCCTGCAAAGCTTTATATCGCAACATCTGATCCAAACAAAGGGCAAGTATCATCCTCGTCATTTCCTGAAACTGTGTGATCATGGATGACACAATACACATGCCGTCTACACAAAGAATCACAAAGAAGTGATTAATTCTAAGTCCCCTCCACCACGTCCACAGCGGTTTCTTTCTTTCTTTCTTTCTTTCTTTTTTTTTTTTTTTTCAAATGTACCACCACCTTTCAAGGCCCCGCTACCGCCTAGTTCGGCGTCCGCCGCATTCGGAGAACCTGCTTCTTTCCTTCGCGCCTTCCATATTTTCTTAGGCGTTCCGCGAGCTAGAACAGGCACGCTATACTGGTACTTATTGTGTTTTTCGTACGCTTTCCTTCCGGCTTTCTACGCCGGCTTCCCACGGCTTCCTAAGCTGCAAAAAAACACGTGTATACCAGCGCGCGGAATGATTCGGCCGCAAAGTAAGCCGTGGATTCAGCGGTGGAAACACTATGGTGGCCCCTCCGGTTCTTTAGCTAGGAGAAAAGGATGAAAAAGAAAGGGGGAGGACAAGTTGCGGTACTTTACATGGTCGGTACGTGGACGAGAAAAGTGCGGAGGGGTTCAGGCGGGGCTACACCTCGGATGGTCATCACCGCTCGCATCGCCCCGCAGTGCTTATGGGTACCCGTCTCCCCCTTGGCTCGCTCAGGCTTGCTCCCCACGGTGCCGCAAACAAGCCTCACGGCTATAGAGAAAAGAGCAACGTCGATTCAGCTATACTCCATGGCTGGCAAGCTGTGATTCAATGTTTCTCAGGCAAGGCAAGGTTTCTGAGGCGAACGTGTCAACAATACGGGATGCCGACGACGGCGGCTCGATCGGTTTCTACCCAAGGGGGCGTTCTCCCGCAAATGATGAGAAGGGCTGCGACCGTGCCGGCTGGAACCCCGCTTCGCATTGCGCACAAGAGCGCGTAATGTCCGCGTCAATGATGGGGTCCAGTTGATGGCGTCTTGCCCACGCAACGGGGAAGGAGGGCAAGCCGTGGTGCAGGAGATTGTCTTTTAACCCCACTTGACCCGAATGGACGCGCAGGGGGGTGCAGAAAAGAAAGGTTCCCGTCTCTCCCCTTTTCCCGCTGTCGGCGCCCGGCTTCCAGTTTCACGGAAAGAACAATGCTGGGTGGGTGTTTCCGGCTTTCTCATGTTGGCCACTTATCGGCCACGTGAATTCGTACAGGCTTCAGGTAAACGTTGTCGCGATGAGGCAGCCACCTAACACACTTGATGTTGGGTTTTTCGAGCTTACGCTGGGCCTCCGAACGTTCTCATCTCTTGGGTACGAAGAAGATAGAGGCCTTTCCTGCCATCTGTCTGTACGAAGCAACCGTTTCTATGCGTTGCTTCTGATTTTGCATATTCACTAGACGTCAATTGCACACCCTGATTGAGAAGAATAGCAAATCGAAGTTTTCTTGAAAGCAAGTCACATTCGTCGCACCATGCGTTGATAGCATCAACACTGCGACCAAAGGAGGTGCATATACTTGTTTGATTGACAGGTAATACATGAACATTCGATGACTGAAGCGTCCATTCTAATAGTAACTATATTCGTAATATCATAAGCAGGATACTACCTCTGTCATCGCTTCCTGTTTCCTGTCACTTGAGAGAAGCTCACTTTTATTAGTTGCCGTAATTTTGAGGGAGAGACATTTACGAAAACCAATTTTGAAAACTGCGTTCAACGAAAAAAGCTCATTTCGTTTCCATTAATTTGTGCGTACTTTTCGTCAGTACTGAAACCGGGAAGAACCAAAGAGAAAAAGCAAGGTAAAAAGAACGCCATGCCATATTACTTATTGATGTTGTGTAGTGAATTCATTCTGAAACAAAAAAAGGTATTAGGTACTTTGCAATATGCACTGCACTTTATATATATATATATATATATATATATATATATATAATTCTTGATGCCGTAAGATAAAATTTTAACACTATCGCAATGCCTCCGCCCAAATGCATATGCTTCAGATGTTAATTCTTTACTATTTTTAGAGTTCACGAATTAGACAAAAATCCAGCCCACAAAATTTTTTTTCGCTATCGTTGTGATAATAAACATCGAAGAGCTTACACAGTAACTAAGCAACTAGAAAATGTCCCTGCATGCGATAATAATCCGCTTCTCCATGAAACGAGCGTGCGCAAATCCTGGTGCAGTAATGGTTCCCGCAGCAGCATAGAGCTGAGGTCCACTGTATTCCAGCGAATGAAATAAGCCGTATAGTCGAAACAGCAAGGACGAGAATAATGGAATGCCACCACAAAAGCCAAGACTTTATTTAACGTCAAGGCCAGTTTCAGCGCGCGGCTCATTTAACTCTCGAAAAAGCTCTGGCGCCGCGTATGTAAACACGCTATTCGCCAAGGGTCGACCCTTCCCATTTATTTTCTTAAGTATGTGCCGAAGACAGCTTCTCAAAGACCGCTCTTGCATAGCGGGCGTCCAAGAAGTATGTACATAGAAAACAGATTTGAAACAAAAGGGTTCCTGGAAAAAAAGACATCGTTGGGGGGGTGGGGGGGTATGTGTCGGGAGAATAAGATCCCCAGGAGTGAAAAAGAACGACTTCCTCCTTTCTTGGTGTACGCTAACAGGGGAGACAGTACTTTAAGACGAGTCGGATTGCTATGAAATATTTAACGGTCGTCTGGACGTGATTCAACTTTCGTTGTGTTTTGTTTTTTTCCCCTAACGTATCTTGCATGCAGCTTTGCCCAATTTCTTATATCGGGTCGCTGTTTCTGACTGTCGTGTCGTACAACGTTTTCTTTGGTCGGCCTGCTCCCCTCCTCTCTCCGACTTTCAACTTCATCGCATTTTCTAAAGGGACCCGTAAGTCCTAAGCCCTAAAAAAGAAAGTTGGGTCGTAACGATAGATTACGAACCACAGCCGAGAAGAGAAAAGTACCACTCTCGGCAGAAGAAGTTGATTAATAGTGCGGAAAATGCCAAAGACATATACGTGCCTCACTGCGCCGTATACAGTATACAGACTTCCGCTTTTGACATCACTAATGGTAAATGCTGAAAGGGATTGGCGGAACTTGCATAAACGCTTTTCTGGAGCGAGCAGGCGGATAGGAGTCTGGAAATGTAAAATGAAAGCGGCTGGCAACTTTGTTGAACGCATACTTCTAAAAATGCACAGATTGCGCCTTGTAGATGTTGCCAAGGGCTGCTGCCTCGTTCATATGCCAAAGTCGTTGCCATTGTACAAGTTTTTATTTTCGTTTAGCGCTTTGCCTTGCTGCTGAATTTCTGCCCGAAAAACGAATGAACACGTGAGCTACCTCGGTGTCCAGCTGCCTAATCATGTGCTTGGTAACTTGCGCGGGGTAATTATGTTTTTTTTGCACTTCCTACTGTTAACCATTTGTTGACGATACCGTAAAGCGCCGTTAGCTGTCCTTATGCATCCCGTTCCAGGGTATCATCTAAAATATTGCCTATCCCACCCATGTTGTATACAGCTATAATTTCGCGTTCATCCTGTCCATTTTCAGGCCACTATTTGCGTTAGTAAGTAAATGGTATGCTACTACATACAAGCCATATCTTTAAGTAACACACTGTCTAATTCTAAAACAGTTAATAAAGGAGTGCCGCAGGGTTTCCTTCTTGGACATATTTTATTTCTGATATACATTAATGACTTACCTCGAAGCCTTAACTATTGCGAACCCTTTCTTTACGCCGATGATACAACGCTACCAGTTAACGACACCTCCATTCATGATTTAACCGAGAAACTGCCATGCGACCTCAAAAATGTATTGCATTGGTGTGAACGCAACTGTCTGCAAATTAACCAGCCTAAAACAGCTTTTATGGTCTTCACTTCCAGCCACAAAGGTGTTACTTTTGACTCGGTCTTACAAATTAATAATTTATCTATTCATAGAGTAAACGAATTCAAATTTCTAGGAGTTGTACTCGACTCAAATCTAATATACACCAGCCATGTATCGCATATCAAACGAAAACTGTCTTATGGTATCCGCATACTAATTAAAGCTCGTGCATGTTTTAGTTTATCAACCTGAATATCGCTTTATTATGCCTTCATTCACTCTCACCTCACTTTCTGTATTGTATCATGGGGTAGTACCTATCATACCCATACTGCTCCTATTCAGCACATTCAAAATCAAGCGATACGAATACTTACATATAGTCCGTATAATAGCAGCGCTGCTCAACTACTCAAGGCTAATAGAATACTAACAATAGGCACTCTTTTCAAATACAGCCTTAGTATTCTTATGTACCAATCGGTTAATAAACTGATACCTTCGATCATATTCACCACGAAACACTAATTAATAACAATTGTAGCCGGTTCGCCTCAAAAAAATAACTTTATATGGCAAAGTGAACACTAACTATGGCAAACAGTGCGTATTTCGCGGCAATTTCAAACTGGAATGGTCTTCCTAGTGAAATTAAAACGTGATAATTTATAAATTCCTTCAAAACTGCGCTTTCTAACTTTCTTCATGACATTTAGCATTGTATAAACACTTTTGACTACTCTTTTCATTCTGTAATTCTCTTTCTTGTTGGTTTGTATTTACTTGTATTTCATTTTTGTCAAAGTAGCTGTTCTGATCTTTTTGCATTTTCTGTATGTACTTACTCACAGGAGGTCCCCTTCCAGCGTCGTGCCATGGGACCTCCTTCTGTATATTCACCATTGTGTGCCGTTTATGAACACGCAATTATGAAAAACGCGTGACATGAAGCGCTCTCTCGATGGAGCCAGGTCTTAGCGTGACGCCTTAATATGCAAACTAAGTGCATAATTCGTCAGGTAAACACATTTAATAGTTATAATACTGTAAATGTAGAAGAATGGTACCTTCAGAAGAATTATCTGCTCCTTTCGTTGGAAATGTCGAAGCAATACGATAGTCGTCCTTCGCCCTGGCAAGTAAATGCATCCCTTCTCTGTCCCCGATCACCTCTCATGCTGTTCCTCTCCCGTCTCGTTCCCTCCAAGATAACACGGTAGAGGTTTCCTCAGGTCAATTTAAATTTACCGCGTTCCATTGCTCCAAGTCGGGTGCCTCGATGCCAGCGCGGCCGTACGGCGGAGACGCGCTAAAATCGAGTCACATGACTACAACGTTTATAAAACCACGTTGCCCTACTCCACGAGCGTTCAAAGGGGAACAGTGGAACCTTTCGTTGCTGTTGCCGTTTGATTTTTTGAATTCCGCCACGTACCGCGGGCAACAGCAGGTGACGGTTTTCTGCAGATGGTGTAGTATGTTATTTGCTGTCGCAAAAAGCAAGCATCCGTAAATTTTTCAATAAAGGAACACTGCAAATATCACTCGTGTCTTGATTTTCTGCTTATATTTGCTTAATGCCTTGTTCTTCTTCAACAATGTTGACAAGTATGAATATTAACACCAAACTTAGATGTTTAAATTTGGATGTATACTCGGCGACAACTTTCTGTGGCAATGGAGACAAAGCTACGCGGGGGGGGGGTGAACTGCTTTGTGTTACTGCGCCAAAGCATTTTCCAGTTCGGTTTCGGCGTGACGCATACGCATTTGCTACAGTTTGTTTCTTCGCATGAGCTCTGTGGTTGACGGCGCTGAACCGCGATCACCAATCATGCAGGCATATTGACGTCTCCTTCTCCATCTTTCATTTGATTCTAAGCAAAAGCCGGCGCTTTCACTGGAGAACTCGGACCGACTTAATATATTATAGCGTGGTCGGTACAGGCGAACTCTGTACCATCCAGAAACGCCGTCAATTTTGCTAGCGCTGTAGTTTTGAGGGCAGGCACTGATGTTTAAACTCTTCTTGAGCCGAAAGCTGGGCAGCACAACGGGCACGTGTAGCGTGCTTACATAGCGCAGGCTCGCTATACCGTTAGGGCAACACGCGCACACTACGGCGCGAAGTGAAATCCCATTTGAATCGCGCTGAGTTAGGCAGGCCCTCAAAAATTTCGGTCAGCTCGGATAGCGTATAGGGGAAGCTCGCGCTGCAGAACCCATGAATCCTGCGCTCAATCCCCACCCCTTCCTAATCCAATATCTGTGATGAACATCGTGCAGGCTTTCGGTCGTGTCTCGCTATACTACGTGGCGCAGGTTTCATACCCGAGGATAGAAGTCGTACTGCACTGGCTAAGTTGCCTATTTTACACCATAAAGGCGTATCAGCACTTGGACGGCTGAAAAACGTAACGCTGTATAAACACCTGCACAGTTAGCGCTAGTCGTAAAGTTTAAAAACAATTGCAACTAAGCATTTTGGCAGTAATGTGGTCGCTGACATCGTAAAGTATGTACATTGCATAGCTAACTTTGCCAAACGCCAATATTTCGAGCCGTACTCAGATTGGTGGTTACGCCATCCCCTTTCCATTTTTTTTAATGTGTGATCACTCGCACACTTCTTGGCTCACTTGCAGAAAAAAGCACCGTCTCCAGAACCCCGTAACTGGGCCTGTCAGCAAAATTTCAAATGGCTTCCAAACCAGGCAACAGAACTCGCGTTGGCTGCGTGTAGCCGCTAACTCCTCATCAACATTCTCATGTTGATGAGGAGTTAGTCGCTAACTCCTCATCAACATTCTCAACTCCTCATGTCACTTATATCAACGTTGTGGGAGCATAGCCAGCTTTACATAAACAATAGCTGACTGGTATTCATGGCTGTAAATTTGATGTTGGCCTCATCTTGCACTTACTTGTTTCCAAGCCCAACACATGGGTTGACCAGTGATGGTCCTGCCCATCCAATTCACCATATTTCATTTGGCGGCGACGTGCCACACCACCATCACTAAAGGGCTCCAAAATATCGCAAAAATGTGTAATTTTGTGGCTATGGCAAGCATTCGCACACGCAATTCCAGAACCAGCAGTAAAACTCCGACACTCAGGGCTGCCACCGCCAGTTGCAAACAGTTTGACATCGGTACACCGTGAGCATTAGTCAGCAGGAATAATGTGTGCTACGTGAAAAATTGAAGCATAGGAAAGAATGTGCTTTGCTTCGTTTATATATTTCCTGCATATCAGCTGGGAAAAATCTGGAAGTCACTCTAAGTAGTCACACAACCCCAAACACGCACACGAACCCCAGTC